>NC_143052.1:341296785-341603392 GCF_052426305.1 Pelodiscus sinensis | reverse complement strand
TTATTTCATAACTATAAATGTGTGATTTTATTTTTATATATTGCATAATTTAAAAATAAACTGTTTAACAGAGTGTATAAGGGCTGGGGATAGCAAGTGATGGACAAGAGAATAGAGAGAGCGGGGCTTCAAGGAAGGGGCGGGGCGGTAGATCTTCACCTGTTTTGAGACTTAAAAAGTGATCTTGGGTGTAAAAAGGTTGGAGACCACTGCCCTATAGGAACCCTCTAGCTGATCATATTGATTGTAGGGATGTATGGAGGCTTCTAGATGGCCCAAGATACTCGATGGTGAAGATGCATGGTCCCGTAAGATATCTGGGGACAGTGACCCATTCTTCAGGCAGATCTTCTGACCTCCGTGTTGTGTTCTCTCTTTCAGCTCTTCCTTATTTGCCATTTGATGAAGACCCCTCCATTAATAGAACTTTGTTGTCTTTGAGCAGATGAACTGGGGCCTGCACCACACAGTCAGTCGCACAGTGAAACCATTTCTGCTCCTGCTTCTTATGGTAACTCTGAAGAATGGCAGCTATTTAATTGACCTGAGAGGAATCACTGTTGAGCCCGTCCTAGATATTGGAGTAGCTGAGAGTGAAGATACAGGGGGATACCTGGGATATGTTAAGTTTAGATCACAGTTAAAAGGTAGAAGATATTTCTCCTAGAGGTTTTGGAAGGCTTTTTGTTTGTTTTTGCTTTAGTTCTGACCTCAATTTCCTCTTTGTAACCCATTCAAGGGGTCTGTCTAGACTACATGGCTCAGTCGACAGAAGCATGTAAACTAGTTTACCCAGCATAGGCAAAAAAGCAGGGATTTAAATAATCCCCGCTTCATTAAAATAAACATGGCCGCTGCGCTGTGCCGACGATCAGCTGATCCGGCACAACGTGGTCATCTAGATGCGGATCGGCCGGCTGGGGAAGCCTTTGCCAACTGATCCTGTAAGCCTTGTTTTACGAGGCATAAGGGCTCGGTCGGCAAAGGCTTCCCCAGCCGACCGATCCATATCTAGACTACCGCGCTGTACCAGATCAGCTGATTGTCGGCACAGCACGGAAGCCATGTTTATTTTAATGAAGCAGGGATTATTTAAATCCCCACTTCTTTGCCTATGCCAGGTAAACTAGTTTACATGGCTCTGTCGATGGAGTCATGTAGTCTAGACGGACCCAAGGATTGGTAATTTGTCCTGAAACCCTGTCCATAGCACCGGTCCCTCTGCTCATTTATACTGTGCTCATTATTGTAATATCTGAACATGCCCTTTGTTTCCATCAGATTGGCACAGGCAGCCAGAAGGAATTGGACCAGCTCTCCTCCTGCGACCTCTGGTAAACTTTGGTTCATACATTGTCTATGAGTAACATACATTAACCACATCATCAGTTTTTGTCAGCATTGCTGTGTTAGCTCTTCTCGCCTCAGAACTTGAGTTTATTTCCCAGGAAGGTTTTGCTCTAGTAGCCTGAAGTTGAACCCAGGATTTACCACAGACACATTCTAGTGGAATTGCTGTAGCATCAGGCCTAGGCGTGTTCTGGCAAATGCCTGTGTGCTCCCCCTAGCATTTTAATTCGTTTGACTTCAGCTCAGTTCCCAGATCACTGCCTCATTCCCTCAGTGCAGCTGCAGGGGATGGCCGCAGGGTCTCTGGCTTCTGGCTCCACACTCCTGGCACATGCTGGGTGTAACCCACTTCAGGGACAGAGTTAGGTGGGGAGTTTGACTAGGGTGGTGGAACTGCCAAAACCTAGTGAAGGTGTCCAAAGGCGAGCTCAGGGAAGGCAGAAACCTCCCATGGAGCAATAGGGTAAAAATCTCAGTGTAGCTCCACAGACTCCAACCCTGGTGCTCAGCGGGTGTACTTAAATTAATACTATTCATTTGTTTTTTCCTATAAATCTTCATTCATAAAAGGATTCTTCCCCATAGCAATGGCTCTTGTATTAAATCTTTTTCTGACCATGGAGCAATCACCATAGAATAAACACACATGGAGGAGTCATCCCTGCCCCTGTTGCAATGTAAAGCAAGAAGGGGATGGATTATCAATGTGCCAGAAGGCTGGTGGTTGAAACTTAGTTTGTATATAGGTTTGTATAAACTTTTGCACTGTTCTGATTTTTAATAAAATGTGCCCTATTTCCTTATTTTTCCTAGCTGAGACATTGATGTTTGTGATGTGGTTACCTGTCTATATTTAGAACTAGACTGAAATCATGAGTTCCAACCAACATTTCCCTTAAGCCACCAGCTGAGAGGCAAAGACTTTTAATATTGCTAACCCAGGGCAATCTGCCAGAGTCTGCACCATCTAAAATTCTCTCTATTCTGTTGCCAGGCACCTTCCAAACAAACCCCTGGCTTACCCCGCTGAGTTGGGAATTTAAAAACTCTTCTAATATTTTAATTATTATGGAAAATATAACTCAGTGGCATTCTCTGCCTATGAAATAAGTAGGTGGTTTCAGTCTGGTTCCCAATGGACAGGTAGATATCTAAACAACTGAATCAGCCATGGATTCTCTCTCACCTTCTAATGTCTAGAGAGAGTCCCTTCAACTCTAGACTGACTCACCTTGGTTGGGGGAAGCGTGCATTTTTGCTGCTAATGCTATTACCATATTACTACAAAATTTTACTTTCTGGTGCTGTTCACCTGGCATGGTGTTAAAACTCACATTACACAAACGTTGTTTCTTAATTCAGCTGGTTTCTTTTCTGACTTCCATTTGTGGGCTTGGCCCTCCCATAGGACTCACTAGAACTATTGGGCTATTGCAGAAGAGCAATATGAAGGTCTCAACCACATTACTGTGTTTTACAGTTTGCATCTATGCCATTCAGCAGCAGAAACCCTGACCACAATAAAAAAGAGGATTGATATCCAAGTTTTCTTGCTGCTGCCTTGTTCTCATCCCTGCTAGGACAGCAGCCCTTGTTGGAGCAGCAAGAGCAATAACTCTAGGAATGGAGTCTCCCTCTTGCCTCAGGCAGTAAGTGAATAAAAATGTTATCACCCATGACAAATGTTCTGCATTGTCCTAAATCTGGTCTGAGAGGGGTCTTCTCCCCATATTTTCCCCCTCTTTCTGCTCCTGCCCCTCATGCTCATGCAGTGCTCATCACAGCAGATTAGGGTTGTGGAGAGACGTGTAAAAGTGGCAAAGCAGAAGTTTTCATCTGTATCCCCTGTTGGAAATTGGGATGAGCCATACTAACTGAGTATGATTTTATTCCTTTCCCTGTGAAGGGCTCAGCAGTTTTCTCTTCTCCTTACCATAAGCCAGAGTCTTTACTCCAAAAAGGAGGGGCAGGAGAGGTTCATGCTAGGTTGTTTAAAATATTGTAGGTGGAAATAAGGAGATGGGTAATCAAGGGTAAAGACAGATGCACACTAGAATCTTGCACTGGTGTAGCTGTGGTGCTGTAGCGCTTCTGGTGAAGAGGCTTTAAGCCAACAGGGGAGAGCTCTCCCATCAACATTAACTCTATCTCCCTAAGGACAGGCCTACACTAAAAGAGAAGGTTGAATCAAGATACACAACTCCAACTACATAATTAACATGGCTGGAGTTGACATTTTTTTGCCCTGCAGCCCTTATAGCGGAAGGCTGATGAGAGTAAATGTTCCTGTCGACTTCCCTTACTCTTCGCTGGAACAGGAGTCCTGACCACCAACAAGGGCATCCTCTGAGTTCGATTTAGCAGGTCTAACTAGACCTGCTAAACTCTAGTTAAGACTCGCTAAATTGAACTCTGAAAGATGGATCATGCCAGCATTGATCTTCCCCAGAGTGTAGGCATGTCCTAATTCACACTCCAAGCAGCATAATTATGCTGAAGTAAGTATGTAGTGTAGACCATAAGTAATGTAGGGGCATAACATTGATAGCATGGAGGAGAAGGCCATTTTTGCGTTGGATTTTTCTGGTTCTTTGTGCTGTGGTTTTGACCTGTTTCAGCCATTGTACAATTATGATAAAAAGAATCGCAACTGAACATGAATATAATTGAAGAGAGACAGCAGACTTGAGTGATCAAGAAAGACAAAGACATAATAAAGATTTTGAGGAACAGCTAGCCAAAAACTCAAAAAGAAATAACAAAATGTTTTTTAAGTACATTAGAAGCAGGAAGCCTGCTAAAATACCTGTGGGTCCCCTAGATGATTGAGATATAAAAGGAGCAATCAAGGTCGATAAAGCCATTGCAGAGAAACAAAATGATTTCTTTGCTTCAGTCTTCATGGCTGAGGATGTTGGGGAGATTCCCAAATCTGCACCGTCCTTTGTGGGTGATGAATCTGAGGAACTGTCCCGGATTGAAGTGTCATTAGAGGAGGTTTTGGAACAAATAGAAAAACTTAATGTTAACAAATCTCCGGGACCGGATGGCATTCATCCAAGGGTTCTAAAAGAACTCAAATGGGAAATTGCTGAGCTATTATCTGTGGTTTGTAACCTATCCCTTAAATCGGCTTCCGTACCTAATGACTGGAAGGTAGCCAACGTGACACCAATATTTAAAAAGGGCTCTAGAGGTGATCCTGGCAATTACAGACCGGTAAGTCTAACTTCAGTACTGGGCAAATTAGTCGAAACAATAGTAAAGAATAAAATTATGAAGCATGTAGAAGAACATAATTTGTTGGACAACAGTCAACATGGTTTCTGTAATGGGAAATCCTGTCTTACTAATCTATTCGAGTTCTTTGAAGGGGTTAACAAACATGCGGACAAGGGGGATCCAATAGATATAGTATACTTAGATTTTCAGAAAGCCTTTGATAAGGTCCCTCACCAAAGGCTCTTATGTAAATTACATGGCCATGGGATAAAAGGGAAGGTCCTTTCTTGGATTGAGAACTGGTTAAAAGACAGGAAACAAAGGGTAGGAATAAATGGTAAATTTTCAGAATGGAGAGGGAGGGGTAACTAGTGGTGTCCCTCAAGGGTCAGTCCAGGGACCAATCCTTTTCAACTTATTCATAAATGATCTGGAGAAAGGAGTAAGCAGTGAGGTGGTAAAGTTTGCAGATGAAACCAAACTGTTTAGGATAGTCAAGACAGAAGCAGACTGTGAGGGACTCCAAGAAGATCTCACCAAACTGAGTGACTGGGCAACAAAATGGCAAATGAAATTTAATGTGGATAAGTGTAAAGTAATGCACATCGGGAAAAATAACTCCAACTGTACGTACAGTATGATGGGGGCTAATTTGGCTACGACAAATCAGGAAAGAGATCTTGGAGTTATCGTGAACAGTTCTCTGAAAACTTCCACACAGTGTGCAGTGGCGGTCAAAAAGGCAAATAGGATGCTAGGAATTATTAAGAAAGGGATAGAAAACAAGACCCAGAATATCTTACTGCCCTGTATAAAACTATGGTACACCCACATCTTGAATACTGTGTACAGATGTGGTCTCCTCACCTCAAAAAAGATATTTTGGCCTTGGAAAGGGTTCAGAAAAGGGCAACTAAAATGATTAGGGGTTTGGAACGGGTCCCATATGAGAAGAAGTTAAAGCGACTGGGACTTTTCAGTTTAGAAAAGAGGAGACTGAGGGGGGGATATGATAGAGGTCTATAAAATCATGAGTGGTGTGGAGGGGGCAAATAAAGAAAAGTTATTTATTAGTTCCCTAAATAGAAGAACTAGAGGACACCAAATGAAATTAATGGGTAGCAGGTTTAAAACTAATAAAAGAAAGTTCTTCTTCACATAGTGTGTAGTCAACCTGTGGAACTCCTTGCCAGAGGAGGCTGTGAAGGCTAGGACTATAATAGAGTTTAAAGAGAAGCTAGATAATTTCATGAAGGTTAGGTCCATAAAAGGCTATTAGCCAGGGGATAAAATGGTGTCCTTGGCCTCTGTTTGTCAGAGGCTGGAGAGGGATGGCAGGAGACAAATCGCTTGATCATTGTCTTCGGTCCATCTCCTCTGGGGCACTTGGTGCTGGCCACTGTCGGTAGACAGGATACTGGGCTAGATGGACCTTTGGTCTGACCCAGTACGGCCGTTCTTATGTTCTTATAATGACTGAATGCTTTTAATTCTAAAACCAAGATACACAATTTTATTGTGTGCTTATTTTATTGTGGTCCTATCTGTACTGCAATGAGGAAGTGACGAAAAAGGCTTAAGTATGGAAATGTAAATTACATGTAATGGAAATACTTTCTTTCTAAGATAATTTATAAACATATTTTAGTGATATTGCAGACAAATAGAGTGAAATAATTTTGTCATAAGTAACCTATATTAAGTGAAACAGAAAACAGTTGAAGACCTTTCAGCAAGTTTCCAAGCCCTTTCTTCTTATGCAGAAATTATAAGCAATCTACACAGATGTTACTCATCTTCACATGGAAACAAATTTCCACGTGAAGAACAATAAAATGTCATATTGCTCTGTTTTGTTACAGCTCAGGCCAAAGGGGTATGTGGCCATTTTCAATCTCTCTTGCAAAAAAAAAAAAAAAATCTGTCTCCTCAAGTAATTACAAAAATACTCTTAAAGGTATTTACATTAATACACTTTAAGGTACTCACATAGACTCTTTCATTCTTTCTCTGACTCAACAAAAATGGAGAGAACAGAACACCTCTTTAAAGCTGAATTCTTAGCTAAATTATGCAAATAATAATAATTTTATATTTCTCCTAGTACACTTTAGAAGCCTAAAAAAGGATGCCACCATTGCATTATACTCCTAGCTTGTTTTGGTGCCCATTACCAAAGCAGAGTGCCTTCCACGAGTAAACAAACAATGATACCCTGGAGTAAACAAACAATGGTACCCTGCCTCCGCCGCGCTTTCCTCGCTTGTGAAAGGCAGGTTTGTGATTTATACAAATTCTATAACTAATGGTACAGAGCAAAATTTTGCAACAGTTTAATATGAGAGTTGAATAATAATTATTTCAAGATAGGCATGTGAAGAACAGAATACACTGAAAAACCTACAGTTCAAAATTCCTTCGTGGGTTTTTGTTTGGTTTTTCATAATGATTGTGCAATTGGCTGTTTGTGCAAATGATTTGAATTAGGAGACGATTTGGCGTTGTGTAGTGGAATAGGACACTCAGTGGAAAGTGTTTGGGATAGTGTGGAAAAATGCAGATGGAAATATGAGAGGGGAACATATAAAGACTGTCTAGCAAAGTCTTTGAATTGCCTGAATTCACCATGGATTTATAGAGGCAGAATTTAATTACTCAAGCTAAACTTGATTAGTTTGTAGTCTGTATAAGTAGTAGAATAATGTTTTGCTTATAAGTTCTGTATGCTTCTGTTTCACCCTGCAAACCTTCATGATTAGCAGGAAAGAACAGATTGTGCCATTGATAGGCATGGTATAAGCCGATATGTGCGTACGCTGATGTTGAGGTAGGAAGAGACTAAAACTACTTCTGGTCATTTCTTTTATCTTAAGACCAGATTTTATTACAATGTTTGCTATAGAGTCTTGATGCTTGTCTGCATTACAAATTAAGTTGTGTAAGGTTCTTTTGTAATCTCTCCAAAGACCATTCGTTTTTCTAAAATTTAATCCATCTGTAATTCTCAATAAAATTGTGCAAGGAAGGTGAAGAATGTGTGTATACTTAAGGATAAGTGAAAGCCATCGCAAATATCCAGATGGTCAAGAAGAAGCGAGGGACAATCAGAAAACATCCACGGTACCCGATGCTAAATGAGTAAGCGGAACAGGTGACCCTGAAGCTAAGGCAAGCGCCCCCAAAAGACAAGATAACTGATCCCACTGAAAGTAGCATGGGGCAGCTCCGAGAGATAGTCATCTAAAATGCTGATGAAGAATGATAATGGAAATAACCTTAAGGACCCATCAAGTGATAATTGATTGCAGCATGACATAGCAAGATCCATAGATTGGAATGGCAAAGAACTACTATAGAAATGGGGTCTTTCGCCAAGGAACTCCAAGTTCCATCCTGAAAAACCTTGGAGCACTGGATCCAAATGGACAGAATCCAGCCTCTCCACTCAGGCCCAATTTAACTGGCCATAGATTGGTCTGAGCTACAGACCGGTAATTATAACAACACCAGTAGGACTGGCATGCACACACATGCGTGCATGTGAGAGAGAATGCATGCGTATGCTGCTTTTCAGGTTGTGTTTTCAATAAACACGGTGTATTGTGTTTTCCACTGAAAAAGATCCTGTGTGCATTGTATAAGCATTACAAGGACCCCATTTCTCTCATGAGGGATGCAACTAAGGAAAGGAAAATGTATTGGGTTGAAAATGCAGAATATTTTCAATATTGAATATTTTCAAAGGGTGAAATCTAAAATTTGACTAGTCAAAGCTTTGGGAGAACTGTTTAGAGAACAATCTTCAGTCTTGCTATGACACTTATGGGGCACCTTTGAATACTAGGATTATTGATATTTATAAAATATCTAGAAAGCAATCTAGAAGACTTCTGGAGAGTCAAACCTCTGCTGGAAGCAAGAAGAGGAAGGGAAATTTCTGACTCCGACAGAGGTGAAGTGTTAACCCATGCTTTGTTTTCCTCTAGTGGTTAGACTCTTACGGAAATGTATGAGTAGCTACTGTATTCCAGCTGGTAGACTTCGTCCTTTAGTCCAATCAGTAAGGGTATGTCTACACTACAGTGTTATTTTGAATTAATTAATTCGAAATAGTTAATTCAAATTAACGCATCTACACACAAAAGCTATTTTGATATAGCGTTTTGCTATTTCAAAATAGCACGTCCACACTGAGTGGATCCTGAACTGAAGTTAAGGCTGTCTGGAACCAGTGTCGGCAGGGCATCAGGTTAGGACTTAGTGTGAGGGGCTGCTGCTTGAGGCTAACTGAGCTCTGTGCTTAAAGGGACGCTACCCCCACTTGGGACAGATGGTTCTCAGGGTTCCCCGCTTGCTTGTCTACCTCGATGACGGACAGCAAAGCAGTCCTGTCTTGGAGTGCCCTGAGTGCCCGCACTTGCGACACCACAGCACTTGGCCACATGGAGCCAGAGCTGCCCCTGGACATGCTGGTGCGTCTTGTGGGGTTGTTGCGATCAGCCCGGCTGCACTTGCTGCAGGCTGCCATCCGGTTGGTCCATCGGGGCGGGGGGCTGTCAGGATCCTGGAGGCCCTGCGGGAGAGTGTCCACCCCAAGGAGCCCTCAGAGCCACCCCAGTCCTCCCCATGGGGGGCTCATGCCCCATTCCTCCCTCATGTCCTTCCACTTACCCCTCCCTAGCCCCCCTTCCTGATGTCAAATAAAAGACATGTATGTTCAAAAATAGAAAATGGGTTTATTGAACAAAACGGGGGCGGGAGGGGAGAGATGAACCTCTAGGGATACTGGGAAAAGGAGGTGGGAGAGGGGAGGAGGAAACCTGGGAGGAAGGAGCTGGAAGGGGGGAAGCAAGGAGAAGAAGGGGGAGGGGAAGCTCAGGGCCCGGGGTTGCGGGTCTCTCTGAACCAACTTGATTTTCATGCAAACCTGCTCCTGGGTTCGCATGTGGCCTTTGGTGGCCAGGCTGGCAGCTATCCTGCCATAGACGGCCGCATTCCTCCATCTAGTGCGGAGATCATGGATGTTGGGGGCATCTTCCCCCAAACCTGCATAAGGTCCATGATCTCCATCCTGGACCAGGAAGGCGCCTGCCTTCTCCAGCCCTTGTCAGGCTCCTGGGAGCTGGCAGACTGCTCCTGGGGAGTGGTGGAGGGCTGGCTGCCAGTGGCTTGCTGGCTCATGTTTTGGGGCTACTGGGTCAGGGGCCCCGGTGGCCACTGCTGGCTCTGTGCTGGCAGGCTTGGGGCTGGCACAGGCACTGTGGCCAGGGTCTACCCCTTTAATGGCTCCATGGCTGGGGGAGAGGAGAGTAAGTTTTCCTGGTTGTGCCCAGAGTGGCCACCAGGGCCGCCTGTTTTGAATAAAGTGTCTACACAGCCCTTAATTCGAAATAGCTATTTTGAATTTGGCGTTACTCATTGTAGAATGAAGCTTACCAAATTCGAAATAAGCGCACTGCTATTTTGAATTAATTTCAAAATAGCAGTTTGCATGTATAGACACTATTAAAGTTAATTTGAAATAACGGCTTTGGTTTCAAATTAACTTTGCAATGTAGACATACCCTAAGAGATTTGTGATTTTTTTTTTTTTTTTTTTAAGAACCACAAGTCCTGGGTTCGATTGCAGTAGAAGATCTGATTATAGGCAGCATTACCCAAGTATTGAACTTACCCATTTCTAAACCAGACACACCCTCCTGAGTTTGAGGATTTTTGGTGAGGACACCTTACAAGAATGGAGCTGTACTTATGAGAGAGTGTGTGGGAATCGGGTAGTATTTCTTTGAATAGTGTGAGCACCCTTTAGTGGGCCTTTCCTTGTTTTCAAGTGTGGGTACCACCACAACATAAGAGCAGCAGTATTACCTATATAGCTAATTGTATGTGTCCACACATATATATAAAAACACACACATTGGAGGGGTAAATGCAGGAAGGGTGAAGAGTTATTTAAGCTAAAGGTCAATGTTGCCAAAAGAAGAAATGGATATAAAACTGACTATGAACAAATTTGGACAAATCAGAACAAAGTTTCTTACCATCAAAGGGCTGACTTCTGGAACAGCCACCCAGTAGGAGTTGTGTGGGCAAGCAACCTAGTTTTTATAGAGAGCTGAACATGTTTGAGTGTGATTTGTGTGATAGGGTTGTTGTAGGTAGGGAGTAGGGGGCAGACCTCAGCAACCTTGGGGCTCACTTCCAGTTTGTCTTATGTTCCTAAAAGCTCATAAGCTTCCGCATTTCAGCTGGCCATCTGCAGAGAATAGGAAGATACATTTTCCTCCCAATGTATTTGGGGTTTTGTTTGAATCTCCTTCCTTTGAAACACCTGGGATGGCCACATCTGGAGATGGGACATTGGATGGGGAGGGCCTTAGTCCCTGCTATTCTCTGCCTGTGGCACATATTAGTCTAGTTTCTTGTGTGCAGCAATACTTTGGTTTAATTTCAGTTTTTAGTTTAGTGTGCAGATGTTGGGTCATGTTGGTGACCTCTCATAAGCGGGAGGTCAGACTAAAGGGTCTGGTGGTCCTGTCAGATCTTAAACTCTATTTTTCTGTGTAGTTAATAAGCACAATTGTTTAGAATCCAGCTCTGTCTGTGTGGTTTCCTCATATTCTTAATTTTTATGCTGAGAGCAGAGACATAAGACATATGGGATCAAGCAAAATATGTGTGTGTTAAATGGATAAGCAAATATAATCTACTTCCTGCTAGTGTCTGGATGCCAGGAATTCCCATTCCTCCTACACCTCTTTCCCTCTCCAACAGAACCCTAAATATCAACATTAGCAGCTATTTCACTGCTGATCAGTCTAGCAAAAATATTCATCAAACCACCATTTCACTCTTCCAGATGCCAAAAGCCCCAACCCAAAAAAGGTTCTCCACCCCTACCATAAAATAAAGAAAACATGGGAACCTTTTCTGTTGGACATAAATAAATATTTTACTTTATTTAAAATGAAGGTTGATAAACTAACATGAGAAAGTTAAAGCACGTAGTCTGTTTAATACTTTAAATTAATATTGCCTTTCTTATTAGTTAAACCATTCCCCCTAGATGCAGCACCAGCAAAATGGCTCAGACATAATTAATAGAGAGTTTCTATTAGCAACCTGGTGTACCATGGAAAGGTTTGCATTGACCCAGATGGGCATGGGCCAAAAAGTGTGAAACTACTGGCATGAAGTGCTGGGTGATACTGGGCAGGTAGGCAATATGGTAGGCACTCTGGCAATGCAGAGCTGGAGCTGGGGGGTGCAGGTGGGAGAGCAGTGCAGGGGTTGGGGTGAAGGTGACAAAATGTTGGGGTTAGGGGAGCAGTGTAGGAGTTAGCATGCAGGAAAGACAGGAGTTAATGGCAAAGGGGGCATGGGATGGATATCCAGGGGTGGGGGAGCCCATGGCAGCCAAGGGAAATGGAGAGGGGCACCATGCCTGGGGTACGGGGGCCAGGTTTGCCCAGGGTGTCATTTTCTCTAAAGCTGTCCCTGGCTGGGGTACATTTTTTGGCAGACCAGTAACATTTTATGTGCATAGTCATTATTTTCATAATATGCAAATATGTAGAAATATGCAAATATGTAAAAATGTCACCGGTCCACCAAACTTTTGTGAATGGGTTTGCAGATCCGTAGCATAAAAAGGGTGTCTTTGTCACCGAACTGTGCCTATGGCTTTTCTTTCTAAGTCACATAAAGTTCTGCTGAAGAAGCTGCCTTAACTGCTGTTACTATTACTACTAATGATGATAATATTGGGGCTTCAAGGACCAAAGCACCGGGCAGCCTGAACAGCGTTACTAAAGCAACTAAATTCCTGTCTTCAGCACTTAACAACATGGAGTGGTGCTACGGAGGTCTGCTAAACCAGCTGTCTGTGTGGAGTTGGACAGCACACTGCAGCACACACATGCAAGCTGACTCACAAGTGGGACTTCTGTGTCACTTCATTTCTTCAAGACAATAGCTGGATCGACTTGAAACTGGCCACTTGTTAAACAACCACCCAGCTGTCCCTCTGAAGCTTTTGATAAAGTAATGATCACGTAGCCAGTGTGTAAGTGATCAATCCCACCACCCTTTTTGATGTCTGACTTCTCTGATTTAACTGCAACATCCCTGACCAACAGCCATCACTTTCCTAAACCTCCCCTCTAGCTTCTGTGACACAGCTGATAATGTTCCATTATGTAACTGACTGACTTCCAGGGTCTTCCCCCCCACTTCTATCATCCTTGAATACCTGTCAGTCTGTCACTATCTGCCACTCTTTTCTAGACTTTCCTCTCTTCAGACATAATTAAGAATGGTTGAAAAATTTCTGTCAAGACTGTTTTTGTCAGAAAATTGGGTGTTTGACTAATTTTCTTTCTGCCGAAAGTTTCATGGTTTTTTGACATACTTTGAGAAAACTGAAATATTTTGGCTGAAAATTTGTGTTGTAGAACCTTCTGGTAATGGCAATTTCCTCTTTGGGTCTCCATTCTCCTATAAGGGGCTAGGATCCGCATCTGTTCTACATTTCCCATTATGCACCATGGCCTCTAGGAGCCATAGTTTCCTTCAAGAGGGGATATTGTGATGCATTGTGGATATTGTAATCTAGCTGGACAGACCATTCCTACAAGAGCCTAGGGACTCAAGGAGCAAATTGCAACTTTTATTTTGAGTCAAAATACTTCGGCTTTTGAGGTTTTAGGCAAAAAAAAATATCTCTGGAAAACTTGATGGGTAGGAGTATGTTTTTCATTTTTACTGAAAATAATGATGGAAAAATATTTTGGAGAAGCTGAAGTCTTATTGGCCAACTGTTTTATACTGCCAAAGCCTTCCCACCAAGTCTCTGGATCATTCCTGAATAACAGCTAGCCTGTCTCTAAGGGCACCCTGTAAACCTCATTTTTTCAAAAAGAAGGGTTCTTTCGAAAGAGGGTTTTTTCAAAAGAACCGTGTCTAGACTGCTTTTTTAAATGAAAAAACCTTTTTTGAAAAAGCGATTAGACACGATTATGTAAATGAAGCATGAGATTTGTAAATCTGCGCTTCATTTGCATTTTTTTATTTCCTTCATTTACATTCCTCTTTCGAAAGAAGAATGTAGTGTAGCTGCACCCTAAAAAAATGAGGTGTACGGGATTCTTTCAAAAATTTTTTTTGCAAGAACTAGGTCTCGACCACTTTTTATTTTCCTGAAAAAGCTCTTCTGAAAACATGATTGGAAGAAGATATGCAAATTTGTGCCAAATTTGCATATCTTCTTTCAAAAGCCGCGTGCAGTCTAGATGTGCCCTAAGTGCTATCTTTAAGAGGAAGAACATGCTTGTGGTTAAGCAATTGGACCTCAGAAGTCTGGGTTCAGTTCCGGGCTCTATAACAACCTATGTGACCTTGGACAGGTCACTCAATCTACCCTGTCCTTCAGTTCTTCATCTGTGAAATGGGGATAACACTTGCCTACCTCAGTAGGGTATTATGAGGATAAAATCTATTAAAGGGTGTGAGATGCTTGCATACTATGGTGATAATTAGGGTCATATATGAACCTAGAGAGAGAGAGATCCTTTCCAAATCTTCTCTCAGATCCCTGTAGTGTTCCTCATGTAACTGGTCAGTTGTAACTGGTCAGTTGTAGCTGCCCTGCCCTGCCCTGTAGAGCCTTTCCACAGCCCTGTGTTACACTGTGACTAAGTGCCAGTCTGTCACTGATCACCTAGCACTCTTTCAGATTCTTCCCCTGGGGCCCTGTCACTTCCCTGTCTAATTAGCTGCTTTTTAGTCCCCTTTCTCCTCCAAAAAAGTCACCCTCAGGTCCCAGCTCATCCCTGGCTGATTGTTCTGCTGTAACGTGGACTGACACTTTCTTGTAGGGCCTTCCCCCAAGATCTCTTAATATCCTTAAATAACGTTTGTTCCTGTCATTGGCCAACTGCTATCCTCTTCTAGAATCTTCCCTCAAGTTCCTGTAAAATGCCGGATGTAACTGTCCATTGGTATGTAGCAACCTCCCCAGCACCACTACCATCTCCCCAGCACCCTTATTAACTGATGGTCTTTCACTGAACACCTGAAATATCTTCTAGAACCTTGTCCAGGATTGGCCAACCCTCCAGGATTGGCCTGGGGTCTCCAGGAATTAAAGATTAAGCTTTAATTAAAGATATCATGTGATAAAATCTCTAGAAATACAACCAGCCACAACTGGCACTCCTATATCAGCCACGCTGTAACTTCCTTGACTAACTGGCAGCTTTTAATTGACTAGCCACTTCCAGAACTTTTCCTCATGTCCCTGTAATTCAGGGGTTCTCAAACTGGGGGTCAGGACCCCAAAGGAGGTTGCAAGGTTACGACATGGGGGGCTGTGAGCCTCCACACCAAACCCCACTTTGCCTCCAGCATTTAGAATGATGTTAAATGTATTGTGTTTTTAATTTATTGTAATTGCTCTCACTTCCGGTCTGTCTCTGACTGACACCCGCTTCTATAGTGTTCTAGTAACATCCCAGATCGGTTGTCTCCAGCCTTTTTAAACACAAGATCACTTTTTGAATTTAAATGCAATCCAAGATCTACCTCCAACCCAAATACCCTTGCCCCGCCTCCTTTATGCCTCTTCTCTGAGGCCCTGCCCCTGCTCACTCCATCCTCCCTCCCTCCTCACCCCCACCCTCCTTCACTTTCACCAGGCAGGGGCAGCAGGTTGGGGTGCAGGCTCTGGTCTTGGACTAAGGGATTTGGAGTGTAAGAGGGGCTCTGAGCTGAGCTTGGGGCAGGCAGTTGGGGAGCCAGAGGGGGTTCTAAGGGCAGGCTCTGGGAGGGTGTTTGGATGTAGGGGTGCTCAGGTCTTAATATATTGGTACTGTTCAGGAGAGGGGGGGCATGCATTTCTGGGTGGAAACCTGAGACTGGCAGTGTATGGGCATCACCATGTGTAGTCTTTGAGGATGGTAAAAACATAGCTGGGAGTAATTTACGTGCTGCAGGCCGTTTGCAAGCAATCCAGGTTAGATGCTACAGCAGCAAGTGGAGCCAGATTGACACTTTACATGCCCCTAGGCAGAGAATCTTCAGTGTTCCCCTGACCACAACTGACCTTCATGTTTTCTGTAAAAAATGACACTTTTAACCCACTTCTAACTTTTAGGTGCCCTTAGCCAGAGGCCCACTGTGCCTAAGTGGAAATCTAACCCTGGCAGCAAAGCCTAGTGCCTTCACCCATGTAGCGCTCATTGGAGGTGAAGGTTAATAGTGTATATGTGGCAAAGTAAAAAATAACAGAGTATGGTTTCATCAAATATGCTGTCACACATTTTAGATGATACCGTCTCTCCATCACCTTGTCTCTAGTTTAAAAATATTTCTGGTTTCACAAAACAGACATTAGACAGGATCACAAAGAAAAAACAGTTGCTTGTCATTTCAACCAGAAAGGATACTGTCTGAATGACCTGCTAACCTGCATCCTACTTCAGAAGACATTCAAATCTGCACTTGAAAGGGAATCCTCTGAACTGGCATTCATGCTAAAATTCGACACTCTCCGCACGGGACTTAACAAAGACCCCAGCTATCTTACCCATTACAAAGATAGCTTCCCCCATTATCACCTCTAATTCTATTAACTCACAGACATCTCCCCTTCCCCACCTATAATACCATTAACTCACTGACATTCACCTCCTTCCCCCCCCCCCCCCCGCCACATCCCCCTTCTGTTCTGTAATGTGATTTGTCCTTTTTATGTGTGTTCATTTTTTTTAAATTGTATCCTTTGGGATATATGGTTGTGACTATTTTCTTCCATTATTTGATCTGAGGAAGTGGGTCTGGCCCACGAAAGCTCATCATCTAATAAAACATCTTGTTAGTCTTTAAAATGCTACATAGACCTGTATTTTGTTTCTGGAAAGTTTAAGTTTCTTAGTGTGACTTTCATTTGAATTGCCTTTGCCACTGCCTGATTGGAAAGGTTTTGAGACCTCCCTTGAAGCCCTGCCACGTGCCAGTGACATTGTCATATTTACAAAGGGGAATGTCATGGGCAGCAGGTGAACTGTTTCGGGGAGGCTAGCTTGTTGCTCCCTCTTCCGCCTAACACCTTGGCCCCGCACACTTCCTGATACTCTTACTAAAATCAGCTGGTTTGCTGGCCTTGACCAAAATCCCATGATCCACTGCAAACACCAAAGATTCTTCTAAGGTAGAGGGGTGTGTGTGTGTGTGTGTGTGTGTGTGTGTGTGTGTGTGTGTATTTGCAGCTTGGTGGTCAGAATAAAATAGAGGGGTTAAATGCCAAGCTGCTGCATTGGATCAAGGGGTGGGGAGTGCTGCTTTGTCCCTGGACTTGATTGGCGATTCTTGGGAGAAGACAAAGGAAACTGTCACAGCATTGTGGAATAGTGTAGATCAGGGCTGCGCAAGAGCCTGTCAGTGGGCTGTATTCAGCCCGCCAAGCTCTTTCATTCAGCCTGTGCGGCAGCTCCTAGCCCCACCCCCTAACGCATTGCCTGGGAGCTGGAGAGGCACGAGCCTTTTCAACTCCTTCTATTTAAAGGGCTCATGTCTTCCCTGCAGCTGCCAGGCAAAGTATTAGCAGCTGTAGGGAAGGTGCAAGCCCTTTAAATAGAAGTAGCTGAAAGAGCTCATGCTTCCCTGGCTCCCAGGCAACACGTGAGTGAGCCAGGAGTTGCAAGCCCTTTCAACTGCTTCTATTTAAAGGGTTTGAGCTTTCTGGGTGGCTGCTAAGGCAACCTGTGGAACTCCTTGCCAGAGGATGTGGTGAAGGCTAGGACTTTAACAGGGTTCAAAAAAGAGCTAGATAGATTCATGGAGGTTGGGTCCATCAATGCCTATTAGCCAGGATGGGTAGGAATGGTGTCCCTAGCCTCTGTTTGTCTGGAAATGGGTGACGGGGAGGGATCACGTGAGGATTATGTGTTGTGTTCCCTCCCTCTGGGGCATTTGTTATTGGCCACTGTCAGCAGGCAGGATACTGGGCCAGATGGACCATTGGTCTGACCCAGTATGGCCATTCTTATGTAAGGCACAAGCCCTTTTAAATAGCAGGAGTTGAAAGGGCTCACAACTCCCGCCCCTGCTAATGCATTTCCTGGGAGCCGCAGGGGAGGTGCGAGCCCTTTCAATTCCTGCTATTTAAAGACCCCACTCTTTCCAGGCAGCCTGCAACCACTTTGAAATTTTTTCAAGTACCCCTCCCTTCAAAAATGATTGGCCACCCCTGCTGTAGGTGGACTCCAAGGACCTGAGCCCAGAAGGGCAGGGGACTGTGTCTGCATTGCAAAATGACAGGGCTCGAACCATAGGTCCTGCCTTGATTTGGGCTCAGACCTTCCACCTTCATGGACTCTGGTTCTGAGTCCAAGAGATGTGTATAGCTGGGAGGTGAGTTAGGGGACTGAGCCTGAGTCTGAGGTGGGGGGGGGGGGGTCCTGATAACAGTCTTCAAATATGTTAAGTGCTGTTACAAAAAGGAGGGGTATCAACTGTTTTTCATGTCAACTGAAGGACAAGCAGTAATTGACTTAGTTTGCAGCAAAGGAGATTTACGTTACCTATTAGGGAAAACTGTCTTGCCCTAAGGAGAGTTTAGTGGCATAAGCTTCCAAGGGAGATTGTGAAATCTCTGTGTCTGGAAGTTTTTAAGAGCAAATTAGACAGACAGCTGTCAGGGATGGTCTAAGGTTTCTTGATTTCTGCCTGAGTGCAGGGGGCTGGACTGGATGACCTTTCAAGGTCTCTTTCAGCCTGACATTTGTTGACCTGAATTTATAGGGCTAATGTATTATGGCTTTCCAATGATCTGACTGGAAGATACTTAAGTTCTTGTTTCAAATTCAGGCTACAGAATTAGAGAATGTAGGGAGTTCAATCTCTTGCACGGACCCTTGGGATATGGTCCAAGGACATACACTGAAGCCAAAACCGAATTTTCCAGATTGTTATTAAAATAAATGAGAGTGTAAATCAAAGCTATAAACCACAGAGCCACAAAGAAGTGAAATGGTTCTATAGTTCCTTGTGGTCACATCCCTTTGATAAAAGGCTATTCATGCCCTCCCTTGGTGACCTAGTAGTGGAAGACAGAGGACCAGCCGTGTCTCTTACAAGCCCAATAAGTTCAGTGGCCCCAGCTCCTCAATACTAAAATGGTAGAGCTTAGATGAGTGTCCAGGAGATAAACTATATTGCAGAAATTGAGCTGATAGCTTAACAGAATACGACTAAGGGGAAAAGTGAGTACTTCACATGATGGTTTGCCCTTTGATAGGGACTTGTTCTGTCCTGAATATTCATATCAATGCCCACTTGTTCCATGCCCAAACCTTGTTTTCTCACCCAGATAAATCTTCAGGTACAGTTACTCTATACACTAACGTGTTCTGACATATTAATACCATCTTCATATTGATTATCTTGTCCTCAAAACCTTTAGCCTAAATCATTACTTCCTTGCTCTGTGGTGTACCTTGCATTTACTGGTATATTCCAAAATTATGGTAAACCTGTTCTCCATTCAGTTCTCCAATCAATTCTCCAGAGTCAAAAGGGGGCGGCCAGTAGGACATTAACTATGCCAAAGGTTGCAAACACTCATGCTCACTTGATCTATCTAAAACGGGATATAGACATGTTGGCTCCTGGCATTACAGCCAAGTATGACGACATTATGTGTACTGGGATTATTCAGTACAAAACATAAATCAAGAAAAAAACATAATCAATGAAGAAAACAGATTATAAAATATAGCAGGCTAGCCCCATGGGCTACAATTTCTATGATACTGTGATTTTGCACTGGTTTGGTTTGTGCATATAGGACTTATTCTTACATTAATTTTACACCAGTTTAGTGAACAACTTCAGATGAGTTATTCCTTATTTCTGCTGGTGCAAGTGAAAGGAGAATCAGGCTGTAGGGAGACCCAGCCCCCTGAGGTGTATTCTGTTCTATTTTAGAGTGGAGTTGTTGGGTGGGATAAGGAAGGAAGAGGCTCTGTTTATTCTTAGATCAGCCATTATCTCGCTCTGTCAAGTTAACTCTCTCACAGACTCCATATGTAGTCCAAGCTGTGTCATTTCAACATGCACACACAATACAAGGAGGCTGATGAGGGGACTTCAAGAATGTCAGGTACAATGGATATAAAACACTGCAGGGGCAAGGACTTAAAGAGCAGCATTCAGAAAAAAGCTACAAAATTTACTCAAACTTTGGTAAACCTCCTATACCAGGGTGGCCAATTGGCGGCTCCTGAAAATGCGGTTCACAAAGCCACCGCCGTGGCTCGTGAAGTCACCCCACGCATCCTTACAATTGGCCCCCGGTTCCCCGTGCTCACTGGGTGTAGGAGAGCCGTCCGGCGTGGCAAAATGGTGCTGGCAAGATGGTGGCATCCCATGGGAGCCTGATGTGGTCAAAAAGTCTGGCCTGCGGTTCTCAAAGCGGCAGCGTTTTTGTTTTTTTGCTCAACAACTCTGGCTGGTGGGGAGCGCTTCCTTTTTTCTTTTTTTTTTCTCAACAATTTTGGTGAAGCTCTTTGCATTTTTTCCGCTGTTTCGGCTCTCTTTGTTTAATGGGTTGGCCACCCCTGTCCTATACTATGACAGACATAAGAAGCCCAGTCTAATTTAAGGGTGCTAGAATAATTTGTATTGTGGGAGTGAGAGAGCCAGCGACATTCTTAAGATTTATGGGGCCCTATGCAGTATTATTAAACTGGTGCTCCAATTCCTGATGGCAGCTCAGAAGGGGATGGCGACTTTTTAGAGGTGTGATTTTATAATCTTCAGCAACACATTCTTGAAATAGTTGTAACACAAATTTTAAAGTAGGGTCCTGTTGATTCAGAAACTGGCAGTCATACCTGGGGTTGACAAATGCCTGTTAAATGGCTTCCTTACCACTTCAATGATTCTTTCATGGGTTCAGTGTTGTGCTAATAGGCTTCTATTCTTATAGATCCCACCCCACTCCCCTGTGCCCGCCCTGCATCCCCTCTCACACCCAAACTCCCTCACAGAATCTGCGCACCTAGGCTATGTCTAGACTACATGGCTCTATCAATGGAGCCATGTAAAATAGTTTATTCGGCATAGTTTCACTAGGCATACCGAAGCGGTCAACAAAGGCTTCCTTTGTTGACCACGCCGCATCTAGACAGCCACGCTGTGCTGGATCAGCTGATCGTCGGCACAACGCGGTGGCCATTTTTATTTTAATGAAGCGGGGATTATTTAAATCCAAGCTTCTCTGACTATGCCGAATAAACTATTTTATATGGCTCCGTCGACGGAGCCATGTAGTCTAGACATAGGCATAGACTCCACTATCAATCTCAGGGCTTCTCATAGAATCCCCCTTATGAATTCCTACTGGGCAGAGATTTTCTGCTTTCACTCTTGCAAATCCTCACTCCTGGAGACCAAATGATCCGTTTCCCTCATCTATTGCTGTAACACACCAGAAAGGCCACATTCTCATCCTGTTCTTGTCCTCTTGAAAAAAAATCCAGCGTGTTAGGAAATGGTTTGCCTGCAGATGAGACCATAAAAGCATGGTGATATTCCTATCCCAAAGTTACATTCTGTCGGGGAGGGGTATGCCTGGGTGTTGCTGGCCTAAATTTCCTCTCTCACACTCTGATGCAGCAGGCTCTGTGCAGTTTGCATTCCTGGGCCCTGCCCAGTCACCCCCCGAGGGGTCTGAGTGAAAGGGTTCTCCCTCCGTGCAGTGTGGGGAGTGTGTATGGAAAAGATGTATGCATGTGAGAAATTATTACGGGTCCCCACCTCATCACAAGGAACACACAGCTGGAGCAATAGGGAATATTTTCAGCCGGCCTTATTGCCTGCAGTTTAATTTGAGAACACACAAGGAAAAGAACACCCAGACTGAATACAGTTTTTCCTTACAGAACAATAGCCTGACAAAAGATCTGCTAGGTGGCCAGCCCTGGATTATCTCTTCAGTGCAATTCAATGTATTTTTTGCCCAGTTTGAGTTCTAATAACAGAAGCCTTGGACCTCCTGATGGGGGGACTCTTCCTTGCTCTAATAGGCCTCATCCTTAAAAATGTTTCCCTGTCCTTTATCCTAAATATTCTCTTGCTAGATTCCATCACTCCTTGTTCAGTCTTTGTACCACTAGCTCACATTCATTCCTGCTTAGTGTATGCTCCCTCGGGACACTTGCAGTTGGATACGGTAAAGGAACGGATATGGTGCAGGGTAGAGCTTCAATAAGTGGGATCTTTATTCAACTTTTTATTGCAGTGATATTTTTACAGCTTGTATACATTGTTGGTTAACGCACGTTGCCACTGCACACTCAGTTTGTGCATTCATCGCAACATTCTAGTGTTTTAAGCAAATAATGTCTTTGCTTCATTCGTGTCAAATGGAACATAAATTAAAAACAAGCAAATTAAAACCAACCCTTCAAATATCAAAGAACAAAGCGCAAATTAAAATGATCATAACAACAAACATCTCCCAATTTCTAGTACTGTATTGTAGACTGTGAGACAGACAACAGATGTTAGCTTCTCAGTTCAGGACCATCTAGGGACTAGATTGGGAACCAGAATACCTGGGATCTGTTTCCGGCTTTGACACTCCCCTTTCTGATCATGCGCAAGTTACTTCTAGTTTCTATTTCCCTTCCCACCTTTTATCTGTTTGGTTAGACTGTAATTTCAAGGCAGGGACTAGGGAGGTAACCATTCAACCGGTGGCCCCATTTGTGGTGTGGTGGCCCCAGCTGACCTGGAACAGCTCCCCACTTATGGTGCGGTATGGCAGGCCAGGCTTAGCCTGAGCAGCCCAGCCTGCAGAATCCTGGTTAAGCGGTTAACTGATCAAATGTAACATTTAACTGGTTAATTGCTTAACCAGGATTTTACATGCCTAGCAGGAACGGTCTTCTGTTTGCTAGAACATCTGTGATCTTTTTTTTGTTTGTCTAAAAAATAAAATAAAATTGAAGCCCATTAGTTACTGAACATGTCTGATGTCTTTTTCAAATCTGATTGCTCATTGAGCTCACTTTTTCATGCAGAATGAAGATGAAGACCCCAGGTATTAAACTTCTGAATGCACCATCGTCCCTTGTAACTTTTCACTAGCAATGTTGCCAGAAAGCATCACTCTTTGTTGTAGCATCAGCAGATTTTCTACCACAGTTACATTCCTCCCCTTAAAGGATCAGACAGACAGTTCTTTCGTATGTGCCCAGCCTCTTTTGCAAGGTGTCACAAGTTGATTTTGTCTGCATTTTGAATAACCATTGCCAGTTGCTATAGGGTGGTGGATTGTGGGATGATCTCTGTAATGGTCAGCATGCCTTGGGACTCAATGTTTCCAACTCCCCTTTTTCCTTTGTAAAAGCAACAGCTGTTGGTGGTATCTTTCTTGGCAAAAACAGAACATTAGTAGGAAAAATGCAGATACATTTTTTTTAAGTTTTCTGTGTAACACTTCATCCCATCATTTCAAGCAAAGAAGGGCCAAGTGATACTTCTCCATGTTCATAGTGACTCCCATACCTCTGCAATACAGCTAACCATGCTGGTATAACATAAAAAACAACAAATAGTCTAGCAGCACCTTAAAGACTAGCAAAACATGTAGATGGTGGTATGAGTTTTTGTGGGTACAACCCACTTCTTCATGCTGGTATAAGTCAATGCAAGTGCTTTCCCCCCCAATACACTCATACTGCTTCTCTACTTCAGTTGTACCTCAAGAAACTTAGGAATTTGTTGCCACTCTAAACAGGTGGGCTACGTCTAGATTGAATCCCTTTTTCGTAAAAGGGATGTAAATTAGACATATCGCAATTGCTAATGAAGCGGGGATTTAAATCTCCCCCGCTTCATTAGCATAAAAATGGCTGCCGCTTTTTTTCGGCACGGAGCTTTGCCGGAACAAAGCGTCAGTCTAGATGCTGCACTTGCGGAAAATAAAGCTGTTTCTGAAAGATCCCTTATCCCTTATTTCATAGAGGGATAAGAGATCTTTTAGAAAAGGCTTTATTTTCCGCAAGATCAGCGTCTAGACTGGCGCTTTTTTCCGGCAAAGCTCCGTGCCGAATGTTTTTTATGCTAATGAAGCGGGGGAGATTTAAATCCCCGCTTCATTAGCAATTGCGATACATCTAATTTACATCCCTTTTACGAAAAAGGGATGTAGTCTAGACGTAACCGTGGAGTTGCTATACAACAGTACCTGTAAGAAATTTAAGTGTAGGATGGAGTGCAGAAAGCTCGGAACAAGGGGTTGGGCAGGATTCATTAGGTAGAAATAAAAAAGGAGCCTGGAATTACATGTTTCAGACTAGCTGAAAGAAAATAAACAGGTCCCCTGTGTCTCACTGATTGACAATCCTTGATCACCCTATGTCCTTCAACATCCAGAGTCCCTGGCCAGACTGTCAGGAAGAGAGAGATTTGGGAAGCTGAACTTCCTGAAGAAACTTTGTACTTAGCCAATAAAGACTTGGCTAAGAAGCTTATGAGGACATGTGTATGAGACACATCTCAAGGAAACTGATTCCAGTAGTTTGCTCAGATTTAACATTTTTATGAGAGATTTATTAGGGTTTTTTTTAGTGCCTCTTCTTGCAAAATTGAAACTTGTCCAGCAACCATTTGTTTCATACACTTCCTATGGAAGAACAAATGCTTATAAATGTAACACGATTTTCAGGTCACAGCTGCAGTTTCTTTTAAGTAGAAAGAAGCTGAGAATCAGCCAGTTTGCAATTAAAGGAGGTGGACTGGGGAAATCTCATAAACTTTTAACCAAGATCTTGGCAGACCAGAAAAATGATTAAACTGCTGGCACCAAGCAGTTAAAACAGTTAATGCCTCCACTGATTGCAATGGACATCCCATGACCATCACTTTTGGATAATGTCATTCCTGGCACAAAAGGAAAGTGCATAATTCTTTTGGCAATGCTGTGTGCTTTGTGTGAAGTATTTTTCCTTATAGTCCCTTTACTCAACATAGGCGAGACTTTTATGAGTTTGGTCACTAAAACTGAGGTTTCTTGAAATATCACCAGCAGATTTCATCATATGGAAAAGAAAGAATCGTAAACAGATGTTAGTAAATATTAACTTTATTATTTTTGTATTTTAAACTCTCATAATTCTTTTTATATGCTAACCAAAATCCTTTTTATGTTGTGTATCTATATATTTAGTGTCCTGTATGTACTGAAACTGAAAAGCTCTTTGTCCTTCAATTGAACATAAGCCAGGTCTATACTAGACCTGGAAGGTTGGCTTAAGCAGGTATGCAACTCTAGCTACGTAAATAACATAGCTGGAATCAACGTACCTGAAGCCAAGCTTGGCGCTATCTTCACAGCGAAAGGCCAACAGGAGCAAACACTTTCATTCGCTTCCCTTACTCTTTGTGACTGCAAGGAGCATTGGTGCTAGCTGGGAGTACCCTCAACATTCAATTTAGTGGGTCTTTACTAGACTCACTAAATCGAATGCCAGAAGATTGATCTCTGGTACAGTACGTATAAACGTAGCCATAGTGAGTGAAGGGAAAATCAACTCCTTAATGGAATGTTATGTAATCTTTTACCCTGCTTTTTACTCCAGAAATTAAAAGTTGCAGCCACAAGAGTGAAATGTCTGCAATCTGCATGGAAACTCTTTAAAAACATTATGATAGAGACTCAAATTAAATGTATGCTCTCAATTAAAAAGCACAGTAAGAGGCCGAAAGTGGGCCACCCCACCATTGCTAAACAACAATAAAAGCTGCGCTGTAAGGCAAAAAGGTAGGTGGAAAATAGAAAGGAGCATAAACGCTAGCAAGGCTATTATAAAAGTGTAATTATGCAGGACAAAGAGGAATGGGAAGAGAAACTAGCAAAAGACCCAAAAACGAATCATATTTTTTTAAGTACATCAGAAGCAGAAGACTGCTAAACAATAGTGGACAATCAAAGTGCTAAAGAAGCACTTAAGGAAGACCAGGCTGTTGCAAAGACGCTAAATGAATTCCTTCCATCATTCTTCTCGTCAGAACCTATTGGGGGTTCCCACACCTGAGCCATTTTTTTTAAGTTGATAATTCCGAGGAAATGTCTAAGCTAAGTCTACCATGGTGCTTTACTGTGCAGGAACTTTCTGGCTCAGGGGTGTGAAGAAAACACCTCCCACCCACGCACAGCCAGTTGCAGCTCTACTTGTGCAGGTGGTGTACATAGAGTGCTGGCAGAAAGTTCTCTCGGCACTCCTGCCATGGTCACGCTTTTAGTTTAAAGCGTTAGATTGAGGTGTCAGTAGAGAAGGTTTTAGAACAAATTGCTAAATTAAACCATAAGAAGTCACCAGGACTAGATGGTATTCACCCAAGAGTTCTGAAGGAACTCAAATATGAAATGGCAGAGCTACAGATTGAACCTCTCTAGTTGGACACTCTCTGGTCTGGCAACATCCGTAGTCTGGCATGATTTTCATTAGCCAGTTGTCTACTTACCATGGGTATGGCCAAGTTTCCCACAATCACATAAAGTTTGTTTACAGCCACCAGTCCTGGCTTTCAGTGTTCTATGCTGTTATTTAGCTCTAATTTACCCTTAAATGTCTTCTAAGAGCCCAGTAAGCAATGGAAATGTTAGTAATAGGGCTAGACAATATCGACCTTCCATGGTCCGGCAAATTCTTGGGTTCAGCATTGGTGACATCCTGAGGGTGCTAGACTAGAGAGGTTTAACCTGTACTAGCTGCGCTATGTAACTATCATTTAAATCAGTTTCTGTACCAAATGACTGGAGGACAGCTAAGGGGAGACCAGTTTTTTTAAAAAAAGGCTCCAAAACAATGGCAATGATAGGTCCGTAAGCTTAACTCCCATACAGGTATATTGGTGGAAACTATAGCAAAAAACAGAATTATTAGACACACAGATTAACATGATTTGTTAGGGAAGACATTAAATATCATAATGGCACTTATACAGCCGGGCTATGTCTAGACTGGCATGATTTTCCGCAAATGCTTTTAACAGAAATGTTTTTCCGTTAAAAGCATTTGCGGAGAAGAGCGTCTAGATTGGCACAGACGCTTTTCCGCAAAAGCACTTTTTGCGGAAAAGCGTCGTGCCAATCTAGACGCGGTGTCACGAGGCCGCCTGTCCGGGCCGCCGCCCCTCCTGTTGCCCCTAGGCCGCGCTCAGGATACCACTTGACTCTGGGTCACCGGGCGGAGTGGGGGGTCCGGGCCCGCCCTCTCTCCGGACCCCAACCCAGGGCCCTGACACTGAGAGGTGCCCTCTCAGTGGTAGCAGGGGGGGCCGGTACCCCAAAACGCCCCTGCTCTCGGGTTACACAGCCCGCCCTGGGTCTTGCTCCACTCCGCCGACCCTCACTGCTCCGGGTACCCGCCTGTCCCTGCGGGCTCCCCGCTGCCTTGGCTGCCTCCTTGCCTGGCTCCCGTGGCTTGTTCCTCCCTCGCTCGGGCCCCTCCTCCGGCTGGCTTGGCTGCCGCAGGTCTCACCCCCGCTGCCGTTGGCTCCTGCTCCGCCGCCGCTGGCTCCTGCCCAGCCGCCGCTGGCTCCTGCCCAGTCGGGTCCGCTGGCTCCTGCCCAGTCAGGTCCGCTGGCCCCGCCGGTTCCGCCCCCTTTCCCCTGGCCTCCCCGGCTCCTTTTATCCCCCCTCCCCTTGCCGTCCCTGGCGTTGCTCTCCCGACGTCATCACCGGCGCGCCCCGGCGCCGCGTGATGACGTGTCCCTCCGCCCCCGCTCGGGCCTGCCGCGCTGATTGCCGGCTCCGCGGCGGCCCCATCTGCCTCGCTCGAGTGGCGGGGTTGCTCCACCCCGTCACACGCGGTTTTGCGCAAGAAAGTCCCGATCGCCATTTTTGCGATCGGGGCTTTTTTGCACAAAACAGTACCACGTTGTCTACACTGGCCCTCTTGTGCAAAAGCATTTGCGCAAGAGGGCTCTTGCCCGAACGGGAGCAGTATAGTATTTCCGCAAGAACACTGACAATCTTACATGAGATCGTCAGTGTTCTTGCAGAAATTCAAGCGTCCAATGTAGACGTAGCTGCTTTTGTGGAAAAACTTGCCAGTCTAGATGCAGCCCCAGGGTACACACATGCCATGAACACTATGTACATTTCTGGTCACCTTATCTAAAAAAAATATTAAAATTAGAAAACATACAGAGAACGGCAGCAAAATTGATTAGGAGTATATGGAACAGCTTCCATGTGAAGAGAGCTTAAAAAAATGGGGACTTTTCAGTTTGGAGAAGAGACAACTAAGATAGAATACAGGTCTATAAAATCATGTATGGTTCAGAGAAAGTGAATAAGGAAGTGTTGTTTATTTTTTCACAATGCCTTTAGCTTATCAATCACGTAAATAAAGATATAAAATAAACTCCATAAATTATTAGGTGACCTGAGATAACCCTAAAAGAAATTCCATATGTCATTAAGTAAAAGGAGATCTCAAAATCAGTACACATCCTGGGAAAGAAACATTTGCCTCCAAAAAGGATTTTTTTTAAAGAGATTAAAGAAAAGAAACCCTATTAAAGAAAAGAGGCTTGGGGAGTTAGGCGGGGAGCAAATACTGCCAGCATTTTCACCAGTCCCAGAAAGAGAACTGTAATGTGCGTGTAACCCTTCCACCGGGTAGGCCCGGCATTAACCAGGGCTGGGTTCAATATTTAGGGGTCCATCTTACACAGAACCGGCTCGAGCCTGGGAAATTCACACACCCCTGAGCGCCTCTGAGAGGCAATGCTTCCCCACTCGCAAGCACAGAGTCTGAGTGTAGAAAAGAAACTTTTAATGAAAGAGAGAGAGAGAAGTCACATGGCATTATCTTGGGAAAATACCACAAAGAGAATTCGTAGCCCCCTTCTCCCGAGTAACTGTCCCAGCTCAAAAGGATTGAGCAGGCTCACCAATCTAACAAAGTAAGGGTTCCGTTCACTTACGCAAACTTTCTCTGTACCCCACGTCAAATGCTCCACTTACAGCTCTGTCCAGTCAGTGCAGACCCTAACACATCAACCTGATGACTACTCCTTAAGCATGAGGCTACGCCACTTTTGTGCTGCTCCTACTGGCTGCCTGCCAGTCGTTCCCACCAGCCGTTCCCACTGGCTGCTCCACTAGCCGCCTGCCGCCGCTCCTACCGGCTGCCCGCTGGTCATTCCTGCCAGCCGCACCACTGGCTGCCTGCTGCCACTCCTACCGGCCGCCCGCTGGTCACTCCCACCAGCTGCTCCACTGGTTGCCTGCTGGTTGCTCCCACCTGCCGCTCCATGGGTTTCAATGGGTCTGGCGCCCGGCCAAACCAGTGATTTCAGCTCTTAGTCATTTCAACACTTTAGCCACCACCTAGGCTGGCCAAAGATTCCAGCTTCCACTGGACTAGCAAAAAGGCTGCATCTACACTGGCATGATTTTGCACAAATACTTTTAACGGAAAAGCTTTCCCGTTAAAAGTATTTGCACAAGAGAGCGTCTACACTAGCATGTGCTTTTCCGCAAAATATGTGCTTTTGCACAAAAGCATCCGTACCAGTGTAGACACTCTCTTGCGCAAGAAACCTCCGATGGCCATTTTAGCCATCGGGCTTTCTTGCGCAATAAATTAACGTTGCCTGTCTACACTGGCTTCTTGTGCAAGAGGGCTTATCCCTAAGTGGGAGCATCAGAGTATTTGCTCAAGAAGCACTGATTTTGTACATTACAACGTCAGTGTTCTTGCGCAAATACTCGCAGCCAGTGTAGACAGATTTTGCACAATCTTGCTGGTGTACACACAGCCAAAGACTCCTCGTGAAGTCTTCTTTAGGTCTGTCCTTAAAACCAGGGAGAAAGGGGCAGGTTGAGCTAGTCTTACAGCTCACACCTGGCAGGCATGAAGCAGGCTGATTCAAGCCTGTCTTGCTCCCCCCCCCCCCAACTCAGTTCACTCAACTCTGGCAGTGGGCAGACTTGTTCCTCTGAGACCTCTTACAATGATGGAGTGTCTCCTGCAAGCACTGGTGTCATATTTTACAGTTCCCACACTTAGGGGTAGCATGATCTGTGACCCCCCACAACCGCCCCAAATTAGTTACAATACACCACATTCCATTGCAACACTGATCCTCCATCAGCCCTTGCTGAATTGGATTTACATAGCCACACCTCGGATTCCTTCCCCCTCCTGGCACCAGCTGTATTTACATATCAACTGTTAACAGTTAATTATCTTGCAGATCTAAACAATTGGGCTGTGTCTAAACTGGCCAGTTTTTCCAGAAAATCAGCCGCTTTTCCGGAAAAACTTGCCAGCTGTCTACACTGGCCGCTTTAATTTCCGCAAAAGCACTGACTTCCTATTGTAAGAAATCAGTGCATTTTGCGGAAATACTATGTTGCTCCCATTCGGGCAAAAGTCCTTTTGCGCAAAAGGGCCAGTGTAGACAGCTCAGCTTTATGTTCCGCAAAAAAGCCCCAATTGCAAAAATGGCGATTGGGGCTTTTTTGCGGAAAAGCGCGTCTAGATTGGCACGGACGCTTTTCTGCAAAAAGTGCTTTTGCGGAAAAGCGTCCGTGCCAATCTAGACGCGCTTTTCCGAAAATGCTTTTAACGGAAAACTTTTCTGTTAAAAGCATTTCCGGAAAACCATGCCAGTCTAGACGTAGCCTTGGAGGGAACACACCCACCCCCAGGGCAGCTTTCTCCTTTTAGCTGGCTGATAGCATGCAGTAATTCAGCCCCAGCTTACATGGGATAAGGCTTTTTTTCTATAGCCATATGGACTCCTGCAGCAAGGCTCCCAGCCCTCCACTGGGACTCTCATCTGGCCACATCTGTGCTCCTGACAGATGTGACTAGACCAGAGAGTCCCAGTTTAAAGAGTTCCAACCTGTAGTGTATCATGTTAGTCTGAATCTGCAAAAGCAACACGGAGTCCTGTGGCACCTTATCTATCTATTAGTCCTTTGGGTTCCTAATGGAGCATAGGGTCTCCACAGTCATTCTCCATCTCTTGCAATCCTTAGGAATAGTCTTGATTTGATCCCATGTTAAGCCAGCTGCTTTTACTTCATCCACGCAGCTTTGTCGCCATGTTTGTTTGGGACGTGCCCTTTTCCTCTTTCCCTTTGGATTCCATTCTAACACTTGTCTCATGATATATTCCTCACAGTCCTTATAGACTAACAGATTTATTGGAACATAAGCCCACAAAAGCTTCTGCTCCAGTAAATCTGTCTATAAGGTGCCACAGGGCTCCTCGTCACTTCAACCTGTAGTGTAATATCAGGCTATTAAGAAGCAGACCCTGTACTAAAGGCACCCAATAACACCAGATAAAGAAACAGATCTTAAGATGGTTAACGAAAACTTAGTTTAACAGCATTTCATCTGGCAAGAAACCACTTAACAGCTTCAGCGGGATAGCAGAGTTAGTCTGTAACTGGAAAAAGTTAAAAAACAACAAATAGTCCTGCAGCACCATAGAGACTAACACAACATGTAGATGGAATCATGAGCTTTCATGGGCACAACCCACTTCATTCATCTGAAGAAGTGGGTTGTGCCCATGAAAGCTCATGTTACCATTAGTCTCTACGGTGCTGAAAGACTGTTTGTTGTTTTTTAAGTTTTTCCACTTATCAATAATTGGGGTTGTGAAATCCTCATGTCTTTATTGTTCTATCATTATGGTCCCCACTTCCCTTTTGTTTGTCTGCATAATTTCTGTCTGGTTTGGTAATTGTTGCTGTCTGCTGTATAATTAATTTTGCGAGGTGTAAATCAATTAACGTGGTAGGATATGATTGGTTAGATAATTCTGTTACAGTATGTTAGGACTGGTTAAGGTAGAACTAAGCAGGACTCAATTTTCACTATATGAACTGGGGTCCAAAAGGAAGTTCTTTGGGAACCAACTCTAGGACACTGCTCCAAGATCAGAGCTGCCAGTCTGAAAGCCTGTGGCAATGACACCATGCAGAAACTGGAGTCTCCCAGATGGACTTACTCCTGATGGGCCATCAAGAAAAACTCATCTGACTTATTGGGAGCAGCGAGCATTGTATGCTTAGCATGTGCATTCTGGTTTTGGTGATAGTGAATAAACAGAGGCCAAATAGGGCATTACTGTGTAAAGCTCTTTCACTGGTATAAGACCCTGCAGAGTGTAAGTTTACACGAGCCCACAAAAGGGTAAGGATGGATGCCTATATTGAGAAGGTTACACCTGAGACCTAGGCATGGGAAAGGCTGGGTGCCCTTACAGTAAATGACATAGAATTTTCTGTGGGTAACTGGACACAGAGGCCAGCTCTTCATCTTACACAAAGAATGGCAACATACATTTTCTGTCTATCTTCTGCATAGGGCAGTATTAAATTATTCCATGTGAGCCTATTATTTTGACAATCTCACATTGTTATTAAATTTGAATGCCCAGCACAGAAATACCAATCTTTAAATATATTTCCAAGTCAATCCCATAGATACTAATAAGTGTGGCACGTTTGGAGGGAGGAGAATATATGGCACAAATACCACTTGATGGGCACTGTATAAGAATTTAGGTAAGCAGACAGATTGTAGATGGCTGTCTATATGCTATTGCTAATGAAACCCAGAGCCGCTGAGACCACTGACAAGGGAGAGTTAAGTCTGCTCTACAGCCTTAACTGAGAGAGACAGCTGGCTTTTAGCTCATATGAGAGAGGCACATGATTTTAGGCCCTAAAATCACAGGTTCAATCCCTCAAACCAATGACCAAGGTTCTACACTAATTTGGGGCAAGATTCTGAAATCCTTCACATCAAGTGGTACTTCTGTTGTGCTTAAAAGAAGCACCCAGGATCTTTTTCAGGGGGTAAGGCAACATGCCACATGTATTGAACATACATAGATCAATCAATACTTATCATATGCATAGGATACATACACTCATGCACTCTCTCTCACACTCTGTCTTGTTGTTACCAAAAGTTGCTCCCCCTAATTGCACTGGCCAAGTGAGTTAGATGGGAGAGGGCTGGAGCCAGGCTTCTGCCGATCCTGATGGATGCTCCCATGTTGACAAGATGAAATCCCAGGGTCCCTCTGCAAGATGCCTCATATTTATCCCTCTCATGCAGCCAATTAGTTGTCACCTTGCCTTTCTTAATGCTGCTTCAAAGAGAGTTCTTCCAAGGGCAGGCACTTGCTGCTTGACTCCCAAGGTGTCTTTATATTCAGTCTTCTTCATGAGCTCACTTTACAGGTATTATCTTGGATCTGGCCCCCAGACCTTCTCCACCCTTGCAACTGCTGCTGGAGGTGCTCCCCTTTCATTCTCCATTCACACCTTATTCATTTCAACAGGACAATCAAGGAAAGGGGAGAGCTCAAAAGACATTTTTCTTACAAGATCTATATATCTTAATACAAAGTTATAGGAGAAATGTTACAGAGATTCTATAAGAACACTTAACAAAGATATACCTAAAAGGACAAGATCTTAATACAAAGTATAATATTACAGGGATTTATCCACACTTTACTCCAGAAACAAAATACAGGACTATGTAGCACTTTAAAGACAAACAAGATGGTTTAATGAGTCTGGCCCATGAAAGCTCATCATCTAATAAACCATCTTGTTCGTCTTTAAAGTGCTACATAGTCCTGTATTTTGTTTCAGCTACACCAGACTAACACGGCTACATTTCTATCACTATTTTACTCCAGAAGTCATTCTATGGAACTTCTAGTGGGATAAAGTGCTGCTTAATGTGACTAGGGGTACATCTACACTGCATGGTTATTTTGGGATACTGGAGGTATCCCAAAATAGCTACCCTGCATCTATACAAGCTGCCCATTATTTTGAAATATTTTTCAAAATAACAGGTGCGCTATTTCATCATCCCAGTAAACCTCATTGCATGAGAGATAAGGGATGGCTCGAAATAGCGAGTTATTTTGAAATTTGGTGCTGTGTAGATGTGCTGAATTTCAAAATAAACTATTACAAAATAAGATATGAAATAAGATATGCAAATTGCTGTGTCAATGCACTCCAAGAGTATCTGAATCTGGCCCATAGGGTGAGGTGTGGTCAAAGTAGCAAACTATTGAGAGCCGTGAACTTCTGAGTGGAATGCTGTCACCAACAATGAATCCTTCCGGAGAGTTAGCTAAGGCACTTAAACTTTGTCTGTTTCCTGTTTTAGTTTAGATGTAGCTAAACCTCATGATCATGTGTGATTTTTATAAGATTTCCACCACTTTGTGTGAAATCTCATGAGATTTCAGCATTACTAAGTCTAAATCTGGCACTGAGACTCTGGCCTTCACTTGGCTTCAGCCTTGAATCCTGTATAGTAATTTCAGCCTAATTCATGTCCAGATCTGATCACTGTCTCCCCATCCCATATCTGCTACTTGTTTTTTTTTCCATTTCCATTCCTATTTTTACACTGGAGGACAGTGTTTACTATGATCCTGATTCAAAGCCCATTGAAATCATTGGTAAGATTCATGGATTCAGTGAATTTTGGATCATGCCCAATATCATTCTCTACTTATGTTTCTATAAAGATTATTTTCCCTCATAAACTTTAACAGTTTGAGAATTGTTTGTACTGTGGTCATTCTTCCATTGCAACGGCAGAGGAAACCTGTTCTGTGGCTAAACAGAGGACTTCAGTTTCTAAAGTCTCAGCTTAACACCTTTCCCGAGCACTAGCATTCACATTGAAGAGAAAAACTTGAGAAATAACAATAGAGGAGGTGTTCAATGAACTTAATGTCTTCTACTCTGTCAAACCATGAAAGCCTTTTTTCCAGAGTGGCGGCCAGCGTATGATTTATAGCTACAGGGGACTGACTCACAAGTATAATTAATTGTTAAAGGATGTTTAGAATCCAAAACAAAAAGATAGCTTCTTGTGGGGTGAATGGAATATCTTCACAGGCTGATTAAATAAAAAATAAAATATGATGATTAAAAATTGCATTACTCAGAGTGTTGTGGGATTCTGGAAAGACAGGGCTATATATTTCACTGAATTACATCGGGAGAAAGGAGCTGGAAAAAGTTCCAGATGATCAGCACATCAGAGCAAAGTTACTGGAGTATCACAGATCTGCCCTTGTATGGTAGAGCGCATACAATGGCACTTATTTCATACATAATCATAGAATCATAGAATAATAGGACTGGAAGGGACCTCGAGAGGTCATCGAGTCCAGCCCCCCACCCTCAAGGCAGGATCAAGCTCCGTCTACACCATCCCTGACAGATGTCTATCTAACCTGTTCTTAAATATCTCCAGAGAGGGAGATTCCACCACCTCCCTTGGCAATTTATTCCAATATTTGACCACCCTGACAGTTAGGAATTTTTTCCTAATGTCCAATCTAAACCTCCCCTGCTGCACTTTAAGCCCATTACTCCTTGTCCTGTCCTCAGAAACCAAGAGGAACAAATTTTCGCCTACCTCCTTGTGAGACCCTTTTAGATATTTGAAAACCGCTATCATGTCCCCCCTTAATCTTCTTTTTTCCAAACTAAACAAGCCCAGTTCATGAAGCCTGGCTTCATAGGTCATGTTCTCTAAACCTTTAATCATTCTTGTCGCTCTTCTCTGTACCCTTTCCAATTTCTCCACATCTTTCTTGAAATGTGGCGCCCAGAACTGGACACAGTACTCCAGCTGAGGCCTAACTAGTGCAGAGTAGAGCGGCAGAATGACTTCACGAGTTTTGCTTACAACACACCTGTTGATACAACCTAGAATCATATTTGCTTTTTTTGCAACAGCATCACACTGTTGACTCATATTCAACTTGTGGTCCACTATGACCCCTAGATCTCTTTCCGCCATGCTCCTTCCTAGACAGTCGCTTCCCATCTTGTATGTATGGAACTGATTGTTCCTTCCTAAGTGGAGCACTTTGCATTTCTCTTTATTAAACCTCATCCTGTTTACCTCTGACCATTTCTCTAACTTGCTAAGGTCATTTCTCTAACTTGATAAGGTCCCTATCCTCCAAAGAAGTTGCAACCCCACCCAGTTTGGTATCATCTGCAAACTTAATAAGCGTACTCTCTATCCCAATATCTACATCATTGATGAAGATATTGAACAGTACGGGTCCCAAAACAGACCCTTGAGGAACTCCACTTGTTATCCCTTTCCAGCAGGATTTAGAACCGTTAACAACAACTCTCTGACTACGGTTATCCAGCCAATTATGCACTCACCTTATCGTGGCCCTATCTAAGTTATATTTGCCTAGTTTATCAATAAGAATATCATGCGAGACCGTATCAAATGCCTTACTAAAGTCTAGGTATATGACATCCACCGCTTCTCCCTTATCCACAAGGCTCGTTATCTTATCAAAGAAAGCTATCAGATTAGTTTGGCATGACTTGTTCTTCACAAACCCATGCTAGCTATTCCTTATCACTTTATTACCTTCCAAGTGTTTGCATATGATTTCCTTAATTACCTGCTCCATTATCTTCCCTGGGACAGACGTTAAACTGACCGGTCTGTAGTTTCCTGGGTTGTTCTTATTCCCCTTTTTATAGATGGGCACAATATTTGCCCTTTTCCAGTCTTCTGGAATCTCCCCTGTCTGCTATGATTTTTCAAAGATCATAGCTAAAGGCTCAGATACCTCCTCTATCAGCTCCTTGAGTATCCTGGGATGCATTTCATCAGGACCTGGTGACTTGCTGACATCTAACTTTCCTAAGTGATTTTTAACTTGTTCTTTGTGTATCCTATCTTCTAAACTTACCCTCTCTCTGCTTGTATTCACTACGTTAGGCACACCTCCAGACTTCTCGGTGAAGACCGAAACAAAGAAGTCATTGAGCATCTCCGCCATTTCCAAGTTCCCTGTTACTGCTTCTCCCTCCTCACTAAGCAGTGGACCTACCCTGTCCTTGGTCTTCCTCTTGCTTTTAATGTATTTATAAAAGGTCTTCTTGTTTCCCTTTATGCCTGTAGCTAGTTTGATCTCATTTTGTGCCTTTGCCTTTCTAATCTTGCCCCTGCATTCCCGTGTTGCTTGCCTATATTCATCCTTTGTTAGTTGTCCTAGTTTCCATTTTTTATATGACTCCTTTTTTATTTTGAGATCATGCAAGATCTCCTTGTTAAGCCAAGCTGGTCTTTTGCCATATTTTCTATCTTTCCTACACAGCGGAATTGTTTGCTTTTGGGCCCTTAACAACGTCCCTTTGAAATACTTCCAACTCTCCTCAGTTGTTTTTCCCTTCAGTCTTGCTTCCCATGGGACCTTACCTACAAGTTCTCTGAGCTTATCAAAATCTGCCTTCCTGAAATCCATAACCTCAATTGTGCTGGTCTCCCTTCCACCTTTCCTTAAGATCATGAACTCTATTATTTCGTGATCACTGTCCCCTATACTGTCTTCCACTTTCAAGTTCTCAACTAGTTCCTCCCTATTTGTTAAAACCAAATCCAGAACAGCTTCTCCTCTGGTAGCTTTTTCAACCTTCTGAAACAGAAAGTTGTCTCCAATGCAGTCCAGAAACTTATTGGATAGCCTGTGCCTCGCTGTGTTAGTTTCCCAACATATGTCTGGATAGTTGAAGTCCCCCATCACCACCAAATCTTGGGCTTTGGATAGTTTTGTTAATTGTTTAAAAAAGGCCTCATCCACCTCTTCCACCTGGCTAGGTGGCCTGTAGTAGACTCCTAGCATGATATCACCCTCGATTTTTACCCCTTTTAGCTTAACCCAGAGACTCTCTACACAGCTATCTCCTACTCATGTAAAGTATATTCCCAGTCCTAAATCCAGTCATGTAGTAATCCCACTGAATACTTCTAGTGAAGTAAGGTTCATTGTGCTTGTTCTTTAAATGATCCTTTTTCACCAGCATTATTCCAGATTCACTCAGTGTAACTCTTTCAGAAGGATTGGTCTGACACCAGAGTAAAGTTGCAGTAACACACTGGCAAAGTGGGCAGTATCAGTTCCTCCAAATAAAACCCAAAAGGTAAAGGCCAATTAGAAATGTACAAGGGAGAGCTATGGAATGTTAACAGGAGTGAATTTAAGGGTAAAAAAATGCCCAGCTGATATATTAACTGAGGGAGTGTCTGAGGGTTAATGAGGTTGAGAAGAGGCTGATACCAGATAGGCCACGCCTGAGGGGCCCAAGCAATGGTGGAGAAGGTGGCACCAGAGAAGGGTTGCAGAGGAAGTATTCTGCAGTCACTCTCTGAGAGGATGGAGGGGTGTTTGGGGTACAGATTTAAGTGGTCTGCAATTACTCCCTTGAAGGAAGGAGCTTGGGCTGGTAAACCTGTGTGTGCGTGCGTGCGTGCGTGCGTGCGTGTATGCATGCATGCATGTGTGTAAGACAGAAAAAGGAAGGAGCCCAGGGAAATAGCAATAGGGTCTTGGTGCAAAGAGATCATATCTACTAGATATAGGGGCCCTGGACTGGAACCCCAAGTACTGGTCAGCAGGGTTCCTCTTCCAGCCACTGGAAATATGACCCTGAATCTGGCTTTGTATTGGAAAAAAATGTCTGGAGCTGGAAGCCAGCTGATCCAATAGGCCTCTAATACCCAGTTGGGGGAGACTTTACAGTGACCTGACTGGAGGGGTTGAGTCAGGAAGAGCAAACATGCAGAGTCCCAGAACATGAGTGGGACCACAGCAAGAGGGAGATGATGGAAGGGGTAATCTGAGCTGGAAGGAGCAGGTAGGAGGAGGTGCCACCCTAGTGGTGAGTGACAGAGACTCAAAGGGTAGTCACTTGCTTACTTCCTCCTTATCTGATAAGGTACCTTAAGGAATTCAATGCAAAGATGGCTCAGTTAGCATGTGTTGTGAAATCAATGACCCTTAAATGAGATATAAAACAACACCAGCATATTTTAGGGCAATAACTCAGAACACTTCACTGTTGTGATTGTAAGCCACTGTGTTTTCAATCATTACTCAAAGGCACGTGGGGCTTTTTCCCTTTACATAGCATGTACAGTATAATGAAGAGTTATAGATCTCCTGTATGCTTGGGAAAAAGTTCTGAGATTTACCTAAACTCTTGGAACTGGCACCTAGGCCCGGTCTACCCTACAAAGTTAGGTTGACATAGGACACCTTGCATCGACATAGCTGGGCATGTCTCCCACCCGTGTGAGCTCACTATTACGTTGACAGTAATACCACCTGCCTGCATAGTGTTGAGCCAGCGTCAATGTACTGAAGTTGACACAGCAGAGGACTCAGGATGACATGTTCAGTGAGATCCTGCAAGCCAGGGCTGCATCAGATCTCAAGCAAAGGGCCTGGAAGATAGACATGGCAAACAGCCTGGAGAAGGAAAGAGTAGAGAGGAGAGAGTCCCCATATGAAAAGGAGGGAGATGCACGAGGACAGAAGGGCCTTTCAGAGGAAGCAATTGCAGATGCTGCAGACTCATGTGGACCTACAGGTCCAACAAGCCCAGATTCGTCTGTCTTTGCTCTTCAGGGAAAGCTTTGTTGCAACACCCTACAAGTCCTCTCAACATTCCACATGACATCAGGGGCTGCCTCTTCTTACCCCTCCACCCGAGGCATGGGTAGTGGGTAATATAGGCAAGGGAAGACACTGCCTTCTCAAAAAGATGGGGTAGCTTTGCCCATGTTCCAGCTGGCTGAGAAGGCTGGGACCATGCAGCTGCCTGGCCATCTGGGAAGGCTGTCCAGTGGTTCTCTGGGCTTGGGCCATGACTGCCCAGCTGCTCCAATGACTGGGGTTGAAGCCAGGATGTAGGGGTGCTGGGGCTGCCTGGTGTTCAGGGGCCCATCAGGGGAGAGCTGGCACTGTGTGGCTGCCCAGTGCTGGGGGTTGTGCTCGCCTTGAGCAGGGGCTTGCAGCCATAAGGGGAGGTGTGTGAGAGGGTGTAGGGCAGGGTCCAGTGGGCACAATGGGGGCTGGGCTCTGATGGGTGTGGAAGGGGCGGAGCCTTGGGTGGAGGTGGTGGGGCTGGGGCTTGCCTCTCCATGCCAGCAGTGCACCCATCTCCTATAACCCCAGAGGACATTAAGGACAACCACTATTTAACACACACTGACCTGCTGCATGCGTAGCTGAAAGGGACATGCATGTTTTTGCCCCTTTTAAAGTGGGGTTTCATTCATTTGGTGAGGTTATTTAATGTATTTGTTTCTAAATGGCTCAGCGTTTTCTTTGCACTGATGTTGTCAACGAATAAAGTTCTATTTGGGAAATAATGCATCTTTACTAGCTCAGAACATATGCTGCAGAGTGCCAAGCAGTTCTGAAAGCACCCACTTGCTTATCACTCTGCCATTTAACACAACTCACAGGGTCAGTGACACACGTAGGCTACGTCTACACTGGCCCCTTTTCCGGAAGGGGCATGTTAATTTCACCTATCGTAGTAGGGAAATCCGCGGGGGATTTAAATATCCCCCGCGGCATTTAAATAAAAATGTCCGCCGCTTTTTTCCGGCTTTTAAAAAAGCCGGAAAAGAGCGTCTACACTGGCCCCGATCCTCCGGAAAAAGCGCCCTACTTTGAAGTAGGAATAAGAGCCTCCGGAAAAGGGCGCTTTTTCCGGAGGATCGGGGCCAGTGTAGACGCTCTTTTCCGGCTTTTTTAAAAGCCGGAAAAAAGCGGCGGACATTTTTATTTAAATGCCGCGGGGGATATTTAAATCCCCTGCGGATTTCCCTACTACGATAGGTGAAATTAACATGCCCCTTCCGGAAAAGGGGCCAGTGTAGACGTAGCCGTAGTGTAATAAACACTGAACACTGAACTGTTTGCCCCCAAGCACCCCTACATGACTAGTTTCTGCCCCACTATGCATTGCTAAAACTTCCCAAAAGACAGCATGCTGGGCTGTGGTAGGTTGCACGGGGAGGTACCAACCCACGGTGCACTGCATTGTAGATCAACAGAAGGTGAATACGCACAGTGCCGGAACACGGAGCCAAATGTGCGTGCTCAGAAGTGACATGTGAATGGCTGTGCCTCTATGCTGACATAACTTGCATCAACCAAAGTTTGTGGTGTAAAGATGACCGTAGTTGCTTGTCTCCTTTGCAATGAATACTTCATTGGCCTGATACCTGGACCATCACACAGTGAGTAAATTCTAGGCCTGATGTAAAAGTTTGTGTGTATGATCCTATCAATGCATTTGTTTGTTTCTCCTCAGAATCATCAACTGATTCCTAATCCTGCTGTGTAACATCTTGTGAAAAATAATATTTCCCTTGGTGGACTGCGTGTTCAGTGTTTGAGATCAGTGAAAGAAGTAGCTATTAACTGTCAGGGTATGTCTACACAGCAAAGTTATTTCAAAATAACAGCCGTTATTTCGAAATAACTTTCCTTGCGTTTACACAGACAAACCGCTATTTCAAAATTAATTCGAAATAGCGGATTGCTTATTTCGAATTTAGTAAACCTCATTCCACGAGGAATAACGCCAAATTCAAAATAGCTATTTCAAAATAAGTGCTGTGTAGACACATATCGAAATAGGGGGCCTCCAGCCTTCCCAGGGTGCCCTGGTGGCCACTCCAGCCTCAGCCAAGAACATTCCTCTCCTTTCCCTCCTCCCCGGAGCCCTTAAATGGGTTGACTCTGGTGACAGTACCTGTGCCAGCTCCAAGCTTGCCAGCCCAGAGCCAGCAGTCACTGCCCCTGACCCAGTGGCCCCAAAACATAGGCCAGCAAGCCACTGGCAGCCAGCCCTCCACCGCTCCCCAGGAGCAGTCTGCCAGCTCCCAGGAGCCTGACAGCGCCCAGAGAAGGCAGGCGTCTTCCTGGTCCAAGGTGGAGATCATGGACCTTATTCAGGTTTAGGGGGGATGCCCCCAGCGTCCATGATCTCTGCACTAGATGAAGGAACACAGCCTTTTATGGCAGGATAGCTGCCAGCCTGGCCACCAAAGGCCACATGCGAACCCAGGAGCAGGTTTGCATGAAAATTAAGTTGGCCCGGCGAGACCCCCAACCCTGAGCCTTGAGCTTCCCTTCCCCACTTCTGCCCTTTGCTTCCCCCTTCCAGCTCCCTCCTCCAAGGTTTCCTCCTCCCCTCTCCCACCCTCTCTTCTCCCCTCTCCCACCTCCTTTCCCCAGTCTCACCAGAGTTTCACCCCCCCACCACCAGTTTTGTTAAATAAAGAGAGTTTGTGTTCATGAAAATATGTGTATTTGATTTGACATCAGGAAGGGGGGTTAGGGTGGGGTAAGTGGAAGGGCGTGAGGGAGGAATGGGGTACGAGCCCCCAATCGGGCAGACAAGGGAGGCTCTTAGTGCTCCTCAGGGTGGAAGCTCTCCCTCAGGGCCTCCTGGTTACTGACAGCCCCCCAGTGGACCTCCCGGATGGCAGGCTGCAGAAAGTGCAGCCAGGCTCACAGCAACGCATCCACAAGCAGCACGAGAGTGCCATGGGGCAGCTCTGGCTCCATGCTGCAGAGTGCTGTGGTGTCCCAAGTGAGGGCAACCAGAACATGCAGAGACAAAATGCTTTGCTGTCCCTCATCGAGGTAGGCAAGTAAACAGAGTAACCTGAGAACCAGCTGTCGGGAGGGATCCCTTTAAGCACAGGCCTCAGATAGACTCAGGCAGCAGCCACACAAAGTAACTTTTGACCTGATGCCATGCTGGACCTGGTTCCAGTCGGTCTTAAATGCGATTCAGCATCCACTCAGTGTGGACGCACTATTTCAAAATAGCAAAACACTATTTCGAAATGCATTTTGTGTGTCGACGTGTTATTTCAAAATAACTTATTTCAAATTAACTATTTCGAAATAAGATATTTCAAAATAATGCTGTAATGTAGACATAGCCTCAGATAACCAGGCCTGCAATGTGAGTTTCTTGTGCATTCTGTGATGCCTTAATTCGTAGGATAAACATTAGCCAGTGTACAATAATAAGAGGCAGGTGGCTGTAGCTAGCAGAGAAGCATTTTCTCTTCTTTACCAAAAATGCTTCTAAGCACCAAGCCTGTATATGACTTATTGCTTTCCACACAAGGTCTTCCTCACTTCCGTACAAGGAACACATCCTCCTCTCTGAATATGCAGGTTTAGTTTGTCGGACGCATGTGTGAACAGTACAAATTCTCCCACTCAGGACATGGGATGGTAGTGGATTTGCTTTGTGGCTGCATTCCTCCTTGTCCAGGAGCAGGGAGACTGCTCCTGAAACCTTCCTTCACAATGGTGGAGTCCTACAAAATTGGACTCCACAGTCCATGGGGGGACATACCTCCTGTGAAGACTCTAATACAGCTGTCCTATCTCTTGCACAGTAGAACTGCACCTCTTCTGTGACCAGGCCTTTCACAGTCGCAAAACAATTGGCAGGATTTACCCTACAGTCATTGCACTACCAATTTGTAACTCACTGCTTTGTGAAGTGCATTGCGAGACCTTTATAAAAGAATGTGCTGTAATTATGCTCTTTCAGTTGAACTTTACTGCCTTCTGACTGAGACTGTAGTGGGTTTACCACCCCTGCAATAGTATCCCCGCTTCTCGTTCTGATGCAAATAGAAATAGAAGTTTAATTAGACAATGGAAGATATTTTACTGAGTGCTTCAATGCAACATAAAATCTTTAGAATTCCAGTGTCCGCAGCTGGTGCTATTCTGCACTGAGAGCTAACGGGCTGGATCCTTGTTGGGACAAATTAGCTTAGCTCCCCTGAAATTATGGGCCACATGCCAAATTCCAGCAAGTGAGGATCTTATCCAATATAGACAAGAAAACCAAAGAGAAAACACCCACTTTGCTAATAACCGTGCTGCTTTGCATTTCTATAAGAAGTTCAATTGATCTCAAAATCCTGTATACACATTAATTAGGTTTTAAAACAACTCTGACAAAGGCAGGGGATATATAGGCTTCCTTTCACTGATCCCTGAAATGCTGCACACTCTTCTCTTACACAGCAACACTACACAACCATTTTGAACAAAACGTGAGGATAAATAGTGCATACAGCTGAATCTGTACGAGGCAGACTATAATGAGCAGAGGTGAGTTTTGGCCAAATGCCCAGGTTCTCATCCATCCAATAAACATCATAGGCTCTTCAGTGACCACAAGTGATCAACACTTTGGTTTTATGTCTCAACAACTTATACAGAAGATCACCCACTGCCGTCTTGCTCGTGGAATGAGGTGTAACAGTTAACTCAAACTAAGGACTTAGTTTGAGTTAACATTTGACTGCCGCGTATAGCCACGGGCAGTTAGTTCGGACTAAGGGGATTTAAAAATGGCACCCGGACAGGAAGATGCAAATAAAGCCCAAGATATTTAAATCCCGGGCTTCATTTGCAACTTCGAATGCCTACATTAGCCTCCCTAGTTTGAACTAGGGAGCTAGTGTAGACATACCCTCACAGACCTTGATGGAAAGGCCAATCCACTCCTACAAACAATGCCCTAACCTCAAATAAATTCTTTCCAGCAACCATGCGGCAGACCTCCACCATGCTCATCCAGGAACCCACCCTTGCAATTAGCTCTGGTGCCAACTTTATCCACACATCTATACAAGTGACCTCAGCACACGACCTAACCATATAAGCCACCACATCAGAGGCTCATATAACTGCACAACCACCAATATCATCTGTGTCATTAAGTGCCAGCAATGCCCCTCTGCCATGTGCATTGGCCAATCTGAACAGCCTCTATGACAAAGGATTAATGGACCCAAATCAGATATTCGAAATGGTAACACAAAGAAACCTCTTGGGGAACATTTTAAGTTGCCCAGGCACTCACTAATGGATCTCAAAGTGACTACACTATTACAAAGCAATTTCAAAAACCATCTGGAGAGGGAAGCTGCATAACCTGGTTTCATTTACAAGTTTGACATCTGAAAACACCTGAACAAAGACCCGAACTGGATGGGCCGCTACATTCTATACCCTAATGACATAAAAAGCCAAGCACTGGGTTCTCAGAACCTACTCTATAAGCCTCATTTAGCAGGGACACTCTAATTGACAATATTTTTCCCCTTTTTTTCCTTCTCTTTCCCTCCCATCCTCTCTCTTTCTCTGCTATTTATTTGTACCCCAGACCTCTTAACTTCATTCATCTGAAGAAGTCGGTTGTGCCCATGAAAGCTCATGAAACCATTTACATTTTTTATTAGTCTCTAAGGTGCTGCAGGACCATTGGTTGTTTTTTAAGTTTTTTCAGTTATAAAAGACTAACACGGCTACTCCTCTGAAACTTTTTTTCACAGAGTAGGTTTCGGTCAATATGCCCCCGATTTTTGTTTTGTAGGGGAAATCCAAGGCTCTTTTCATAAAAGCCTTCACCAACGTAGTGCTAATTTGAGATAAATGCTGATAGTATATTAATTATCTGTGGCTAATTTTAGAGCTACTGTGGTACGATTTCCTCATACATTAAGATGTCATACGTTTTAAATGACAAGTCTGTGTAGGCTGATTCCATTTCTTCATCTCTTTTTCTCGAGTTTGAAAACATTTCCTGTTTCCAGGTGACTCACTTAGTGAGCTTTGGTTTTACAGTGCAGCTTGTGACGTAATGCTCTCTGTCACAGCCCAATTTGAAAAGTCTCAGAACATCCTGTGACGTCTGTGCCAGATCCAGGGCTGGATTTTCTTATTCACACATGGGAAGTTGAAAAGAACTATTAGTGTGACATCACAGACTTTTACTTTAACAGTGGGGGATGGTAAGAATTGTCAAAGCTTGTCACTTTGTAGGCCATATAAGGATATGACAAGTCCCTCTGAAGTCATGTTTAAGTCACCGATTCTAATTCTGCCTGAGCTGGTAGTAAACAAATATGGCTGCTGTTTGGTAGGCAGCAGAGGTGCAGGAAGTAGGGGGGCTCTAGCACCCCCAGGTTTTGGACATGCCATACCTGAGCCCCTTCCACCGGGGGTCTTGGTCACTGGGCCTGCTGGTGCTTGGGGACTCCATTGTTGGTCCAGGGTGATCCTTGGTAGAAAAATGTGTTAGCTGTTATTATTGTAGGATCTTCACATGTGGGATCCTGCCTGGCCACTGGGCCTGGGATCCTGCCACCAGCCCCAAATGTAGGGTCCCAGCTGCTGGACCCAGCTCTGGGGGCAGTGAGGGGTGTATTGGGTAAGGAGGGGTGCAGCTCAGCTCCCCCATGACAAAAACTGTTTCAATACCACAGGTAGTCAGTATAAAATAAGGGGGTTCAGAGCAGTTCCTAATGGATAAGTGGCAATATCACAAAAAAGCCCTAAAACAAAAATCAGCTGCTCCCACCCAAAGTAGCACCCTGTGTTGATTTGAGTAGTAGAAAGACCCAAGACTGAATGGGTATGCACACTGAATTAAATTGTTACTGGCATGAAAAATAATTCAGCACTAGGTATTGCTTGCAATGTCTGTCTTAAAGTTGCTCCTAATCTCAGAGTGGAGACATGCTACGAATACCGTTCCTGCTGCAAGGCAAAATGAGAACTAAGCTCCGAGCTCAAAGCAAATAGCCCAAACTATTGATGCACTTGCTTTCAATCCGAAATCAGCCAAGGCTCCCTGAAAATTGGCTCCAAGTTCATTCCTACATCGAGTTCACAAACCTCTCCATGTACCTTGCTGTTTGTAATTTCTCCTGGCTTCCTTTGGGCTGTGAACATTTTGTATCCTTGTGGTTCGCTCACATAGGGCCTGGTTTTTACCGCCTGCTAGATTTACTCCATTGTAATTGCACTGGTGTAAGTGAAAAGTGAACCAGATCCACAGCCCTGACCTAAAGCGTAATGTGTTCTAGTCTATTCTGTGTTCCACTCTCCTCATGGTGGCATCTGAGTGCCTTCCTCAGAGCGCCAGATTTACACACCAACCATGTAAGCTACAGTTTAGGGCCTTAGATTATGAGGGGCCTCTAAATACAATAAAATTGATTGTTTTTAGTTGCGTTCTCACCTGTATACTGGTGTAAATGCAAATATAAAACTTTATTATTTCTATTTTCATTGTCCTTTCTGTTAGAATAAAACATATTTTTTGGTAATGCTATGGGGCTTCTTAAACGTGATGTAGTTTAGGGCTTCGGCATGTCTTAATTCAGCCCTGCTTTCACAGTGCACCTGGGGGGAAGGCCAAAGGGCAGTTTGCCTCAAGCCCTGTGAGAGGGACCCCAAACTGAGGGGTGGTGTGACCTGGTATGTGGGGCAGCAGAGCCATTCAGATTTGGCCTGCTGAAGCTTCATTACATGGAGGGGTGGCTGCCCCTACCCTGTGGGGCAGATTGCAATGACTGGCGTAGGGAACCAGGCCCAGCCCCATGAGACAGGAGCCACCACTGCCAGATGGGTGAGGGACAGGCTCACTCTCCAAGTTAACACTCCTCCCCCCAGACCATGTTCCTCCCCTCAATGGTAATTGCTTTCGAAGGGTAGAGACATGGGGGGCTAGTATGCTAGGCAGGAGAAGACACTGCCTCCCAAACCGCCAATCTGGTCCCACCCATACTCCATGCCTACTGTAGGGGTAATGGGGGCAGAGTGTTGCTGCCTCCAAGCACCCACCCTCCCTGTGCTCCTGGACTGCATGCCCTCCTCCCTCACACTGCTCCGATGGGGCTGTGTGCTGCCCAAGGAGGCTGGAGCCGTGTTCCGGGGCTGGGAAGGCTCAGGCCGCACATTGCTCTCCCTCCCTCCCCCAGTGCTCGGGGCTGAGGAGGCTCGGGCTGTGTGCCACCCCCATCTTCCCGTAATGGAGGGTGGGGCTTGAGCAGAAGGGGTGGAGTTGGGGGCTTGCCTCCCTCAGCGCTATCTTAAGCCACCACCCCTGGGTAGAGAGTCTCAGTTTCAGATTTTACCCCAGGCGCCTAGCAACCTCTGTAAGGCCTTTGTCTTTCCGTAGCTCATTCAACAAAGGGTACGTCTCCATTACCGAGTTTTGTCAACAGAACCTATGCCAACACCCAAAGGTCGACAAAACAAAAATCGGCAGAGGTGTTGACACTTGTTCCGTCAACAGATCATGTCCACGTTGGGGGCACCATCATCCACAACGTGAGCAACGCCCTGTGGGTATGTCTCCCACAGTGCAGTGTTGTGGGAAGGCAGAGCTGATCTCTGCGCATCTTGGGATTCCCCTTCGGTTTTCCTACAACATCCTCAGCTGCCGGGAGCAGCTTCATAAGTAGCTCTGTGAGCACTCCATGGTAAGGGATGTCAAAGCAGCTCACCATCTGTCCCCCTCCCCCTGCAGCAGCAGTCTGCCTGCCGCTGTGTGCCTAGAGCAGGGCAGAACAGGAGCAGTCCAATGATTTGCTCTCTGTTCTCCAAACAGAGCAGCTCACTCAGCTGTCAGTTCCAGAGCTTTGAAAGGAGAGGAGCACATGCCTGCAGGGCATCAAGGCTGAGTAGAGCCATCAGGGCAGGCAGTGCGGGATACAGGCAGAATCCAGTTCTGTTGACAAAACAAACAGCAGTCTACACTGGCTCTTTGTCAACAATAAAGGGAGGGGGAAATAAAATGAATCTTTCACAGGGGTGGAAGTTTTTTGTTGCCAAAACTGGGCATTTTTCCCAACAAAAGTCCCATAGCAGCGTATATACTCTCACTCTTTTGTCGCCAAAAGGCAGGTTTCGACAACGAAACTTTGCAGTGTAGATAAAACTAAAGTGCCTAACATCTGCCCCATGTGGTTCGTCCTCTCACTCATCCTTCCCTGTGGGGAAGAACTGGGTGTGCAGTGAAGTGGTGTGGTTTGGGATGGTTTTGTGTAGGCAGGCTTGTTTATTTAAATATACACATTGCTCGGCATTTACGTGAGAGAAGGCAGGTCGAAGAAATGGGTCCTGTATTTGAAGTGGAAAGGGGTGAGGTATGTGAAGGTCCTTAGGAGTTGCTGACCATGGTCTTTGTCCCCAACTTTGGGTTGATCTTTCAGGTGTTCCGGGTGGAGGGCATGCAGTGTCTTGTAATTACCTGAAACGTGACTTTGCTATTCTAGGGGAAGTGGCAGGGGTGATGTGCTTGCAATAGCTCACATGGTGGGGAGACATGCTTGAGCATGCAGCACCAATTGGAGTTTCCTCCTAGCTCTAGGCTCCAGGAACATGTCTGTTGACTTCAGTAGGCTCTGGCTCATGCCCATAATGTACTGTCCTGGGCTGTGACAAGTTCTGTGATGCTTCTGTACAAACAACTGCATCACCAACTAGATATGTTGTATTTGTTTAAGGAAGGAGCCAGTTGTGCAGCTGGATTGCAGGCGTATGGGAAGGAGACAATATGAGCTGGTTTCTGCTTTTAAACCCCAGTACATTTTTCCTTTCCTTTCCTTTGGAGTTTAATTTTAAAAATACTCTGTGAGGTTTGGTGCCAAATACCAATTCATTGCTTATTTGTGAAACCTTCACAGCTGGGGACGTTCCATGGGACATGTTGTTTGGAAAAAATGATGTAAATTGTAAACCATGTCTTAAAATATCTTAAAATAACTGAGCCTGGGAAAACATGTCCCCTTGTTGAAGATAATATGGATGCTTAGAGCTTTAGCAGGTATAAGCAGGAAATTCACATTTGCACAGAAAGCTACTGCTATTTTTAAAGATGATGGCTAAACTAGATAACTAGCGTTTAATGCTGGAGAATAAAATAAAAGAGCTAAGCTGGAAACAAAATGTTTTGAATTTTCTGATTATAAATAGTCTGGAATCCTTATTTATGTGTGAATGGCAGACAAAGTGCTACTGATGAGATTTTAATTGCAAATTGGTAAATCAACCACATTACAACTAACTGCCAAATGAGAAGGCAATATCTCTCTTTATATACACACTTATTATCTAATTACAATAAAAAAGCAGATTTTCATCCCTTGTTTCTGGAAGGATTCCACAGGGCCTTACAAATGAGAGAGTATTGATGAATTAATTGGGTTCTTGCCATAGGTTCCAGCAGCCCCAATCAGAGACTAGTAGGACATCACACATGTAATACTGGCCAAACACTGGTCAGGCCCTGGACGCTGCATTAAATGGACCAATGCTTTGCTCTGAGAAGCCAATCCCTGTACTATCATGTTTCTGTCTTCATTTCATGCAATGAACTCCCATTGAAAATAACAAGAGAGTTCAATAAAATCTGATAGCAGACTTCAGCTAGCCATATGTGTGTGTACTAGCAAGTAACAGGAAGACAAGGTGGGTGGAGTAATAACTTTTATTGGACCAACTCCTGTGGGTAAGAGAGATGAGCTTTCGAGCTCACATAGATGAGCTTTCGAGCTATACTCTGCTAACAAATTGAAGTCCTTTGCCTAGCAACAGAACAGGTGAAGCATGGGTAATAGTAGTGCAAGCTTTCCCACATCTTCCTGCCACAGCACCTCAGTTAGGAGTGACAGAACCACTTCTAGGAGCAGGCAAGTATAATCTCTGGGCCCTATGCAATTCTTGTTATGGAATTGTTAATTGCAAATTAGTGCCCTGTGGGGGTGGCCATTTTGGAGATCACCACATTTATTTCATGCGGCCCCTGAATTGCCATCCAATGGTAACATTTGATATTTTCTGACCTTTCATTGACATCAGAGACAAAAATCCCATTGACGTCACTGAGGCGATGGATGAAATTGATCACCTGAGTTTGTAGAATTTGACTGGAAATCTCACAAGAACAGGTTTCCTCGTGAGACTGCCACTACTTCCTGCTTCTGCCACATGAGCAGCCTCACAGTATTTTAGTGCTCTCACTTGAATGCTGGACCCAGAAGTGCAGGAGCAATTGCAGAACTTAACTTCTTACTGTTTCACGGATGGAGACAAAAACAAGTACCAGGACTAAGCAAGACAACATTGCAAGACCAGATATTAGAGCAGCACTGACATGTTTTTATTTTATTTCTCGCCTTCTGTGAAATAAATATCACCCTGAAACCAACTTCCATTATTACTGAAGTGACACAACACTGATTTTCTGTTTGGTGAGTCAGTAACGTTCTCTGCCTCAGTTTTTTACATATTTAATAATACCTCCCGGGAGTGCTGTGAAAATGAATTAGAGGGTATCAAGGTGGATAAAAATTGATGTTTTTTGTAAATGAGATCTAAAAAAAATTAAATTAAAATTATTAACAAAAAAATAAGATTGAAACAACAACCAAGATTAAGGCCTAAATTATGATCTATTAAAATAATTCAAATTAAATACAAAAATTATATTAAGCAGTACATGTTTGCTGCCAAGATTTTAGAGAGAGAGAACACTGAGCTGATGGATGTCATTGCCTAGCACCTGGAACCCAGAGCTAGTTGAAGTACTAAACCAACTTTTGGTAGCAGTAGCGTCTTCTGAAGCTGCTGAGAGAATATATTTTTATTTAGGATTAATTCAGCTCATTCAGTTCACTGGTTATTTCATTCAAAGTTAAGAACTCAGTTAGGAGTTGAAAAAGCAGGTCAGCTTGTTTCCCTTTCCTGATCTATGAATAAAAACTAGCAGTGAGAAGATGAGCTCTTTTAGTTCTTTTTCAAGTGACTGCACACGTGTTGGTGCTCCTCATGCACAGCTTCTGCTTCATGCCACAGTGTGCAGGTATAAAGCACAGAGCCACCCCTAGCTCTCATCAATTCCTTCTTAGTGGCCACTATAGGCATTGGAAGTGTGTGTGTGCGCGCGCATATAGTTAACCTGGTCGTTAGTGTTGTTAGGGTGGTCAATACATTTCGGCTGTATTTTATGTGTATTTGTAAAAGTTTTTCGCTTTCCAGGGTACTGAGGTATGCTCTCATTACTGGGTTTCAGGCCACAGGCTTCTTGCGCCAGGTCTATGCCAGTGAGCTATCCACACAACAGCTGCCTGAGATGCTTAGGGGAAGCACATGTGAAAGACCAGTGCTGGACTTGAAGGGTTATGCCTAGATGAAGGACAGGAAGGCTAGGCTGAAATTTCTGCTGATGGAAGCAGCAGTCAGGCCGGGGTCAGAGCCATCCCAGTCTGACTTAGCACTGAGTGCTACCGCTTCAGTGAGAAGTCCACCTCCAGCGTTAGTGGAATCCAACCAATGTTCCGTTCTCCCTTGCCTGTATTAAGGAAGAAATACAACAATTCCTGCAAAACACTAGCAGGAAAAAGTCTCCACCTTCTAAGTCTGGGAAGAGTGTCAAGAAGGAGCTGAGCAGAGTGCCCCCGAAACTAAGCCCTCGTCCTCTAAACTGGGGCCAAAGTCAGCACAGTCAGCTGTGGCTCCACGAAGTGCATTATCCATAATGACTCCAAGATCTCTCTCTCTCTTGAGTGGTAACAGCTAATATAGTCCCCATCATTTTATACATATAGGCTACGTCTAGACTGGCATGATTTTCTGCAAATGCTTTTAACGGAAAAGTTTTTCCGTTAAAAGCATTTGTGGAAAAGAGCGTCTAGATTGGCATGGACACTTTTGCGCAAAAGCACTTTTTGCAGAAAAGCATCCGTGCCAATCTAGATGTGGTTTTGCGCAAGAAAGCCCCGATTGCCATTTTCGTGGCATTTGCGCAAGAGGGCTTTTTTCCGAATGGGAGAGTCATTGTATTTGCGGAAGAACACTGACAATCTTACATTAGATCGTCAGTGTTCTTGCGCAAATTCAAAGCGGCCAGTGCAGACAGCGGGCAAGTTTTTCCGCAACAGCATCTGCTTTTGCGGAAAAACTTGCCAGTCTAGATGGAGCCATACGGTATGTCTAGACTGCATCCCTGTGTCGGCAGAGGGATGGAGATTAGGCAGGTCGACATGGCAAAGGAGGCAAGGATTTAAATATTCCGCGCCTAATTTGCATAAAACTGGCTGCCACGTTCTGCCAAGTGTTTTTATTGCTGTTCAGAGGATGCAACTTGTTAGTCCTCACAGACAACACAGCAGCGATGTTTTACCTCAACAACATTGGGGGCGTGGGGAAGAGCCTGCTTTTCTCTATTCTGTCAAGAAATGACTCTACTCTGGAAGCTCTGTATGGCCAGCTCAAGACCTTGCATCTTACCTTCCATGTGTATAGATCTACCTAGTAGACAGTCTGGGGAGATCATTTACCAGTCATTGTGAGTGGTCTCTTGGCCCCTATGTGGCCAGTTACTTTTTCCAGGAGTGGCAGTTCCCCCAAGTGAATCTTTTTCTGACAAAGTAAATACAGAAAGAATCAGAGGTTCTGCTTCCTATGGGGTCAGAGCCCAGGCTCCATAACAGATACCTTTTTACTGACATGGTCAGGTAGGCCCCTCTACCCTTTTCCTCCAATCCTGCTCATTCACAGGGTATTACTAAAGATTAATCTAGACCAGCCCAAAGTCATACTTATATCCCCAGCCTGGGCCCATCAACACCGGTTCTCCATTCTCCTGGGTGCTGTCAGTGAAACTTCCAATTTCACTTCCACTAGGCTCAGACCAAATCTCCCAGGATCACTGTTGCCTACTCCATCCAAGCCTACAGTCCCTTAACTGCATGAATGCAGCTAGACACTATGCAACAAGCTTGCTCAGAAACCATTCAAGAGGTCCTGCTTAGTAGAGAGTCTTCTATGAGAGCAACTTACCTCTCTAAATGGAGGCATCTTTCCATCTAGTCTCATCAGTATCACTGGTTGGGGTATCACCAACCAGTTCTTCAGTTTCACATCTTCTGATTACTTATTTATACCTGAAATACCAGGGCTTGATGGTTAGTCCCATCACTGTATATCTGCTGCTATTTCAGGGTTCTTTCTTAGAGTGGACAATGACTTTATTTTCTCCAATGACATGTCCATAAGGTTTTGAAAGGGCTTAGTCATAATGTACCCTCACTTAGGTGGTGATAAATTTTGAGGAAGCCTTGGAAAACATTACTTAAACGGTTCTGAGAAATAGCTAGAGTCAGATATTACTTTTATTTTTCATGCTGCAGGAATTTCCCCTCGTGCAGTGCTAGATGCATGACTAAGAATTTTCTTCAGACTCATCCGTGCTGTAATGGAGTAAATGAAAACAAGCCTTGCCTCTATGGTATACAAAAACAGTTTGCATAATATTTCCCCGTAACATGAAGATGAACAAGTTACAATGAATCCCCCTCCCCAAGATTTATGTAAGTAAATATATATCTATAATCATACACACCCAAATGTCCCCAGGCTCTGAATTACTAACTCTTCCTGCTTAGCAGTTGGGATGGGTCTGGAAACTACATCTACTACTGTAGCATATCTGGGACTCAACTGCAATTAACATTCCGGGCTATGATGTAGGAATTAACAACATATGTGTCCCCAGCAAACTGTTTCTGCCCACCTCAGTGTCAGAGTAACCCATGCTTACTCAGGGGACAGGAATTTCTCCATTGAATCCCTGTGCTGTGTTCTGATTCATGTACCCCCATAGCTGGGTGCATCTGCAGTGGTTACATACCACTGTCAAAAAGGGAAAGACTAAAGCAATGCAGTTTGAGGTTGATGTACTCAGCATGGCTGCTGGAGTCATTTGTACTTGCAGCACTCTTGCGCAGAAAGCTGCATAGAAAGCTGCATGCATGGGGCCTGCAGTCAGTGTTGCCATTAAACCATGGGCATAGTTACTCAGCATAATCACAGATTTCCTCCCTGTACTCTGATAAGGCCCTGATCATCTATAGCTGAGATGCACTGCCATACCGCAGAGGCTCCTCTAGACACTTTTAACAGCATAATCAATAAAGAAGGAGCATTTCATAATTACACCATAAACTACAATTTATAGCGGTGAGCATACGTTTCCTGTGCCTTTCATTGTATTTATTTCATTGTATTTCCTGTGCCTGCTCTGTTGTATTTATTTCATCCACTTAAAATTGTTCTTGAGGCTCTACACTGCAGGGAAGCCTCAAAATTAGTCCGAGGCAGGCTTCCCTAATGTAGACGATTTAGAGCCCCAAGAGGCAATGGGAAGGAATAACTTAGAAAGACCCCGGTGAAGGGACATTTTGAAATAGCAGGACATTTCGAAATAGCTATTTTGGAACGGGCATTATTCCTCATAGAATGAGGTTTACAGATTTTGGAAATAGCCGTCCGTTATTTCAAAATTATTTCAAAATAATGGAATGGCTGTGTAGATGCTCGCATTGTTATTTCAAAATAACGCTAGTTTTCTTGAAATAATGGTGCAGTGTAGACACACCCTATCTTAGAGGCCTGTATACAAATGCAAGGAGTATGGGAAATAAGCAGGAAGAACTTGAAGTGCTAATAAATAAACACAGCTATGACATAGTTGGTGTCATAGAGACTTGGTAGGATAATACACATGACTGGAATATTGGAATAGAAGGGTACAGCTTGCTCAGAAGGGATAGGTAGGGAGAAAAGGGAGGAGGAGTTGTTTTATATATTAAAAATGTATACAGTTGGACTGAGGTAGAGATGGACATAGGAGACAGACTTGTTGAGAGTCTCTGGGTTAGGCTAAAAGGGGTAAAAAAAAAGGGTGATGTCATGCTAGGGTTCTACTAAAGACCACATACCCAAGTAGAAGAGGTGGATGAGACTTTTTTTAAACAACTCACAAAATCATTCCAAAGCACAGGATTTGGTGGTGATGGGGGAATTCAACTATCCAGACATATGTTGGGAACTAACACAGCCGGGCACAGATTATCCAATACATTCTTGGACTGCACTGCAGACAATTTTTTATTTCAGAAGGTTGAGAAAGCTACTGGGGGGAAGCTGTTCTACATTTGATTTTAACAAATATAGAGGAACTGGTTGAAAATTTGAAAGTAGAAGGCAGCTTGGGTGAAAGTGATCATGAAATCATAGAGTTCAAGATACTAAGGAATGGTAGAAGGGAGAACAGCAAAATAGAGACAATGAATTTTCAGGAAGGCAGATTTTGGTAAACTTAGAGAGCTGATAGGTAAGATCCCACGGGAAGCAAGATGAAGAGGAAAAATAACTGAAGAGAGTTGGCAGTTTTTCAAAGGGACATTATTAAGGGCCCAAAAGCAAACTATTCCGCTATGTAGCTGTGACATAGGGGGGTGCTGTACACTCTTGTGACCCTGGATCCACTCTGGTTTTGCATTCAATGGTTGCTGTGTTGGGCTGTGGGTGACCCCTACTGGCCTATGCTGCTCTGCAGAGACTCTGTGGCTGTGTCTACATTGGCCTCTATTCCGTAATAGGGATGCAAATGTAGCACTTTGGAATAGGCAAATCCGCGGGGATTTAAATATCCCCCGCGGCATTTGCATTAACATGGCTGCCGCTTTTTTCCGGCTTGTAGATAAGCCGGAGAAAAGCGCCAGTCTGGACGCAATCCTCCGGAAAATAAGCTCTTTTCCGGAGGATCTCTTATGCAGAAGCAAGATTAGAAAGGCAAAGGCACAAAATGATCTCATTCTAGCTAGAGACATAAAGGGTAACGAGAAGACATTCTACAAATATATTAGAAGTGTAGGCAGGGGCTGAACTGCTGCTTGCTGTCAGCCAGCTAAAAGGAGGGGTGGGTGTGCCTGCTACAATGGTTTAGCTCTGCAAGGTAATTAACTGTTAACTGTTGATATGTAAATACAGCTCGGGAGAGAATCTGAGGTGTGGCTATGTAAATCCCATTCAGCCAGGGCTGATGGAGGGTCAGTATTGGAATGGAATGTGGAGAATTGTAAATAATTTGGGACTGTTATGGGGGTCACTTGATCTCTCGAGGTCCCTTCCAGTTCTAGTATTCCATCGTTCTATGATTGTTTGTCTGCTCATGGAAGTACAAGCTTACATCAATATTTAATTTTTGTATTTTGATGCTCAGTCCATCATATGAAAGTGTTTGTAGTTCTCCAAACATCTACAATTTGAATGACTACAGTTATGGATCTTAAGTATGATGTGTGACCAGACTACCATCTAAGACAGGAGTGGGCAATAATTTTTTGCTGGGGACCACTTCAGAAATTTTTGAAGTGGCCCTGGGATGCACAGGAAGGGGTGGGGCATCAAGTGGAAGGGGTGGGGCTAAGAGATTTCTGGGTCGCCCACCCCCAGACAATGATTGGTCTGAGGGTGAGGGAGTGCCTTTCCCCCCCGCCCCGCCGCGCCCCACATTCCCCCTAGGTGCCCATGCCCCTGGCATGAGAGGAGACTTCCCGCGCTCCTCTGCCCCTAGGCCAAATAGGTCCTGGGGGAGGGAGAGCACGCAAAGCCTTTTTTGCTCTGTCCTCGCCTTCGTGCACTCCCCTGCCCCCAGGCCCTATTTGGACTGGGGGCGGGGGAGCAGCAGGGCCTCTGTGGGCCGGATCCACCCACTTGGCTGGCCAGATCCGGCTCGCGGAGGCCCTTTTGCCCACCCCTGCTCCAAGACACCTCCAGTTGGCACTCGACTCATTTTCTCCAAAGATGCTCTTTTCAAGCCTCATAGTATATTTTATATCTATGAAGCTTTCTGAAGGACAAAACAGCAGCTACACATTTGTTGATGATTGATGTGAATGAACAGTCTTGTCATGTTTGCTGAGAAATGCTGGTCACTGAGTTTTGAGCCTCAGTGCCTTCTGATCTGCTAGTTTTTAACATCTCAGAATAGATTGTGGTATTTTCTGATAATGAGCGTCTCTCTTTTTTTTTGTTTTTTTTAACTTTCAGAATTAAGGGCAAGGGCAATATTGTCCCAGGGGATTTTCTGCATATCGTTCTTTCTGGTTGCACAGGATTTTGTGTCTAGACAATTGCATTGTAGGCCAAGGCAAGTCAATTGCGTTTTTAAATGTTTTGTAAACAATTTTCAAAAATGTCAAGATTGGTTATATGGGTGTGTGCTTTAAAAAGGGACATTTTCATGAGTTTTTATATGTGCCTCTTTATCTCACAGCTGGCTATTAATCCTCTTTCCTTTCCCCCTTCTCCCCCTTCCCCCGAGCCCAACTGTACAGGAATTCAGTGCAACACAAATTAAGAATCTGAGTGAGTGAAGATCTGGGAGAATTGAATGTCATTATATTATTTTTTTTGTTGTAGGTAACTTAGGCCAATTCCTGTTGCCTTTTTTCACTGTTATTATTTGGCCGCAATGATTCTCATGAGAATTGTTTTGAATTAGATTGGAGTTGTAGCAAGTTCAGTATGCACGTTATATAAGGCTCATGCTGACATGGAGTTGCTGCATATATTAAATGCTCAGGACAAGATCATAGGTAGACCTTCGCTCGATGGTTCAGGGAACACAGACATTGGATGTATGTGGCTCTGTTTATCTCACAAGCTGTGCAGATACGAGACAAGAGTTTACCTGGAGTTGTGTAGTAGTAGTGTACACATGTGCACACTAGAGCTGTAAAGGGCACTGCAAACCATTTGCCTGCAGCAGGCATTGTGAAAAACCTTTGCAATACATTGCATGATTCCCCGGGGAAGGATGGAATTTGCAGACTGGCTGTAGCCAAAGTTTGTGTGAAGGACAAAACAGCAGCTGAGCCTGCATGTGACCTGAGCCTGCATGTCTTGCTGTCTAAAACTGAGTGAGACGGCAAGCTGCGCTCCCCTCCATTTTGCAGCTTGGCCACCCCCCTCTGGCAGATGCACAGCAGAGCTGCTGGACTAGCAGAGACTCTGGAGGCAGTGTCATGGACCAAACACCCGTTTCAGCTTTCCTCTGCCTCCCCTTTCTGTGCCACTAGGGCGCATCAGAGAGAGTCTGTGGCTCTTCTGCTTTGTGTTAGCTGTTTTATAGCAGAGCCCGGCAGCTTCAATCAGAGCAGGGCCTCACTGTGCCTGCACGTAATCGAACCCAGCCCCTCTGCTGCCTCAATCCAGGCAAGATGCAACGAAACTGCGTGACAAATGCCAGGAGTGGGAGAAGGGGGAGGAGTGTGTCCGTTATAAGAACATGTGCTTGTGCAAAGCAGCTGCACGCCCAATGGACAGGTTTCAATTCTTTAGTACTTACTTGCAAATGCCCCAGGGCGCAATGATATAGAAGGGCCCAGAGCTCCTAGCTACTGCTACTGCTGCAGTGGCAGCAGCTAGAACCGCGGGCCCTTTAAATCACTTGTGGGAGCCCTGCAGGCCGTGCTCCAAACAGCAGAGAGGGCTGCCTAGCTGTGGCGGATATAGGGCAGGGCGAGCGGGGCGGCCACCCCGGGCCCTGCGCTTCAAGAAGCCTCACTCATGCGCTGTGTCAAAGGGGGGCCCCACGAAATTGTGCTGCCCTGGGCCCTGCAAAATCCTCATCTGCCCCTGCTGCCTAGCCCCAGTCTCACCCCTTCCACACAAGTCCACGAAGCAGCCCCCCCCTTGCCTGTCGAGGCTGGTGGCCCTGCTGATAGGCACTATGCTAGACGTGGGGCTTGAGGGACGATTGGAAGGAGGCCTGAGGAGTGGATTTGTGGGTTAGTTTGGGGAGGGTGTTCCCCGTGAAGCAGTAGCATGCCAGAAATTATTCAGGTGCTGTTGGAAGGGGTCTGTTATTTTTTATAAAGAGCCTCTCCCTGTAGGAGCCTTATCATGATTAAAGGTTGCAAGGCATCTGGTCGAAAAAGTTTGGTTGGTGGGGGAGTGGGGCTAAGGCAGGTTCCGCCCACATGCCCAGCTCCTAGGTGCAGGGGAGGCTCTGTGGGCTTCGCACACTGAACACCATCCCCTTAGCTCTCATTGGCCAGAACCCACTTCCCTCCTGAACCTTGAACCCCTCATTTCTGGCCCCATCCCAGAGCCTACACCCCTCCAGTCAGAGTCCTCACCCCCTCCCACACCACAACCCTTGCCTTACCCTGGTGAAAACAGGAAAGGATGGGAGCAAGCAAGCAACGGAGGACGAGGGATTTAGTGAGTGGGGCCTCGGAAAGGCCTCAGGGAAGGGGTGAGGCAAGGGGTGGGAAAAGGATGCTCTGCTTTGTGCAACTGGAAAGTTGGCAGCCTAGGAATGACAGCTTACCTTGATACAGAAATTATCTGGAAGGGTGCTGGAAAACTACAAGCCGAGAGAGAAATTCACCTAACAACTATGACTGGAGCAGAACGCAATCACGGTGAGCGGCCACACTACCTAGCAATGTAGGGATAGAAAGTGCTAAATAATATTCATCCCCTTTGAGCAATCGAGGGAATGTATGTTAGTCAGTGTATGATTAGCCCCCTTGGAAGTGGGCCAGGACATATCTGGAAAAGTCATGTGGAAAGCACAGTGGGATGCTGACTTACCACAAGGTCAGGATCGCAGTATTAACCTCACCAATGCCTCCACCAACAGCCAATATCTTTCAAAACCACTTCATCCCCAATACAACTTGTTTCAACTTGGGTTTTTCCACTTTGCAACATCAATCCTAATTAGTGTGTGTGATCCATTGTTAACATAGTCCAAGATGGCACACCTGCAGCCTGCTTTGGCTTCTTTTGGCTCAGTTATTCTGCATTTCTTCTATCAGTCACACATGCTTGTATAGCGAGTAGTCCTGTGGCACATTAGGGTGTGTCTACACTGGGAAGTTATTGAGAAATAACTCCCCTTATGTCAAAATAACAAGGTGCGTGTCCACAGTACTGTAACCCTTCTCCAGGTAGCTCCAGTGGCAGTCAGGGCCAGGTTCAATATCTAGGGGTTCCTCTCTATCCATCCAACACAGAACGGGCTCGAGCTCCCACCCAGTAACCTGGGAAATTCACACAACCCCTGGGTGCCTCTGGGAGGCAATGCTTCCCCACTCGCAAGCACAGAGTCTGAGCGCAGAAAATAAACAAGGGGGAGGGAAGTAATGTGGCATTAATTTGGGAAAACACCACAAACAGAGTTTGTAACCAAAACCATGAGTAGATTTCCCAGCTCAAGGAGGTTGTGCAATGTCCTTTTCTTTTTAGGTTGTCAAGAACAGCAATGTAAGTGTCCCCTTCATATGCCCAATCCTTCTCTGCACCCCACTCACAGTTGCTGCCCTTGATCTAAGCAGACCAAAGTTCAGAGGTGCATCTGCAGAGCTCACATCACATCCTGAGTGGGGGAGGTTAGGAGGCATTTCACCCACTCTGCTCGTCACTTGCCATCCACCTGCTCGCTGCTTCCTGGTGCTACAGTGCTGGCCATTTATCACCCCTCACTTCCGCCGCTCTGCTCCTCACACCTCTTGTCACATCCTCCGCTGGCTTGTGGTGAATTTGACTGTGGGCCAAACCTAGTGATCTCAGCTCTTGGCCCAAAGCACAGTCCAGCCACAAAAGGTCCCAGCAGTTACTGGAATAAATTTAAATACAAAAGAGACTCTGTATGGAACCGTATTCGAGGAAAAAAAGTGTTGGGGGAAATTTATTGAGGAAAAAAAAAAGAGGTCACCTGTTCCTTTAAGGGCAGCCATTTTGAATTCTGTTGTTCTCTGTGGCACACCTCCAACTGCCTCACAGCACACCGGTGTACCATGGGACACAGTTTAAGAAACACCAGTATGGAGCTTTTCTTTAACTCTGTCCTTGAAACTGTGGGAAGAAACATGTCAAACCAGTCTCACAGCTCCCACCTGGAGGTTATGCAGGCTGCTGACTCATCTCCCTCCCCAGCTTAATCAATAGGGCTCTGGAAGTTGAGCATCCATCCATCCAAGATTCTTTACACTGACTGTTTCTCTCCTTTGAACTGAGTTAAACACAGACTGACTTTTCTGCATTCCCAATAACTGCAAGCATTGGTGATCATATCTTACAACTCCTGCATTTATGGTTATCACATTTTGTGACCCCACAACAGCCAAATAGATTACAATGGGCAAAACACCATTCTAACAGTTGAATAGCTAGCAGCGCTAAGCAAACAGAGTGAACTGTATTTACATAACCACACCCAGGATTTCTTTCTCAGTCCATCTAGCTGTAATGGAAGCCTGCTTACACTACTAAGCCTGTTATTCCGAAATAATGGGTTTCTTATTTCAAAATAATAACTCCTGCTTCTGAAGAGAAATAAGCATTTCAAAATAGTTATTTCAGGAGTTATTATTTCAAAATAACTTATTTCAAAATAACCTGGTAGTGTAGACATAGCCTTTAGAAACTAACAAAAAGTGTATAGTATCGTGAGCTTTTGGGTGTGTCTACACAGCAGGGTTTAACTCGGAATAAACTACGCAAATTGAGCTACTTCAATTCCATAGCTTATTTCAAAATAGCTTATTTCAAAATTGATAGGGTCTACACAGCACTTATTTCAAAATAGAGCACTCTTCTTTTGACTTCCTTTACTCCTCGTACAATGAAGGATACAGGAGTCAGAGTAAAAAGTCCTCCAGCTTGACAGTATTTCGATGTTATTTTGAAATAATGCTAGTTATTTCAAAATAATGTTTCCGTGTAGACATGCCCTTTGTAGACAAAACCCACATCTTCAGCTAGGCTGGGTTTTGCCCATCAAAACTATATATATTTTTTGTTAGTCTCTGAGGCTATGACTACACTGGGAAATTATTTATTTCAAAATAACTCCCAAAATAACTATTTTAAAACAAGCTTATTCCCCAAGGAAAGCAGGAGTTATTATTTTGAAATAACCAGCTACTTGTTTAGAAATAACGGGCTTGGTAGTGTGGACGCTCATCTTGTTATTTCAAAATAACTCCCCAGTGCAGACGTGCCCTAAGGTGCCACAAGACTACTCATTTTTAAAGTTTCAGACTAATACGGCTACTCCTCTGAGGCTTTTTAAACATACAGGCAGTGGACACATTGCACAAAGACGGGGCGTATTCTCAACTGAAGCGCTGAAATCTCAAAAATTGGCTTATTCCTCAGCTCTGAGATAGTGCCACGATGTTTGAATGGCATAAAAACCCTGCCTGGACAAAGTCACTGTTTGGCCATCACCCAGATGAAAGTTTATTTGAATGGATTTATTACTGTACTTAAAATCCCCATCACGAGCTGTGTAATGGCTGCTCAAGGATCATATTTCACACAGATTCAGGGCAGGGTAGGATGTAAGGATTTCAGAGCATGAATCTGCTTTCTGTACAACACAGCCTCCATCTGAAGAAGGATTTTTTTCCTTGTGATTCCGGATTCAATTGGGTATGAAAAATAATACAGCGTTAGTTTTCATGAAAAATAATGTTACCTGAGAAGCTTCATATTGTGTGTAATGCTCTGGCTTAGGGTTTGAGATAAGGTTCATTCCTGGCTCTGCACAGACTCTTTATAAAGGTGTGAACTGTTCCTGCAGATACCCTTGCAGCTTGGTGTGGTGTGGCAGGGGTGCCATGCTTTGACTTCCCCCAGCTGGGGCAGAAATAGGTTCACTTTAAAAGCCTTGGGCAAGAAGCCAGTAGACACTAACAAAATAGTATGTTCTCTTTTAACGTGGTTTCAGTTCATAAGGACTTCATTGCAGGAGCCTGGTTCAGAGCTCCCCAATTCCTCCCCCAGGACTCACCTGCTGCCTGCAGAGCCATATGGGAGGAGTTGATACGGAGTCTTTCTGTCTGCCCACCTAATCTGAGCATAGCAGGGCAGGGGGCTGGAGGGGATGGTCCCTGGAACAAAGGACCAGAGAAAATTGGGAATAGAGGGAGTTTATTGCTTCTCCTGGATACAGCACAGCCTAGATGTAATCTGGTTACAGGGCAGGCCTAGGATGCCTCAGCCCCCCAAAACTCTCTTCCAGCCCTGCCCCCCAGCCAAATGTTGGTCTCCACCCTCCTTCCTTTGTCTCCCTCCCTGGGAGGCTGAGCCTGCGTATCTGAGTTAATACACATTTGGGAGAGTCAGTGAGAATTTCCCATCACAGCGCAGGGGGACTCCGGGTCACAGAGCAGACAGCCCCCCCACTACGCCACACCTGTGATAACTGGACTTTGGGTCTAGTCAGTAACACTGACTGAACATAAGAATGGCCAAAGGTCCATCTAGCCCAGTGTCCTGTCTTATGACAGTGGCCAATGCCAGATGCCTCCAGAGGGTGCGTCTACACAGCAGTGTCATTTCAGAATAACAGCTGTTATTCCGAAATAACAATGCGAGCGTCTTCACAGAAATTCCATTATTTTGAAATAAGTTTGAAATAACGGACGGCTTATTCCGACTTCTGTAAACCTCATTCCATGAGGAGTAATGCCCATTCCAAAATAGCTGTTTTGGAATAGCAGTAGTGTGGATGCTCCACTGCTGCTATTTCGAAATAGCTCGTCCCCAGGGCCATGCAAAATAATTATTCCCCAGTGTCTCCTGGGACTCTAAATCGAGGTAGCACACCCACATTGGGGAAGCCTGCCTTGGACTAATTTTGAGGCTTCCCTGTAGTGTAGACGTGCTATTTTGAAATAAGCAACCTCAGAGTATTTCTTCCAGAATAGCTTATTGAGAAATAAGTGTTCAGTGTAGATGTACCCAGAGGGAATGAACAGAACAGATAATCATCAAGTGATCCCATCCCTGTCACTCATTTCCAACTCTGACAAAGAGAGGCTAGGTGTACCATCCCTGACCATCCAGGCTAATAGCTATTGATGGATCTATCCTCCATGAATGTATCTAGCTCTTGTTTGAACCCTGCTAATGTTCTGGCCTTCACAACATCCTCTGGCAAGGAGTTCCACAAGTTGACTGTGCACTGCGTGGTAAAAATGCTTCCTTTTTTTTTGCTTTAAGACTGCTATTATTTTCAGTTGGTGGCTCCTAATTTTTATGTTATGGGAAGGAATAAATAACTTTCTTATTCACTTTCTCCACTCCAGTTATAGTTTTATAGACCTCTATGATATCCCCCCAATCGTCTCCTCTTTCCTAAGCTGAAAAGTCCCAGACTTTGTCTACACTGCCCCAGTTTTACTCAAAAAATATGCAAATGAGGCAAAGCATGGACTATCGCCTCACCTCATTTGCATAATTAACGAGGCTCCATTTTTGTGCAAGAGGCTTTTGCACAAGAGCCATTCTTCCAGAAAAAATGTGGAAGAATGGTTCTTGCACAAAATGGGGGTTTTGAGCAAAAGGGAGCCATGTAGATGACTCCTTTTTGTGCAAAAGCCTCTTGCGCAAAAACGGAGCCTCATTAATTATGCATGATTTGCCTCATTTGCATATTTTTTGCTCAAAGCGGGGGCAGTGTAGACATAGCCCCAGTCTTTTTAATCTCTCTTTATATGGCAGATGTTCCAAATTCCTAATAATTTTTGTTGCCCTTTTCTCAACCTTTTCCAACCGATATATATCTTTTTGAGATGAGGTGACCACATCTGTACACAGTATTCAAGATGTGGGTGTACCATGGATTGGTATTGCCTGGACAATGCACGGATCCCCTTTCAGTCAGACCTTCCAGTCATAAAGCAGACACCCAGCAACCCTATGCTTAACATCAGTGTATCCCACACACCTAGTGTGGTTACTGAGCAACGCAAGTGATACCTAGACCACAACAACAGTTAAGACCAAGAGACCTCTATAGCATGGGCTGGGAGCCAGCTGGCTTTTAGCTCAGAGGGTAGAGGCTCCTCTTGGTCTTAACTGTTGCTGTGGTCTAGGTACCGCTTGCGTTGGTCAGTAACCACACTAGGTGTGTGGGTTACATCAGCACCATTAATTGTAGGCCTTATTAGGTTGTCAGGGAGTTGGTCTGGATGACATAATGCATTTTTCCTCCTTTCCTTTTTCCTCCTTTTCTGTTTGTAATGAAATGTCTTGCCATGCAGATGATGTGAATTTAAATTCAGAGTTTGCCCCTGGCCGGTGAGTTGTCACCGCTGGGTGATCTGCAGTCAGTGACCAGGCTCCCAATGGGGGAGAGGCAAAGAGGATAATTGCCCTGGGGCCTGGGCCTGGTGATTCAAAAGGACCTGGGGCTTCTGGCCACCACTGCTGTTACTATGGTAATGGCCAGTGTCCTGGGCCCTTTAAATTGCCACCAGATCCCTGGGTGGTATTGAAGTGCTGGGTGGGGGGAGATCAACCCCAGACCCGCCCCTTCTGCATGAGGTCCCACCCCTTCCAGGAGTCTAGAACCACAGCAAGTCTGATGCCCTCCGCCCCTGTCAGTGACCAACCCAGGCAGTAGGAAATACCTCTTCTTGCTCCTGATCCTTTATTAATATTGTGGCTCTCACAATTGACTTAAGTCAATAGAGTTGCACCGAGATGGGCTCTGTGACTCCCCAAGGGAAAAGGACCTCAGAGCCCAAGCTGGACATCTCTGTGGCCTGGGCTCTGAGGTTCATGCTGTGGCTCTTTTACGGCAGCGAAGACATGCCCTTAATGTCCGTTCTAACTGGAGCAGTGTCTCGGGGACTTTGCAGACCACATGTTACATACCAGAGCCAACCAACCTGGTTGAGGATGAAAACCCATAAAAATCATCACTTGAAATAGTCGTTACCAGCTCTGTAGAATCCAAAGCTGACAAGCCTGCAGCCACCCTGGCCAGAGCTAGTGTTTTGAGTAGCTCCATATGGCAATACTTTGAATCAGAAGAGCAGGGAGGCCAAGAAAGGGAATGAGACATGCAGCCACAGTGGGGGATAAAAGGGAGAATGTTTCCAATATGTCACCAGTCAGAAATCTCCTGGGTTACAGAGATGAGATGCCTAATGATGAGACAGAGGGAGAAGGGTTGAAACAGAAGTAGTCTCATATTCTGATGTGTGTTTTATGTGAGAGAGGATTGAAGGGGTCACTGAATAGGCATTTCCTGGCCAGATCATCACTGTTAATTTACTCTTGGTTTTGATTTAGTTAATATGTACTACTTAACCCGCACTATGGATGTGCTTAGCACTTTTATCATGCAGCTACAGAAAGGAGGATGGTCTTGTGAATAAAGCACCAGACTGGGCACTCAAGAAATAGGGGTTACATTCCTGGTTCTGCCACAGACTTACTGTGTGACCTTGGCCAATTCACTTAATCTGAGCATTAGTTCACCATCTTTACATTTTATTTACATGCAGATAATTCTTCCTTTGTCCAACTTGTCTATTAAATTATAATCTCTTCAGACCAGTGCAAATCTATTGAGCTCTCTCTTCCCTTTTTCCTGCTAGGGAGTCTGGATAAAGAGAGTGGGACTTCTGGAGTCTTTAGTGTTGCATACCCCTATGTACAAGAGAGAGCAGGAGGAGGAAAATGTAGAGGTGAATTTGGAAGATAATGGATTAGATACACCTCAGGGTCACACTGATTTCTACAGGCTAGATGCAGGACCCCCTTCCCCTCCCCCGCCCAGACAGCTGACAAAATATGGTTGTGAGTGCCCCTCTGGCAAACAGAAATGCCCAGAATGGCATGAGAAGTGCTCTGATTGGGGAGGAGACCTGGTCATAGTACGAGCTGATTTGGGGCACCCCCTGGGCAGCCTCTGGTGTTCCTTTGAAACACCCATGTGCAATTAAATCTTCTCCCCTTCAGTGGGAACCCAGAGGGAGCGCAGGGTGTGTCCTGCTAAGCAAGTTCTGAGACACTTCGAGAACAACCATCACTATGTTGGGTAATGATAAGAGACAAACTGGAACCCGAAACTTAATGCTGAGACAAAAGAGGAAGCATATGGGACTCTAATGATGCCCGACACAAGTAACTCTGATTCTGTTTGTCCAGATTAAGCTGCTTGTTCAGTTGCCTCAGAAGAAACTTATTACCCATTATGACTTCACTTATGAGGTAAGACCCTCCAGGGTGAATCACAAAGAAACCAATGAGGGCAGAGGAGGGGCCTTGATAATTTGAATTGTATCTCTGGGAAGAGGTCAGTTATAAACCATTTCCGGCAGTGTCATGTGGCTTGCTCCCAGAGACTTGGAACCTCCTACTCTCTAGTGATGTGAACACAGACACGTCCAGTTGTCCTGCTAGCTAGGTGTTTGTTGTTATTGTTGTTTTATTTAGGACATTAAATTAGGCCGCACAGATGACAAATGCCTATAAAAATGTTAGATAAACAAAACCCAGCAACCGTTTCAAACCTCATCTTGGTTGTAGGTCGTTCAGCAGCTACAGTGGAATAACTAGAAACAGCTTGCTAAGAGAATCCAACTGATGTGCAGTTTTTTGGTCAGGTAATTTTTACCCCAATCTTCCCAGAAGTAAAGGAAAATAAATGTGAGCTGGTTGGGCTGGAATGTAAACATGAGAAATATGGAAATGCTCAACACTAGGCTAATAGGGAGAGCATTAAAAATCTAGATAGATCACTGTGCAAAGTGACCAGTTTCATAGCAGTAGCGTGTAAGTCTGTATCTGCAAAAACAACCAGGAGTCCTGTGGCCCCTTAGTGTGTGTCTACACAGCACCCTAAACTTGAAATAAGATACACAATTTGAGCTATACAAATTGCATATCTTATTTCAATTACATTTTGAAATAGGCTATTTCAAAATTTGGCATGTCTACACAGCACCCAATTTCAAAATAATGTGTTATTTCGAGACATCCCTTAACCCTTGTGGAATGAAAGTTACTGGGATGCCAAACTAGTGTGCCCATTATTTCAAAAAATATTTTGAAATAACGGGTGGCTTGTTAAGACACGGGGTAGCTATTTTGGGATACCTCCAGTATCCCGAAATAGCCATGTAATATAGACATACCCTTAAAGACTAAGGCTACATATAGACTACATCCCTCTGTCAGCAGTGGGATGTAAATGAAGCATTTCGAAAGTGCAAATGAAGCCGGGATTTAAATATCCCGCACTTCATTTGCATAATGGCAGCTGCTGCTTTTTTCGAAAGGGAGCTTTTCGAAAAAAACTGGCAGTTTAGACAGGACATTTTTGACAGAAATGCCCTGTTTTGAAAGACCCATTTGTTGAGGAGTACAGGATCGTTCGAAACGGGGAATTTCTGTTGAAAATGCCCCGTCTAAACTGCCATTTTTTTTTCGAAAAGCCCCTTTTGGAAAAAAGTGGCTGCCGACATTATGCAAATGAAGCACAGGATATTAAATCCTGGCTTCATTTGCACTTTCGAAGTGCTTCATTTACATCCCTCTGCCGACAGAGGAATGTAGTCTAGACGTAGCCTAAGGGTGCATCTACACAGCACAGTTATTTCAAAATAACTGACGTTATTCCGAAATAACAATGCGAGCTTCTACACAGCAATTCCATTATTTTGAAATAACGGATGGCTTATTCTGACGTCTGTAAACCTCATTCCATGAAGAATAGTGCCTATTCCGAAAGAGCAATTTTGGAATTGTAGTAGTGTGGACGCTCCACTGCTGCTATTTTGAAAAAGCTCCCCCCAGGGCCATTCAAAAATAGTGCATCCACATTAGGGAAGCCTCCCTTGGACAAATTTTGAGGCTTCCCTGTAGTGTAGACGTACCATTTCAAAATAAGCCATTTTGGAGTATTTCTTCCGAAAGAGCTTATTTCGAAATAAGTGTGCAGTGTAGAAGTACCCTAACAGATTTATTTGGGCATAAGCTTTTGTAGGCAAAAACCCACTTTGTCAGATGGATCTGATGAAGTGGGATTTTGCCCATGAAAGCTTACGCCCAAATCCATCGGTTAGTCTTTAGAGTGCCACAGGATTCCTCGTTGTTTTGTGAGCTTCTTTATGGTGGTTCTTTCCTCCCTATAGAAACTCTCCTTACCCACAAAGGAGCTAATGAAAGCTTGTCCCAGGTACGTTAACGAGGTTCCTTCTTCTTTTTTTACATTTATATTTAAAAAGTCCATGTTGCAGTAACTTTTCCTTTATCCAGTTTTCCTGGTATGTTTTCATGTTCTTATCCCCAGGCATGTAGAACACAGGGCCACCGTTGAATTACATGTTGAAAACTTCTATAGAAACAGTTTTAAACCTCCCACCAAAATAATAGTGTTATCTGAATCTCTAGTCCTTATATAGATCTTTATATTTTCAAAGCACTTTACAAAGTTCCTTCAGGAAGCTGATTTTTCCACTCTGATGTTCAGATTCCCAGGCAATTGCTTCTATTTTGGAGAGATGTTTATTTGGATAGTGTGGACTTCCAGAGAGAATAGCCTTACACATTTTTAGCACATCCCTGGCATAACTGCATTGTCAACCACATCTTTAATTGCTTTAATTTATGTGTACAATGTTACAGTGCATTGATCCTCACACAGACTTACTAGGAGTTCCCATTGGTTGAATGAACAAAACAGTACTTTTTAATATGCAATAAAGAGATTGGGAGGGCATATAGGAGATGGAATGTAGTGTCATAGTCTGTTCTGAGAAAATATCTGGAAATAATGCATAGTAATTTCTGATAGGTTGCACTTTTATAAAGTACCCTCCATCCAAGGATCTCAATGTACATGTCCACACAAAACCCTGGTGAAGTACTGATTATTGCTATCACCATCATCATCCATACTGCACAGAAGGAGAAACTGAAGCACAGAAAGATAATGGGATTGATCTTGCTCACATTAAGGTAAATAGCAAAACTTGCACTGGCTTGAAGATTGCACACTAATTTTCTTGCTCCAGCTCACATAAGCACAGACACTGCACTAGTAAAGTCAACAGCAGCTTTGGCATTGACTTCAAAGGCATAAAGGACCAAGCTGCAGTGTTTGACAAACTGACACCACACAACAGCTCAGACCAGGTTCACTGGAAAACTTTGCTGAGGAGCCCAGGCCTTTCATCTGAATGCTGCCTCAGTTTCAAATTAACATGGGTGGTTTCCCATGAAGTGTGACATACCTGCCTCTCGGTAGCTTTGAATGGGAGCTGCAGCAAGTTTGGCTTTGATTCCCTCCCCGCCCCAAACCTAGACTCAGGGTGAAACTTGGTGTTTCAGAAGGAAGCCTGGTTCAAGATCAAAGCTGATGGACATGTTCACACACACACATACTCCTGAGAAATGAAATTGCCTGGCTTTGCACAATTCTTGGCTCCCACTTCCACACTGAAAACATCATCATGTGATTCCTCTCCTGTCATCCATTTCCAGATATGGATGGACACTATTCCTAGCCATCCTGGCTAATAGCCATTGATGGACCTAACCTCCATGAATCTATCTAGCTTTTTTTCCCACCCTGCTGAAGCCCTAGTCTTCACAACCTCCTCTGTCAAGGAGTTAAACTGCTCTGCTCCCCTTTTAATGAACAGACATCTTTATACTGTAGCAATGGCACTGAAGTCAAACCAACAGGAATGGCCTAGCTGTAGTCTGTATCATGGGTCTGGTATCATGCAGAACAACTGTATTCAGTATAAACAATTCAGCTTGGATAAATAAACATTATAGGAAAGATTGTTTAATGAAAACCCCATTTTTAAAGATGCATTCTGTGTCGGGTATCTTAGCAACAAGGGACCCTTCTCACACCAAAAGCAATGCAGGGCTAGATCCTCAAATGAGGCAAATCAGCAGTGTCTCATGGAAGCTAATGGGGCACAGGCCCACTGATAGCTATTCCAGACCCCAGGGCAGAATGGACAATGGGCTCCCATGCATGGACAAGCCATACCCATGCTGTGTCTGTGCTGACTGATGCCCAGCGAGCTGCCAGCACAGCCATGGACGCCACATACCCACCCAGTAGGGCTCCTAACTGGCTAAAGACATGAACCCTAAAATATTTGCCCCAACCCCTGCCCTGCTCCATCCCTGAGGCTCCATCCCTATCCTTGCCCCACCCCTGCCCACTCCCTCCTCCACTTGTTCTCTTCCACCCGCTCTCACTTTCACCAGGCTGGGGTAAGGGGTTGGGATTTAGCCCCTGGAAGGGAGTTTGGGTGTGGGGTGCAGGCTCTCGGCTGGACTAGGAGGGTTGGGGCTGGGTTGCAGACTTTTGGAGGGAGTTTGGGTGTGGGCTATAAGCTGGGGGAAGGTGGTGGGGTGCAGGCTCTGGGAGGGAGTTTGGGTGCAGGGTGCAGCAATTACCTCAGGCAGCTCCTGAAAGAGACCAGGCACACCCCTCTGGTAGTGGTGTCTAGGCGGGGAGATCAAGGGGTCTCTGCACCCCGTAGCCATAGGTCCCACCCCCACAGCTCCCTTTGGCTACAGTCCCCAGAAAATGAGAGCTACAGAGTCATTGCTTGGGGCCGGGGCAGCACACAGAGACACCTCTGTCCCACACCGGAGGCCACAGGGATATTGCCGTCTGCTTTTGGGAGTGGTGTGGAGCAAGGGCGGGCACTGTGCTGGCAGTCGCTGCGGTGGAGTGACTTTTTTAAATTACTCAGGCCCCTGAGCAATAACTCCCTTTACCTCCCTGCCATCAGTGGGCCTGATGGGGTGGTGCTGATTTACACCTCCTGAGGATGTGCCCCTAGGAGTTTTGTCACAGACTTCAAGGGGGTCATGGTTGGGCTTGGGTTTTGCAAGACGAGGCAACATCAAAGGCTTGTCCTTTCTTGGAAATATCAGAAGAAAGCGAACCAGTCCCTAAAGATTTCCTGTTCTTTCTGACAAGGAAATGCGCAGACAGCTGAACAAAGCGAGTGTGCTACAGTGTTCTTTATATAGCGAGGTCTCCCTTGCCCACCAGGGACAGGCGATTGTTATCTGTAGATTCCAACTACCATGACCGGAGCAGTGTAAACAATTTGTGTGCACTTTTCAGATAATGTGACTGAAAATTATCTCCCTAGGCCATACCAGCAGAAGTGGTAGGATACACAGCAAGATGCTTCAAAAGTCACCTGTGGGCTCTGATGCCATAGTACCTGACCTCATTAGAATCATTCAGGTATTTGTCCTTACAGCACAAAGGTCAGGGAGAGCTTGCACCCCCATTTTATACACAGGGAGCTGTGACGGAGAGATTTGCCCAAGGTCACACAAGAAGGTTATGGGAATGGAGCCTGGATTTCCTGTATCCTCAGCTCAGGCTATAATCACAGGACTGTTTTTCTTCCTGGGTAGAATATGCAAATGCCCTTACATAGTCATAATTCTTGGATGTTTTCTTGCATTAAGCCTCAAATAAATTGCTCCTTCTACATCTAGCATCCTCCACTGCAGTCTTTCCAACATGAGAGGGGAAATCATCCTTTATCTCTGTTTTAAAAAAGTCTCCAAAATAAGCTGCATGTCCATTTCGAATCCAGAGGCAGAACTCTAGATTGTGAACATTAACGACAGACAAAAACAATCAAGATGTTGATTAGGGGACTGAGGCTCCCAAGGTGCATGCTTTGGCAAGGGCTGGTTTCAACTCCAGCAGCCTGCTGATTCACAATCTGCATTCTTTAGGTTGTCATGATTGGACCCAGATGCTCATCAATGGGGGGGGGTGAGTAATGTCATCTGGGTGAGGAGGTTCTGAATGAAGAAACTGCTGCTCACCCTTGTGGCCTCTTCCAAAAAGTGAAAGGATTCTTGTAGCATGTGCAAATCTTTGGAGAGTGACTTTTTGGGAGACATGAGTAAATGTGATGCAGTCTGCCTGGTTTCTTCTTGTTTGTGGCCTAGACACCCGTTCCTTACTTTGGGAAAACCTTCTATTTTTCTTTTATTAATCTTTATTAATCTATTAATCTTGCTGCTAGTGCTCCCTATGGCTCTCTTCTGCCTTAATTTCCTAGGACTCAGGGGCTAGCTCCTGAGTGAAGGACTTCTCCTATGGGATACTAAGCCCTCTCAACTTTCTTCTCTTTAATTTGAGGATTTCCGGACCCAGACTATTTAGCCACAGATCTGGATGCCAGCTGGGGTGACTCAGCACTTTGTCTTTCAGGAGGAGATAAACCAGGTCTCTTGCTGTTTACTGTGAGGGCCTTTGATCTGAGGCCTTATCTATACACAAAAGTGGTGGGGCTTTCACTAAATCAGTAGAGCGAAAGCAATACCGCCTCCCTACTATGGACATTCTGAACCAGATAGTCTCTTCCAGTAAGAAAAGGGGAATAATCTATACTCATATAAAACGCCTTTATAACGATACTAGGAGGTTTACCCGGTGTTGCTCGAGTCCTTAACTCGATTCATTTTGGTTTTTTGGAAAAGAAAATGAAAATGACCAGGCTTCATCTCCATGGCTGCTACAGCTCCAGTGGGCACAGCCAGGGGAGGGGTGCATGTCCCCCATCTGGGGCAGGTTCATGTTCATCTGGCCCTGCGCTCCTCAGCCAGAATGAGGAATGCAGCAAATTTCCCTTGCTCCCTGATGAAGGGGAACAGCTAGCAATGTTTCCATACAACTCAGGGGGTGGGTGGGCAGCTTAGGGTGAGGGAAACTCAGGGTTTAGGCAGCCCCAGATGGGGAGGGCACTCCACCCCCCCACTGGGCCTCTTTGCCCAGTGATTCTGTCTCTTTTCTATATGACTTTTTGAGAAGTAGTCCCATTCCAGGCACATCCCATTTTTCTGGCACAACCAAGTCCTGACCTTGCTTTAAGTTATGGTAAAAGGAAGCTGTGTACCAAATTTGGTGGTCCTAGCTCTTCCGTTTAGGAGGCGTTATTGAACAAATGAACGGATGGACAGACAGACAGACAGACAGACTCTCTCAAATATATAATAAATAGTGATCTCCATACTAGGGGGTCTTACTGATTTAACTGTAAGGCAAAAAATTGCGTTCCAAAGCAAAATAATTATACTGGTACAGAATCTGTGTAGTAGAGCAGGCACTGTAAAAGCTACAACTCTTTTCTTCCTACCTGCACATTAAGGGTCTGATCCAGTGCCTGTTGTTGTGAATGGGCTCCTTTCCATTTATTTCAATGGATGCATATTGGGTCATTTTTCATAAGAGATGGAGCTGCCCAAAGTTTCCCTTCACCCAGGGTATTGCATGTGCTTTGCTGTGCGTGGATATTTTTGCCACCACAAGTGTGGATCACATTTATTTGGGGAGTGGGTGATGTTTGTGAGTATGTAGACAGCCTCTGGGGAGCTGTGAAAACATTTGTGAATCTTGCCCATCTAGAGAGTTTCATCAGGACAGCTGATTTATCTGGAAATTCATAGCCAGGAACTGGATGACTTTTGAACAGTTTATAGACTCATGCCATTTCTCATACGTTTTTTAAAGAGGCCTGACCTCCTACGCAGGGAGACAGACAAATGACAGTAAATCTCTGATGTGCACTTCTAAAGAATGTCTCAAATAAGTGAAGTCTACAGAAATTCCAGAAATTTGAATTGCGTTAAAGGGAAAATGAATAATGCTCAGTTAGCTGAGCCAGAAATGTTGGACGAGTCGGTTTACAATGTCTTTAAATCAGTGAATGAAGACTCCAACCACATTCCTGTATTAAAATGGTATCCAGGGCACGCCAAGCTTCCAAGACACAATGTAAACATCCACAGAGGAACGCCGTCTGCCACCAATCATTTTAAGAAAGGTCGATGTTTATTTCATGGGAGAAGCTGAACAGTAATGGTAATAACACAGCTAGTAATGGAACTCTCCAGTTCTAATCAGAGCCCTTCCTCTCCAGAAATCTGCTGGATACAATTATCCAGGTTTGCTGCAGCATTCGTTTGGAGCCTAGTCCTTGTTAAGGCAAAATGCCCATGGACTTTAGCCAGTCCCAGGATTGGAAAGCCACAAAGGTGATGTATAAATCACCTTTGTTCCCTCACCTCATCTCTAGTCCTGGAGCACCCAGCACCGTCTCCAGAGAAATGGGTGTTTTGCAAAGAAACAGCATGCTTCCAGGACTTAAAAATCCATGTGAAAAAAAAATGTGAAAAAATGACTGCTATGGAGACCTGTCCAGTGAGTATTGGGGTGAATTAATAATGTATATAACCTGTCAGTCGTAATCTGCCTGGCTGAGTAGTGTCCATCCATCCATTCTCATTCTCTTCCTGCCTTTGTCTTCTCGGCTTGAGTCCAAGTGCACCTGACACATTTTTGTTACAAATGAAGCTTGAGAAACATTTTGCAGATGCACTGATGGATTTAATGGGAAATGACACATCTGTACAAAGTTCAAATAGACTCTTACCTAGGGAACATTGTATGTGTACACAAATATGCATTATCAATGCCGGATATTCCCTGATTTAATAGTAATCTGACTATTCTTGTATGACAGTAGCACTCAGAAATGCCATTGGGGTCCAATTGTACGAGGCGTTGTACAAACCCCTGGAAAAAGACAGTCCCTGCCCCAAAGCACTTAAGTCTAAGACCCTCATCCTGCTTCAGAATCCATTACCAGAGAGAGAGGCCAAGGATAACAGTTCACCTCACTCACTCCTTGTCATCCCCCATGTTCCTCTCTGTTTCCCTCCTCTGCTGCTCCTTGCTACAGAGGAAAGCTGAGGCTTGGATAACCCCACAAAGGTTTAAGAACAGAGAACAAGAGATTCACATATTAGCTCACGTTGGGGGAGACATTCTGAAATGCCCTGGGCAGAGACATTGGAAGCATATGCATTCCCTCCTTGCCAGCAGTCAAATTACATCTGTTTATCATGTTTGACATACGTGTATTGGCAAAGATGTCAATCACAAACCATTGCCATGTGAAAATGAAGTGCTGATTCAGGGTTTGCCTGGAAAACGTCATTGGGGGAACATTGCAGTTTTCAGTCATCCAGCAACATAGTGGCACCAACCTCTATCCAGCTACCAGGTGAATCTAAACTACTTCCGTAGCGGGTCTGTCTCAGTCCAGTGTGAGAGGCACTAATATATCGGGACCCACATTTTCCAGAGTGACCGGCAATATTGGGTGTGTCCATTTTGAGTGCATAATGCAGACAACTTAAAGGGAGCTGATTTTTCAGAGGGCAAGTGTTTAGCACTTTGATGTTGGACACTGTGGATTTGAAAGTAGCCATCCTTCTACAAAAGAATTTCAAAACCCGATTACAAAGGGAGACAGCTGAACTGGAATTAGTTTGTAAATTGAACACTGTCAGTTTAGGAGTGAATAAGAATCTCAACTGGTTAATACACTACAAAGGCAATTTTCCCTCTCTAGATATTTACACCCATCAGAGAATGTGAATGAGCCACTCTCACCCTGACTTGATTAGTCTCATGAACACAAGCAATTTCTTCCTTATACATTCTGTAACTTCCACTCCAGTTCATCTGATGATGTGGGTTTTACCCACAAAAGCTTATGCCCTAATAAATGTGTTAGTCTCTAAGGTGCCACAAGACTCCTAGTTGTTTTTCCAAAATCACTTGTTACTTTTGAAAACCTTGGCCCAGAGATGTGTACATGGAACCAGTATATGTTGAGTCCACGTGCCAAGGTCTTGCCTCTGTTACACACGTGACTCTGTTGAGTTGCACTCTGGAAGCCGATTTTGACTCAAGTTTTAAAAAGGACACTAATACACACCACATGCACTAGGATATACATGCATAATAAGTCAGTTGAGGATATTAGTACCCCTCGTGTAAAGAGCTAGGGGTCAAGGCTGGAGTCAGTATGGTACTGTCAGAAGTGAGAGAGAAAAGCGATATGCAGAGGTGTTTTTCACAGATGCTCCCTTTTTTTTCAATTAGCCTAGGACAAAAGCATCAGTATGGCCCTGTTAGATGCTTTTTGATCATTAGAATGTTGTGTCTAATGCATTTATACATTTGTCTCTTTACTAGACTAAATGCTGGGTCCCTAAGAAGTGTTTTTTACTGACTGGATTGAAGGAAATGCTTAGCCACAATGGATAGGAGAGGGCAGAGATGCACACATCCACAAGCCAATATATCACATGTGGTGAATTAAGATTCAGTGACATAATAAAGTGTATGTGAGCCTGGAAAGATTCAAATTTATCAGTAAATGATAAACATACCATGTACACACAAGTGGAGGAAAAAAATTACCCTTTGATGATCATCAAAATGTATTGCCAGGCAAAAGAAGAAAAATGCTGCCAGACAATGTATTGCATTTGAATTAGGGATATTTACTTTATATATTTTGACATGTCATGTTGACCATTTGTGTTCTAAAGCTTTAACTTTCTGAATCTCAATGTCTACTATCATTAAACAGCTACTGATTCCTCCATAATTTCCTGCAAAAAGTATTGGAAGAGAATATGCAAATGAGAGCGTAAGAAATGCTAATGATGCTTCATTTGCATTTCCTCTTCCGCAAAAATGATGCAGTGTAGACAGAGCCTAGGTGTTTGAGTAGAGGTACCCCATGAGGGCTGTGAATTAATCATGGTTAACTCAAGTGATTAACTCAAAATAAATTAAGTTGAATTAAAAATTCATCGTGATTAAATGCAGTCTTAAATATATGGATTTCAATTACCAAACAGAATACGAAGTGTACAGTGCTCACTTTATATTATTATTTTAGATGACAAATATTTGCATTGCAAAAAACATAAACAAAACAAATCGTTTTTCAATTCGCTTCATACAAATACTGTAGTTCAATCTCTTTATCATGAAAGTGCAACTGATTTTTTCACAGCTGCACTCAAAATGAAAGCAACTGAAAACTTTAGAACCGACATGTCCACTCGTTCCTACGTCTTATTTAGCTAATTGCTAAGACAGACAAGTTTGTTTACATTTACGGAAGCTAAAGCTGCCCATTAGTTATTTAGAGTGTCACCTGAAAGTGACACTCTAAATAAGTGTGTTCTCTTGACACTTTTGTAGCCGGCATTGCAATATATTTATATGCCAGATATACTAAACATTCATATGCCCCTTCATGCTTTGGCCACCATTCCAGAGGATATGCTTCTATGCTGATTATTCTCGTTAAAAAGGTGATGCATTAATTATATTTGTGACTGAACTGCTTCCTGAAGAATTGCATATCTCCTGCTCTGTGGTGTTACTTGCATTCTGCCATATATTTATGGTTGTTCATGACAATCCAGCATGTTGTTCTATTCAAGAACATTTTCACTGTAGTTTTGACAAAATGCAAAGAAAGTACCAGTGCAGGATTTCTAAAGATAGCTCCAAAACCCGAGCCAAGGTTTAAGAATTGGAAGTGCCTTCAAAAATCAAAGAAGGATGAGGTATGGAACATGCTGTCAGAAGTTGTAAAAGATCAACACTCCGTGTTGGGGCTGAGTGGTTCAAAGTGTAAGAGGAAACTCGAGGATGGGAAAATCAACCTTTTTTCTGTGGCCTGTTACTCAGATGATGAAAATTAATGTACATCTGTCTGCACTGCTTTGGGTCATGAGTGAGCAGCAGAACCTGTCATCAGCATGGAAGCATGTCCTCTGGAATAGTGGTCAAAACATGACAGGCCACACAGATGTTTAGCATATCTGGCATGCAGCTACCTTCATATATAACTCATATAAAGCGAGCATTGTACACTTTGTGTTGAAACTGAAATCAATATATTTGAAAACATAGAGAACATCCACACATTTCAATAAATGGTATTTGATTATAATTTAACAGTGTGATTAGCTGCAATTATTTTTCTCATGATTCATCATAATCAGTTTTAATTGTTTGACAGCCCTAATACAAATTTAAAAATGCTTTAAAATAAACATTGATATCTTCCCAAATTATATGAAAAATACATTCTGACAAGTCTATGTCTATGGTGCTGAACCATATAGACCAGAGTCACCTGATGTAATGCTGGTGATGCACCAGAGATTAATTTGGCCTAGTATTTAAGTTTCAAGGATCATCCTCTGATTCCTGTTCCTCATTTTATAATCTACCCTCTGCACATTTTTTACAAAGCTCTGGAGAGACTTGAGAACTTTCTTCCAAGCACCAAGATTACAGACTCTTCTCTTGATAAAACAGATAATAATTGCAAGCAAAGGGATTCTGCCAGAAAAACAAACTAGACCCTGGGGACCATCTTGTTAGCTAAGCACAGCTGGGGTGTCTGGGAGAAAGTAACAGGCTTAGTTTAGATAAGGTTTATTTTTTTAACCCACTTCTTATTCAGCTATGGAAAATAAACTTCATAGTTGATTCTTTCGGAGAAATATACAGAAGGGACTAATGTCATGATTTTCCCATTTCTCCTCATTGCTAATTCTGTTTAAATGCTGTTTGTTCAGAGGGGCTCAGGGAGGACCTGAGAGAGAACTCCCTTCCGGTTCCCAGTGATGGGGTGAGATAGGCAGGCATGAGAGTTGCTATGTACAAACTGGCCTGAAGTGGGAGATAGTGAAAGGGTGCCTGGTAATGAAGTTGTTTCACACACATGCCCAAGGAGACAACATCTGGGTGATGCAAACCAGATGTTCTCTGTCTGACCCGTAGGAAAACTGCAACTTAACTCTTCTTCTGTCAGTTGCCAAAAGAGAGTTTAGCTACTTCTAGAGTGAGCTGGGTTATTTTTTAAAAAATATTTTTGCACATGGATCCCCTTTGGTTGGAATGTCATTGATTAGACAGCCCTGATTTCTGAGACTGTTCTTGTTTGTGAGTATTCACCAAATAGTCTCCTGGATTCATATTCACCCTGGATTGTTCTTGAATGGCTCACTTCCCCTACTCTGCATTTGCTTCTTTGTGTCACCTCCTTCACATGGGATTGCTTCTTAATTTATATCAGTGTTTCCCAAATGGTGTTCCATGGAACCACGGGGTTCCGCAAAGTGAAAATAAGGGCTCAGTGAGAAAATTCCATTACAACAACATTTTATGATTTAAAAAAAATAATATGTGATTTTTGTTTTTAAATATGTGCAATTAAACTAAATGTTTAAATATCTAAATATTAAATGACCTTGTTTAGCATTTGTTTATTATTATCCTTACTTTTTTGTGGTCTACTTTTTCAGCTCCATATACAGTATTAGACTGTTATTAGGGGTTCCACAAAATTATTTTGAGTTTAAAAGGGTCCCGTGGACACATAAAATTGGGAAACACTGGTCTATATATTATTGTATAATTGACACCTATTAAACAGGAGAACAACAAATCCTGAATATACCAACAATGCTAATTTTTGCATGAATTTATATTCCTGAGTGTTTTGGGAGGCATGAGCATGTACCCGCTCATACCTGGCAGCCGTCTGAATACTCACCAGTAAGTAGTAATTAGATTCCAACAAATCAGAGTGAACCAAATGCTGTGGTTTCATTCATGAAAGTAGCTACTAATCAGGGTTGATGTTATTTTGCTCTTTGGTTTCTGATTGTTACTGCCACACATTCTAGCCACCATGTTACTCTGTTGGAGGCAGGAGATGTCCTTACATTGGGGCACTTGTCCCCTTTGACCTCCCCCCTGTTGGTGGGCCTGGGTGTCGGCTAGCTGTTCTGAGTACACACTCATCCATGTTCTCAGGGCCTCTAACTGTGCCGCTGTTTGGCTACCAGGCCTACACTGTTATCTTTAGCATGCTAGCCGGATGAGCGCTAGCATGCGTACATTTGCTAGAGCTGGAAATTGCAGCCTCAGAGGGGAGCACTTCTGCCTGAATATCAGGGAAAGCCTTCTGTGCGTGAGGTGTATCTACCTGTGGAATAGGTGCCCAGAGGAAATGCTGGAGACCTCGTTGCATTTCAAACTAGACTTCTCAGAAGGCTAGCACTTGGTATTTCTAGGCTGGGAAATGAGCTGGAGGGTTGAATAGCTCTTTTCTGTCTACCATCTGTGGGTATGTCTACACTACCCCGCTAGTTCGAACTAGCGGGGTAATGTATGCATACCGAACGTGCAAATGAAGCCTGGGATTTGAATTTCCCGGGCTTTATTTGCATAAGCTGGCCGGCGCCATTTTTAAATGCCGGCTTGTTCGAACCCCGTGCCGCGCGGCTACACGCGGCACGGGCTAGATAGTTCGAACTAGCAAGCCATTCCGAACTATCTGTACACCTCGTGGAATCCAGTTGTCCTCTTATACTCAGGAGAGCAGTGATCCAAGACGATTCTTGAATGAGTCATACTCTCTGGTCATGTGGCTGAAAAGTGCATTTGCCTAGCAGAGTGCTTCAGGTTAGATTCACTGGTTGGCTGGCTGAACTGACGAGTTTTCTAGTCCGAAGTGAATGTGCAGAATTGGACTAAATCTCCCTTTGTGTTCTTCTCACTCTGATGCTGTCTGTGCATGGCCATTCTTCACGCTGGCTCTATCACTGCTTTGCCGTATTGCTTGGGTCAGTCACTTTCCCTCTGTTTCCCTCACCATTTGTCTATCTTCCTTTATTAGATTATAATCCTTTAGGAGTGGGAATGGTCTCTTTCAATGTATTTATAAATTGCTTTGCCAAATGGAGCCTGATTTCTAGGCACTATTGCGGGGTGGGCAATAATTTTTGATGGGGGGCCACTCCAAGATGTTGGAAAGTGATTGAGGGCCGCACTCTTCCATGATATTAATGAAGGAGATGCAGGGTCTGGGATGGAGGTTGGGTGCAGAAAGGAGCTTGGGGTAAGGGATTGGGGTGCAGGAGGGAGAATGGAGGCTGGGAGGGAGTTTAGGTGAAGGAGGCAGTTGTGACCTAGGGCAGGGGACTAGAGCTCAGGGGTTTGGGATGTGACCTAGGGTAGGAGGGGATTGTGATCTGGGGCAGGAGATTGGGGTGCCAGATCTGGGAGGGGGTATGGATGCAAGAGTAGGGCAGAGGGTTTGGGTATGTTGATTGGGGTGGGCAGAAGGTTCGAGAAGGGAGGGGTTGGGGTGCCAGAGGCAGGTTCTGGCCAGGAGACTTACCAGCCAGCAGCCAAACCAGCCTGCCTGCCTGCAGAGCTAAATGCTTGCAGTGCTTACGCTTCCCAGACAGCCAGCCTACTTGCCTGGCCATGTGCTTCAGTGAATTACTGAGCCAAGGAGAGGGGGTTTGGTTCTTCTTGGCTGCCTGTTATTCAAACAGGCAACTCCCATTGGCCAGTTTCTGGCCAGAAACCGGCCAATGGAATTATGCTGGGATGGGGGCAACTCCTGAAGCTTTCCCTCCTCCCCTGCAGTTTTGAAACAGAAATGGGTCCCAACAGACACGTTTCTGAGTGGTGTGCAGGGCTGCAGAGCGAGTAGAGGAGGCTGCCTGGGTCTCCCCGCTACCTCTGCGGGCTGTATCCAGTGGCTTGGGGGCCAGATTTTGCACGCGGGCCGGATTTTGCCCAGGCTTGTACTGTTGTAATGCTACCACTAAATAACAATCTAGACTTAAATCTTGGGTAACTTTCTCCAAATACAGGATACCAGATGGGATAATGACTTTGCAGAAAATTGTGTGTGTGTGTGTGGGGCAACTCATCAAGAAATGATGGAAATCATAGAAACAGATCAAAATTTAAAAAAAATTGAAGTAGGACACGATACAAACAAGTGCAGAATTATTCTATGGATCCCACAGCAATATGCTTCACTCTTTAGGAAAGAGGTGTGTATTTTCTATGACATGTTTGAAATTCCTGGAGAGGTCCCTGGCAAAGATCTTGCAGGTGAAGGATTTCGAGGCTAATGGAACTTGAACGGATAAGAAGAAGGCTCTTTTCCCAACAGACAACTTTCTTTTTTTCAAAGGAGCATTCAGATTAACAGCTTTGTGTCACTGCAAATCACTGAAAGAGTTTCCACTTTGAAACATGAAATTGGGATAGTTTTCTGTCTAGCTGTAAATCCTAGTGATTCTGCAAGTCTGTAGAATGTTAAGGGAGACTGTTGATTCTGCAGTTCAAAGCACTGATATACACGTTATGAAGTATCGTGTTTTAAAAATGAGAATTTATTTATTTACTTTTAAATCTTGTTTCCAATCTCTTTGTTCTGGATTTTTTGCCTTTTCATTATTGCCCCCTCTGCCCTCCCGCCCCCCGGTTCTTTTAATAGATTAGTAGCCATGAGATCCTGTTTAATTCCATGGGCAGTGAGGCACTGGCAGAGAAGTAGTAGTATTTAATATTGATATTATGGAGCACTTAAAGACCGCAGTCAAATTGGGTCCCATTGTGACGGATGCTTCAGAAACATATAATAAAAGACAATCCCTGATCCAAAGAGCTTACAGTCTAGAAGAGAAGATGTAACAGGTTGGTGGGATAAATAAGGAGGTTGGAAAGAAGTAGAGGAGGCTGGGTGACAAATAAATCAGACTAGAATGTATCTTATTTCCATCAGTAGCTGCTTTTCCCTAGGATAAAAGTTTATGGCCCCCTAAAAGTCTGGTACCTCCTAATGGAATTGGTCCTTAGCTCAGGTGGTAGAGCTCAGTGTTAACGGGTCCTGAGAACTGAGTTTTTAAAGGGTGTCCGACTTCCCTTTTAATCAGGGAATTCAGAAACGAGTTAGAGTAAAACTAGATATTTTGGAGCTACGTGAAACTTCTCTTCCTTCCCCAAATGAAAAATCCCTGCTGAAGTGCATCCAAAATTTCTCTCATTGTAGCCACACATATGCTAGCCCTCCACCCTACACTTCAGTTCCCGCCAGGAGTTGCATTTGGGTTTGAATACTGCCTGATTGGGGTGTACCTATGCCTAAAAATATGGGACCAGATGATTGGTGTAAATTGGTGTTGTGCCAATGAAATCAACAGGGCTGGGGAATGCACCTGGGGAATGCACGGAGGAGTATGACATTAATTAGTCACATTTTAATACTTTTTAAGCCTCAGCCTCTTCAGGGTGCAGCGATGATTTCTTAGGTAAGCATTTGTGTTTGGTGTATTACAGAGAGGCTGGTAGTTTTTTGCTCATTTGGTTCTCAAACTGTTCCAGTATGAAAGTCTTTTGTAATGGGATGCTTCCAGTCACTGTCTAAAGGAACAGAGGTGAGCTCCTTATGTTTACTGACCAAAGCAGTGGGTTGGTTTTATGGTCAGGCTGGTGTACGTGTGCAGCACATTTTGTGGCAAGGCAGCTGGCGTCAACCTCCCCAGTTTTGAAGAAAAAGAAAATAACAAATCTGCTTGTAATAATGTGGTGAATGAGACCCGAATCAGGGCACAACACAAATGAGCTTCTGAGGAATTTTATGAGCCTTGTATCTTTCTCACTCTTTGTTTTGCTCACTCCTAATTCCGTGGTGTTAATGGTGTGCACTGTGCAGGCTGGGCTGAAAAATTCACCGTTGGCTTTCCACTGAAACCCAGTGAAAGATGACAATGCTGAAACATTAGACTCAGAACCTGCAGCCAGATTTTGAGTGACCAGGACTGAACAGCATCAATTTACACTAAAGATTTCTGGTCCCGTATTTTTAGGTATATACGCACTCTAATCAGGCAATAGGTTCTATACTCAAACCCACATGTAGCTCCTGGTAGGAATAATCTGCAGCGGCACTAAAATGTGGGGTGGACAGTGCTAGTTTTGTGGAGTGCTGTCCTTGTCCAGTGGGGACTTGGCACTGGGCATGGCCTTGTCTGGTGAAATGCAAGGAGAGAGGAGGAGATTCTGCATCAACAGACACTTGGGTAGGGGCAGCCCCTCGGTGTGAAGTGCCTCCCGTGGGGAAGGTCCATGCAGGTGGGTTGGTGCAGGCAGGGACAGAAATTTCCTGTATTCTGGGGATGCATCAGAGGCAATCCTACCCCAGCGACCTGAAAATAGGCAAAACCAATCCCTCCTTCTATTCTCCAAAGCCTGGGGAATTTCCAGAGGTAGCCTTGGGATTTTGCATTAATCAACCCCTGGGGATTAATTCCAGGTTCTGCAGGAAATTCCATCCCTGGCGCTCCCACCCCTACAGGAGTGAGCAAAGAACACACAGATACACATCACCTAGACTGATACAAAGGATGGGAACATTCTACAGCGCACATTGTCTGACCCGTCCCACTATCATGGCTTTTTGAGGTTTTGATGCTTTTATACATAAAATAGAAGATGGTCCCCAGAGATGGTCCCCCCTTCATGTGGTTGCAATATGTGTAACAAGCACCATCTTCCACTGATCAGCTTAGGTGGCTCAGACTGCTGGCTTTTATGGATCCCCGTCTTAGCAGCCTATCTCTCCCCATGCATTATTTAGGGAGCCCAGGTACATAACCCAGTCGTGGTGAAACCCACTGACTCTTTAGGCACCAGCAAATTAGGTGTTACAATAATGAGCATTGTAACACCCAAGGCCCTGTATCAAATACTACAGTAATGGGGGCCATGTAAATATTCCAGAAACTTTTTGACAACAGGCCACAGTTACAAAAAAATAACCCACTCTGGTACAGACACAATGGTGAGTGTCCACACAGAGCTTTGAGGTGGGTGATCTAAACCACTTCAGCTTAACCAGAGCAAGCTTCTATGTCTACAAGCCCACTGACTCCCTTTCCTCTCCAATAAGGTTATTCAGTTTGTTAAATGCTTTTAAATCAGGGTTTGGCTTTTTTGGGTGCATAGCTTTTTGCTTAAATCCCTAGTTATGTACATCCATTCCCCTTGCTGATGAGAAACTTGTCAAGGTGCTGCTTTGGGGTTGGCTCTTGCAAGATCCAGAGGGTGCTTGACTCTTATTGAAGCCACAGGGCATTAAGGCTGCTCAGCTCTGGATAAGGAGTGCTCAGAACTTGCCAATCTATGGTAACAGAAGGCACTTGGTACCATGCAGGATTGAGTCCACTGAATTTCAGGGGAGTGAAGGGTGAGCACCAGAGAGGAGGATCCCAACACCTTTCAGAGCTGAGCCCACTGGTGGAGGAGGCAGTGGGTAGATGGGTGAATAGACAGACTTGAGCATTTTCAGTATCGTAGAGTACAGAGGAGGGCAATAATTTTTTTGGGGGGGGAGCAAACCAAGATTTTGGAAAGTGGTTGAGGGCCACATTCTTCCATGATATTAATGAAAGAGATGTGGAGGTTGGGATGGAGGTTGGGTGCAGAAGGGAAGTTGGGGTAAGGGATTGGGGTACAGGAGGGAGTATGGAGTCTGGGAGGGAGCGTGGGTGAAGGAGACAGTTGTGACCTAAGGCAGGGGACTGGAGTGCAGTGGTTTGGGATGTGACCTAGGGGAGGAGGTGATTGTGATTTGGGGCAGGAGACTGAGATGCCAGATCTGGGAGGAGGTCTGGGTGCAAGAGGGTGGCAGAGGGTTTGGGTATGTTGACTGGGGGAGGAGGGCAGAGGGTTGGAGAAGGGAGGGGCTGGGGTGCCAGAGGCAGGCTCTAGCCAGGAGATTTACCAGCCAGCAGCCAAACCAGCCTGCCTGCCTTGCAAAGCTTAAAATGTTTCCCAGCCAGCCAGCGTGCTTGCCTGGCCATGTGCTTCAGTGAATAACTGAGCTGAGGAGAAGGGCATGATTCTTCTTGGCTTCCTGTTATTCAAACAGGCAGCTCCCATTGGCCAGTTTCTGGCCAGAAACCGGATTGTGCTGGGGGCAGGGGCAGGTCCTGAAGCTTTCTCCTCTCCCCTCCAGTTCTGAAACAGAAACTGGGCCCTGCAGCAATGTTTCTGAGTGGTAGGAGGGTCTGCGGAGCAAGCAGGGGAGCCTGCCTGGGGCTCCCTGCTGCCTCTGTGGGCTGAATCCTGTGGCTTGATGGCCTGGATTCAGTCTGCAGACCATATTTTGCCCAGGTCTGCTAGAGTATCAAGTCTTTATTGAGGTTAATTTAAAATTAGGCAATACCTCTTCTGCATTTTTCATCTGATCCCCAAGCCTTTTGCGATCAAGCGTGGAAGCTTTCCAATGGCTCCAAGGGACTTTGCCTCTGGCCAGCTGTTCTTTATAGAGTTTCACGTGCAATTTCTTTTTTTTTCTTGCAGTTAGAGAACTTTACTGAGCTTCATTCTGACACTGACCAATCTGCATTTCCTCACAACAGGAAAAGCCATCAGTCTTTTTTCCCCTCTCCCACTGCACTCTGCTACTTCCTCTGAGCATATTCACCAGGCTCATGATTCAAATTCATTCAGAGCGCCATCAGAACTGCTTATCAGATTCATATCTCTTCAGACCTCTTAATGATGCTCCATGGGGATCTCTCCTATGGTATCCAGAGCAAAGTTTACATTAACAGCTTGCTGAGAGACGCAAGCTGTCTTTATTGTTGCAATAAACTATCTATCTTCTGGAAAACCACTAGAGCTTCTCTGATGTGTCTCAAGCTAATTGACTTTCTCCATGAATTCAAAAAAACTGGACAATCCGGAAAGCTTTTGTAACAGAGTCTGCATTCACATTTGACATTTGTTGGGATTGTTTGTAATGTCTAAATTCTTTGCCTGCTTGTTTCTGAGATGAGACATGCAGATTTCTAAAAGGAATATCAGCAAACTGATTCTGGCAGAATCTCTCTCCAGGGAAGGTGCATTTTGAGTAATACAAACTATTAATGTGAATGCACAAATTGTTGGCTTAGTTTAACAGCCTTTTGTGAAAAGGACAATGAAAAATAGAGAGGGACTTGGGTGAAAAAGTTTCCCCACTTGCAGGAGAAATGTTGGATAGTTTGATGTGTGATGTTTACATAGCAGCCTGGAGGTGTGATTCGTAGCTCAGGTGGAAAAGCAACTAACCCAAAGGTATGTCTACAGCACACAGCTTTTAGCCACATGGCTATGTTGACACAGCCCTGTCGCTAAAAGTCAAGTAGAGTAAACATTGTGGCTATGTCTTCACTGTGAGTTCTTGTGTCAGAAAATATGCTAATGAGGGACTCATTAGCATAAGTCACAACTTCATTAGCATATTGTCTGCCATTTCTTTTTGCGCAAGGGGTTTTTGCGCAAAAAAAAGCAGTGTAGCCACTTTCGTTTTGCACAAAAACCCCATTTTGCGCAAGATTCTTCTGGAGAGGCATAAGGATCTTGCGCAAAGCGGGGTTTTTGTGCAAAACAGAAGCGGCTACATTGCTTCTTGTTGTGCAAAACCCCTCATGCAAAAAGAACCAGCAGAAAATATTCTAATGATGTTGCAACTTATGCTAATGAGTCTGTTATTAGCATATTTTCTGACACAAGAACTCCCAATGAAGACAGTAGCCTATTTGTCAACACTTTTGCTGACTAACAACATCCAACCTCTTACAAGCGGAGTTTGCTGTGCTGCAGAAGAGCACCACTTCCAACAAAGCACTGTTTGCACTAGTACCTGCTGCAGCAAAGCTTTTGTCATTGGGGGGGATGGCGGTGGTTTAAGCACCTGTGAACAGCAAAAGCTTTGTTGCCCCATTGCCAATGTAGACAAAGCCCAAGTTGCCATGGTCACATTGCTGTTAATTATGTGCACTTACTTGACTGGGTCTAGCATGTGTCTGAGCACAATCTTGCTAACCCCTTGTGTACATAGCCAGGGCTGTCCCCATCACTGCTATATTTTTAGCACTCTAGTTTGAGCAGAGCTACTGCATGTGTCTAGCTGAGCTGGGACCACACCTCCTGGATGCTGTGCAGACTGGATACTGTGTTTCAGGGAAGAGCTCACAGTCAGGTAGATGTGTTTTTGAGGACTGGGGTCAAATTGCAAGCACTTATGCATATGTAATGCCAAGAGGCAGAACTGAACCTAGGTTGTGTGGAGCTTAGTGCATGAGCCTCTACAGCTTGAGCTAAAAGCCAGCTAAGGCTGTAGCGCACACTCATTCTTTCTCTCTGTAAGTGGGCTCAGTGCCACTGCATGGGACAGTAAACCACACCCAGACAGTATATGGATTGCATACTTGCCCTAGCAGAGGAAGTGCCTCCCCTGAGCTTCAGAAACTCAACAGGGAGAGCCAAACATGGGACCTCTGGAGCTTAGTGCAAGAGCCTCTACCATCTGAGCTAAAAGCCAGGTGCCACTCAGCTAAGTCTGTAGAGGAAACTCATTCTCTCTCTTTGTAAATGGTTTAAGTGTCACTACATGGGACAGCAAACCACACCCAGCAGGCATGTAAGTTACACATACACTGAACTTTAAGCAACTGAGTGGCCCTATTGGTGTCAACAAGGTGACTAGTGAATGAAGTTTTGTGTGAATGTCAGTGCTAGCAAGAAGGGAGTTTTCGTTCTGGTAGATTAGCCCTTCTCTCTTGAGGGTACAATTTTCTTGGTCTAAATCCAGCATCTATGAAAGCCTTGTTGACCACACTCAGAAGACTCCCTACGAGCTGACTGTTAGGTGGCTCCAATGGAATGCAAGACTCTCTGGAGGATACAATGGGTGGGGTTGATTCCTTCAGCTGTGGATGTGGCTTATTGCCACTACGTTTAGATCTGGGTCTCAAACTTTCCTAATGTGGGTTTGTTCTAATAGGGATGAATCTTAGCCCCAGTGAAGTCAGTGGTAAAACTCCCATTGACACAACTGAGGCAAGGGTTTCACCTTCAGGTCTGAACTAAAATATTTTTAAAGCATTTAAATATATTCCAATTCTATACTAAACAAAACCCACGTAGGATCAGATATAGGAACAGCGATGTTGTTTAGGTGGCAATTGCTTCAATTTTACTATATAGTAATAGAGTACATAATGCATAGATCTGATTGTGATGTTTAACAAGAAGTTGTCTATATGCTTTTGTTAGGAAAATACTCATCTTTTTTCCCAAAGAGATTAGTGCAACCCAGCTCGACTCCAGTTGTAGACATTTACCTATTATGTTGCTATGGAAGGAAAGACAGAAAAGATGGTCTTTCAATAATTTCATATTTGCCCTCTAGCTGTTATAGTATAGAGTAGGCAATCTCTAGGAAGACCAGGATGGACAGTTGCAGAAAGCTACCAATCACACAAGTGGTAAGGTGACATTAATTGGTCTGGGGGATATTGTTATGCAATGCATTAACTGTTGTAGGTATTTCTGTGACCTTCAAATGACCTTCCCCTGATAATTTTTCTTAGACTACCCTGATTTGAAATGCATACACATTGATTTAGTCCAACTATGGAGACAGTCTTATACTTACTGAGCAGATTGTTATAATTAGTTTTAATTTCAAAAGTTAATCTAAATGCCAGTGGAATTTTGCCCTCAATACTAGCTTTAGGGATACCACTATGAGCAAAGGTCATGTAAGACTTTGGAGAATTTTTAATTCCATATTATCACACCATCCTCAAGCCCTTCTCCCACTCAGTGCTTATCTCCTTACCACTAGTGAAACAGCCCTCCTTTGGACAGCCAGAAAGTGCTCTGAGTTATAATCTGTGAAGATGCTGTCCAAACTTGCCCATTATCACTTAATAACAGATGCCAAAGAGATACTTTATTAATAATAAACATCATGTCCATTACAACTTGTTTTTGTAGTTTTTTCCCCCACTGGGCTAGTAACTCAGAGAAATCCCTCTGCAGAATTGTAGGAGTTGCAAATAATAGAGAAGAACTGAACCAGATGGGTTTGACATTTGAACTCCAAACACCTGTTCAGAAATTGATCCTCATTCTGCTGCAAGAGCAGAACGACTATAGGATCGGGCACTAATTGATGAAGCATTGAATGCCTCTGGGCCAGAACTCAGCACCCACCATTGGGACCAGATTTTCATAGAGCAAGGATGGGCCTTTAAGGGACCACATCCACGCTTGGACCTATGCCTAGTTTTCCTCCTAAGTCATAGAACTTGGTGGAATGAAATCAGGTGACTGAGAGCCAGGCCTTCTGAGAGGCCTGTTCTCAGGGAGAAGAAAGTTGGAAAGGAAAGAAGTGCGCTGGAGGTGGTCCTGTAATTTGGGACTAGTGCTTGTATCTTGCTTAGGGGAGATTATGTGGAGATGAGTAAGCAAGAGTGTTTCCCTGCAGGATAAGAACAGGGCAAAGACTTGGTGGAAGACTGCTGGTGAAGGACCAGGGACAATGCTTGACCAGAGATGGGCATGGTAGGAAGTGGCTCTAAGTGATTGTAGACCAGGGCAGGCTTGGGTTCAGGACATTTCCCCAGGATTTAGGGTGTCATGGCTTGTAGTAGTGGAAGAGGATGGGCACCCCTACATTGCCACCTCTGATGACAGTGTGGAAACCCAAGCACTAAGGAGGGAAGGGAAGTACTGTTAAGCCCAGGGAGGGATAAGGACTGTGGTCAGCTCCCAGTACAAGCAAAGAAAGAAAACGTGGCATCCAGGACTGCAGGGGCCAGTAGGCTGTGGAAAGTGAAAGATGACAAACCCATCCACTAAGGCTGATGGAATTGTCTCTTTTGGATACTTGTTTTGCTCCTGAAGGGACAACTTTTTGCTTTGGCTGGAAGATCAAGACATACAAACCATTCTACTGGCCATTTCCAGGTCAGGGGAATTGAGCTGTGGTGGTACAGGGTGTTAGAGAAGGTAAACTCATTTTTTGAGGGAGAATGGCTCTTGCACAAAAGGGTGTTTTTGTGCAAAAAGGCGCCATCTATGCAGCACTTTTTTGCGCAAAACCTCTTGCACAAAAGGGAAAGGAAGAGGAAATGCAAATGAGAGCGCGACATAGGCAAATAGACACTCCATTTGCATTTGCTCTCCCGCAAGAGGCTCGTAGTATAGATGTAGCCTAAGGGACCATTCATGGCAGAGGGTCCTGTTAACATCTCTGCAGTCAGAGGAGAAAAAGATGGTGGTTAGTAGGTTACAGATCCTTGTAATAAGCCACAGATAAGCTTGAAAGTTTGTCTCTGTTATGATAGAATTTGGTCCAATCAAAGCTATTACCTCACCCACCTCATAGGCACCAACTCGGTAGGTGCTCCAGGACTGGAGCACCCACAGGGAAAAATTTGTGGGGGCTCAGCACCCTCTGTCAGCCAGGTTCTCTTCTCCCCCCCCCCCCAGCGCCTCCCACCCACTGATGGCCCCACTGACCAACTCCTTCTTCTCCATCCCAGCCTCTCCCACCTGTGTGGAACAGCTGCTCTGTGGCATTTGGGGGACAGTGGGAGGGAAGGAGGAAGGGTGGGGGAGAAGTGGGGACATGGTGAGCTCAGGAGAAGAGGTGGGGCAGGGGCAGACGAGGGGGAAGGTGTGGAATGGGGGTAGGATGGAAGCAGAGCAGGAGTAGGAAGACTTTGGTCAGGGTGGGGGTTTGAGGGAAGGGGTGGCGTGGGGGTGGGGCTGAGGGTGGATGGGTTGAGTGGGGTTTGAGCACCCCCTTCTCTCCCCAGCTAGAGGGGAAGTCAGCACCTATGGCCCATCTTGTCTCTCTAATCTCCTAGGACTGACATGGCTACAAATACACTGCCTACAATGATGTTTTCAGATCAAGTTCAAATTTTGAACCCACAAGACTTCAGTGGGTTCAAAATTAGGTAAAATAGCTTTTTTGCTCCCTGTCTTAGAACAGGCTCCAAAGGATTTTCATCCTTCACATCATGGGACATTTATTATTCCAGCAGGAATTTCTGGCAAAGTCATGGAAATTGCTGATAGACCATTGTGGATTTGTTTAGTCTTCTGTCAGATCAGATCAACATACTACAATTCCATATCTCTGGAGCGCAGACTTAGTTTCTTGCAAATTCACATTTGCTTCCCATATGTAATTTGCAGTATTAGCTTCTAGGTTAATCGGTAGCTTGCCTTGTCCAACTGAGTGTAAGCTGAATAAGCTTAAGGCTAGGCTAGGCAGAGGGTAGAAAACACAATGCTATTATACAAATTACTACTGTGCCCGGTAATACAGTGTTCAGTTCTGATTGCCCACTTTAAAAGAGACAGGAGAAGTAGGAGAACTCCAGAGACAGGATGAAAATAGCTATAGGCTTGGAGAAACGTCCTTATCAATTTCTATATTAGAAACAATTGGGACTGTGTAGCTGAGAGAACAGAGGACAGCTGATTGGACATCCAGAGCCAGTGCTGGGATCTGGGACATCTGCAAAGATTTATCCCAGGTGATTTCTAGGGTTTGGATTTCTGCAACTGTGGGGTAGGGAAAGCCTTAAATTTAGACAAGAGGCGACTGAGGATGAATAGTATGGGTAAGAGAATTTCTGTGGTATATTCAAAGCACATAGGCCAGGGAAGATAAGCTGAGAGCTAGAAGCTCCCAAATAAGCTTCATCTGTTTTTGCTTCTGTTGCTTTGAGTGACAATTCAAAGTAAGGTGATTAAACTTGTGTGGCTTAATTAAAATCTGGAAGCCAAACTTGACCAGAGTCCCTGTTGACTGAGGTGATGCACAACAACACTACGCTATCTTATTGTAGGGTTAGCAGTGAATAGTAAAGTAGAAATCATAGCAAAAGAGGGGAAAGAAAGAGAAGGCTGGACAAGAAATAGAATTATCCAACAATGAATCCTAGAAAAGGACCTTGCATGACATTTTAATAGCTTTATCTTTATGCAATCTCTATATAAACTATCAGTAGCAGTTTTGTAATCTGTGTATGACTTTTGTGTACGAAACTCTTTTGGGTGTAGTCCATTTTCTTTTGGCTGCCATTACGTTTATTAATGATCCATGTGGTTTTTCCTTTTGATGCCTTTCCCAGCTCAAGACAGCACAAAGCAGGCAATATTATGCTTCCCACATGCAGCAAAATATTTAAAATCAAACCAGTTTTCCCAAGGACTTTTCTGAAATTTTCCAATTTTCAGTCAAAACCAGAACATGTGTTTATAATCCTTCAGGATGTAAAAGCCCCACCAACATGCTTTGGAAACTTAGACCCAAACTGTACATTTTCCAGCAAAGATGACAATTTATACTGGATTCTTCTAAAACTGTACATCATCCATTCCTTTTGATGTATCCGACCAGATGTACTTAAGGTTTGTCTGATGGCTTATGGTTTCCAAATCTCTCTTCACCCCCACATAATGCCGTAGAGATGAATGGATTTACTTTGGATTTCAAATGGCATGACCCTATACTTACTACATTTAATGGCCTTTAGCAAGATGGACATTGATCTATGAACATTTTTACTAAGAGCGCCAGCTAGGGATCAAATAATTCTTGTAGATATAGACATGGGTCAATTCCCTAGAAAAAAGATGGTGGAGGAAGATCAGTGAGTTTCCAGCACTTTGCTTGTATGGAAGCAAATGTCACATATGTATGTTTGATTTAGGTGTGTGAAAGTAGAAAGAATTACATTGTAAGAGAAAGATGAATTATACTGTAACAATAGAATAAGTTCAAGGAATACTGTTTGTCCCTGAACAGGAAAGAGAAGATTATGTTAATGTTGTTTGTAGGTATACAGGATGGATCAGAGTGGAGCCAGGTGTGTCTGGGATAACAGGAAAAGGAACATTAGGTGTTAGACAGAAAGTAATTGAGATAACCAGTGAGATATGGACAGGAGATTGCTGAGGCTTGATATGGAAATGAAGATACCGGACTAGTCTCATGGGAATCATGTGAAGTTTTGCCCCCTTTTGTTATCTTGTTAATTTTGCTTTCTTTTGTCTGTATAAATCAAGGGGTTTGAGCCTTGTAGGGTGCTCACATTTTCTGGGTGTATTAGCAGAGCGGCTTTGCTAATAAACAAAGTGGTCTGACAAATTTGTGAGTCCTGTGTCTGACTTTGACAAGTGGATAGTTTCTTTTAGAAAAGGGTCCAGACCAAATACCAAACTTTGGGTGTTCAGACCCAGATTAGATGGCACAAATGCATCTTTAGGTTCAATTCAGTCTTTAGAGAAGTGGGACAATCAGTTGTTGCCAACACAGGTGATTTCTTCTTCAAATTTGGTCTGATTCAGGTGTCTGGAGGCAGCTAGCTGTCTAAGTCACTAGGACACCAGCAACATTTCCTCTGGTCACAAATTGACTTTGAATTTTACCAGACAAGTGAAACAGGTAAGTGGCAGTACTACTGATGATGGACCAGATCCTGGCCCCTAGAAAGGGTGTTTCTGACACTGGTTGGTGATTCTCTAGATGGAGAACAAAGCTGGTTGGGTCTGGAACTGGTGTAATTAGGTGTATACCACTTGTCTGCTTCTGATCCCATGCTGTCTAACCATTCCTTAAATAGCCAAGAATGACTGAACCAGTCTTAGCTGCGACCAAGACTGCAGGAGATGCTTGGACAACAGGAAGTTACATATGCTTTAGTGGCTCCACCTTTCAGTCAGACCTGAAGATTGGGACACTATCTTGACTGATTTAGGATGCAACCTGTCAGAGAGGTAGGCGATGTTTACTAACCTGACCACACGATATCAGTCAGAAGCAAGAACCATCTGCATCTTAGCAGTGATGTGCTTGCATCCAAAGAATATGTTGTAAAAAGAACATTCTGAACAGTGTAATCCCTGGAGGCACAGATAGCTGGAACTTCTTCCATGGGTTCTTTGGCCGGATTTCCTTCTTGAACCTAAGCAGAATTTTTTTGTCCTTGGTGGAATGGGCTAAAATATGTCTGTTGTTTGGGTGGTATAGGCAAACATTATATAAATGTAGCATGTGTGCAGCTATGGTACAGACTGCGCTATTGTCTGGTTTTAATTTATTTTTCCCGTAAGCACTCCCATATCTTCCTTGAAGACTTCTTAGGTTTCCTGTCTGCCTTTGAGGGTAATATCATGGCTGTATATCTAACTGCAACATATGTGACTAGACTCCCCAAAGGGGCTTTTTTTGTTATGTGGTCATTTAACCGTATTCTGAAATGTAACCTCAACAGATGCTAAATTTCATATGCTAGATATTGATAGAGTATGACACAGAGCTACATCTATATTCATATCCTTCATTATATTTTAGTTTATTGTTTACTGTGAATCTCGTGTTAGATCGTGATTTTACTTCTTTTAACTTTGCCAGTAGCCTTTCACTCTTTAGGGATATGAGTGTTGTCCGGCTGTGAGAACAGGGAAGGACCGGGCATGATGACTCCTGAATTCTAGTCTCAGTTCTCACATTTACTTGTGAACTTGCAGAAGTCATTTAACTGCTTTGTGGCTCAGTGCAGTGAGGCAGAGTCACTGCCCACTGTCCTGAAGGGGAAAGATCCCCTCCGTGAGCTCTCTAGGGCAGAGCCTGGCCCTACCAACTCACCTGACTGGAAGTCAGTGGGTGTGGCTGGCAGTATAAGAAGTCAGCCCAGGAGCTCAATCAGGTCTCAGCCACCAAAGGAACCAGACGCCTGCCTTCTGCTTCCAAGCTGGGGCCCCATAGAGTCTGGACTGTTGGCTCAGCCTGAGTGTCAGCCCAAGGCCCAGACTAGAACTGACAGCCTCAAAGAAGGCAATTGTTCCATTAACAGGATGAAGTTTAATAAAGACAAATGCAAAGTGCTCCACTTAGGAAGGAACAATCAGTTTCACACATACAGAATGGGAAGCGACTGTCTGGGAAGGAGTACGGCAGAAAGGGATCTAGGGGTTATAGTGGACCACAAGCTGAATATGAGTCAGCAGTGTGATGCTGTTGCAAAAAAAGCAAGCATGATTCTGGGATGCATTAACAGGTGTGTAGTGAGCAAGACACAAGAAGTCATTCTTTCGCTCTACTCTGCGCTGGTTAGGCCTCAGTTGGAGTATTGTGTCCAGTTCTGGCACCGCATTTCAAGAAAGATGTGGAGAAATTGGAGAGGGTCCAGAGAAGAGCAACAAGAATGATTAAAGGTTTAGAGAACATGACCTATGAAGGAAGGCTGAAATAATTGGGTTTGTTTAGTTTAGAGAGGAGAAGACTGAGGGGGGACATGATAGCCATTTTCAGGTAACTAAAAGGGTGTCATAAGGAGGAGGGAGAAAACTTGTTCATCTTGGCCTCTGAGGATAGAACAAGAAGCAATGGGCTTAAACTGCAGCAAGGAAGGTTTAGGTTGGACGTTAGGAAAAAGTTCCTGTCAGGGAAGTCAAACACTGGAATAAATTGCCCAGGGAGGTTGTGGAATCTCCATCTGTGGAGGTATTTAAGACAAGGTTAGATAAATGTCTATCAGGGATGGTCTAGACAGCATTTGGTCCTGCCATGAGGGCAGGGGACTGGACTCGATGACCTCTTGAGGTCCCTTCCAGTCTTAGTATTCTATGATTCTATGAATGATTGCACTGGTCTGACCACAGACCTGAGAGTAAGGACTATGGGAACTCAGTGAACTGAGGCAGAGTGGCCACCCACTGACCCAGAGGGGGAAAAGCCCTCTGTGAGCCTTGATGGGCTATACTTCATTTCTACATTTTTACACAAAGCATAGTAACACCTACTTTCCTGTAATATAGTGTTCTGGGAACCTTAAGGGAAAGGTATTCCTAACTGTAAAGAATGACTATTATTAGTATTATTAAGTAGTCTTAGTTACAGCAACCAAAGATCTGGCTCTAAAACTTTTTTCCATCTATCTGTTTAATTGGACTATAAATCTTCTCTTTTGCCAAGAACAAGAATAAGATTCATAGGCCAATTAAATGAGTAGATGGGAAATAAAAGCAATAAGGTTAGATCTTTAGCTAGTGTAACTAAGCATAATTAATAATTAGAAATATCTTTCACTCTTGTTCTCAAAACACTATATTCTATTTTTTTGCAAATGCAATGGACAATGATGACGAGACACCATTTCCCCTTGGTCTGCATCCTGTTATTTTTGGGAACAATAGCTACATTTTTTGATACAATGCCAGCCCTAAATCTATGTTTGTCTGCATCTCATATTTTGCTCAAGTGGAACACAGTTCTAATTGCTAGATAATTTAGCTTGTTCTAGTTTTTTTTTGTTTTTTTGTTTAGATCGTGTTTGAAATAATAAACAGCAAGCACTGGCTTTGTTTCTCTCACGCGGGTGCATGAGCAAACTCCTGCAGTCTAATTTTCAGTTAACTCAGACATCGTGGGTTCAAAAGTTCAACTCATGCTCAAACTTTTGTAGGTATAGGGTGAAACTGGAGGCTAGTGCTTGTGGAAAAAAATGAATTGGGAGGTTGGGATGGGAGGAGAGAAAATTCAATGGAAAAAATAATGATTTCCACTTCTACTTAGCTTTTGAGGATGGTTCTATCCCCAGCGTAAGGCCTCTTTCTGCCCATCTTACTCTAAACATGATCACAAGCCTATCTGAAGTCAGTGGTCATCTTTCCATTTACTTTAGTGAGTTTTGCATCAGATCCTCTGAGTAGCATCTGACCCCAAATATATCATTCATTTCAATGGGTCTGTTTCCAGGGCCAGGGTCTCCTTACTGTGAATGAGGGTGGTAGAACTATGTGTGCTGGTATCTGTGAAACTAGTCATGTGAGGCCTAGTCACCATGAATCATGACTGGAGAATGAGACCCACATTATAAAGTGAACTTCTTTAAGCCAGAAAAACACACTGGAGATCTTTGGGAATTGAATCATCCTTGGGGAGAAAAGGGGCTTCTACCATAGGAACAGAAGGATTCATAAACTCAAATTAATTTTGAAAACCTGCCCAAGTAGCCTGAGGTTCGCAAAACCTCAAGCATGATTATGTTACATTCCAGAGGTCCCTCATTCCTAAATGTGGGGCAGAGTCTGTCCTCCTCCCCCACACACTGGGAATTGTATAGAGGGCATAGGCTGTACCCTCTGTGATCCCTCACCCAAGGTGCTGTGTGGGAAGAGCATGAAGGACATAGGCCCTCCCAGATTTGCTGCTTGGCTTATGCTGTGCATGGGGGGATAGCTCAGTGGTTTGAGCATTGGCCTGCTAAACCCAGGGTTGTGAGTTCAATCCTTGTGGAGGCCATTTAGGGATTTGGGGCAAAAAATTCATCAGGGGTGGTACTTGGTCCTGCTGTATAGGCAGGGGACTGGACTGAATGACCTTTCAAGGTCCCTTCCAGTTCTAGGAGATCTCCATTAATAAAGTAACACTGCTGAAGTTGACTGCCTTCACTATCAGCAGGTATGGGTTGTTTCCATCTCTCAGGGTAGTGCTGCTTAACACAATGCAGGGCTGTGTCTAAGAAACAATCTAGTCCATAAAGTTTTCCATAACATCTGAGCTAAATTTTCCATGTGTTTTCCTTTTTCTCTCCCTGCCAGTTCAAACCCTTTAAAACACCCCTTTGTTTTTATACACAGCTATATTCTCTCCAGCTGTTTTTCTTCCCTGGACAGCCCCCATAACCTTCCTACAGAGGTCTCCTTTAAAACATCTTTTATGGCTTCTGTGCAGCTCCTCTGAACTTCCTTACAATATCTTCTTATGTGCTGGCAGCATTGGCAGGTTCTGTAGTGTCCTTTCCTAAGTGAATGCATTAATTACTACTGAGAACATTCAAAATTAAGATAATGGCCATCACCTCTTCAGATACAGAGAAGGCTGACAAAATATCCCACGAACACGCTGGCTGCGTCTACACTGGCCGCTTGAATTTCCGCAAGAACACTGACGATCTCATGTAAGATTGTCAGTGTTCTTCCAGAAATGCTATGTTGCTCCCGTTGGGGCAAAAGCCCTCTTTTGCGCAAGAGGGCCAGTGTAGACAACGCGGTATTGTTTTGCGCAAAAAAGCCCCTATTGCGAAAATGGCAATCGGGGCTTTCTTGCGCAAAACCGCATATAGATTGGCACGGACGCTTTTCCGCAAAAACTGCTTTTGCGGAAAAGCATCCATGCCAATCTAGACGCTCTTTTCCGCAAATGCTTTTAATGGAAAAAGTTTTCCGTTAAAAGCATTTGCGGAAAATCATGCCAGTCTAGACATAGCCCATGAGTTCAAAAATATCAACAGGTTGAACCTCTCTAGTTCAGCACCCTCAGGACCCGACTGGTGCCAAACTTGAGAATGTACTGGACCACAGAAGGTCAATATTGTCCAGCAGCATTGTCAACACTTCCACTGCTTACTGGGCTCTTCAAAGACATTTAAGGGTAAATCAGAGCTAAATAACAGCACAGAACACTGAGAGCCATGACTGGTATCTGTAAACAAACTTTATGGGACTGTGGGAAACTTGGCCACACCCATGATAAATGATAAACTTAAAAAACACATCCAGCTAACTAAAATCATGCTGGACCACAGGGGTGTGTCTAGACTACAGAGTTTTGTCGACAAAAGTGGACTTTTGTCAACAAAACTATACCTGCATCTACACTACCGCTGAGTTCTGTCGACATAACGTCAACAGAACTCAGCAGTTTTGTCAACGCTGGTAAACCTCATTTTACGAGGCATAACACCTTTTGTCGACAGAGTTCTGTCGACAGAAGGTGTTATTGCATGTAGGGTTGTGTCTAGACTACAGGGTTTTGTCGACAAAGCAGCTTGCTTTGTTGACAGAACTGAATGTGTCTAGACGCTCTTTGTCGACAGAAGTTTTGTCGACAGATACTGTCGACAAAACTTCTGTCGACAAAAGCCTGTAGTCTAGACGTACCCCAGATGCTGCCGGATCAGACAATGTCAGACTAGAGAGGCTCAATCTGTAGTTGAATCTCTTTAGGTTGTCTTTGATTTATGAGGAAATGATTGCGGTGGAAAATCCGTGTCAATGTATAGTCTTATCTATAATTCCTAGGCCATCATTAATATGTTAAATCAAGCTTGCTTTGGCAGAGGTGAGCAGTCAACATTAATTCTGTCTAGTTAGGATCTAAATGAAATCCCCGCCCTAACAATTGACATAATCACAGGGCCACTCTCCCACTGGTGCAGCTGTAGGAGAGGAGTTAGCAGAGAAGAGGGACACAATAATCTGTGAGAACATTGCATTGCAATTTTGAACACCGCGCATGCTGCCTCTAATTGTGTGGTACCATAGTGATAGCCACCTCAGAAAAACTTTGGATGTATGGATGTCTCATGCTAGGGCCTTTTGAACAGTTCTAAGAGTTGACTAATGCCGACTCAATAATGCAGCATGTTCTCTTGCTCACAAACACAAGTTAATTACATTGTCATTGTGTGTACTTTCTAGTCTCCTTAAGAACAGGCTGGGTAACCATAACAATGGAAAATTGATTATGTCCTGGGAAAGGAAAAACAGACGACATGCCCTGGAATGTGCTCATCAGAGTTCAAGTTGTAAAAACTCCACCCACAAAACAGCCCTCATAATTCAGCATTGATTCAGATTAAATACTCAAGGGGGATTAATGCAAATATTCACAGAATGTAGGACTTAGAATCAGAAGTCCTGGATTCTGTTCCTGAATCTGCCACTGACTTGCTGTGTGAACTTGGGTAAGTCAGGTAACCACTCAGTCAATCAGTTTCCACAGCTATAAAAAAGAGAATAATTAAGTGATTAACTGGAGTAACATCAAGGATGAATTAGGGATGTAAGAGTGAGGAGCAATGGTCTCCAGTTGCAGTAGGAGAGGTCTAGGTTGGATATTAGGAAAAACTATTTCACTGGGGGTACATCTACACAGCAGGATTATTTCAGAATAACTAATATTATTCCAAAATAACATAGTGCACGTCTACACTACTAGACTTTATTTCGAAATAATGTCGAGCTGGAGGACTTCTTACTCCAATTCATGGTAACACTCATCCAAAAAGGATGGAGAGAGACTGTTCTCAGTAGTAACAGATGGCAGAACAAGGAGGTCTAGGTTGGATATTAAAAAAATTATTTCACTAGGAGGGTGGTGAAGCACTGAAATGGGTTACCTAGAGAGGAGGTGGAATCTCCATCCCTAGAGGTTTTTAAGTCTCAACTTGACAAAGCCCTAGCTGGGATGGTATAGTTGGGATTAGTCCTGCTTTGGGCAGGGGGGCTGGATTTGATGACCTCCTGAGGTCTCTTCCAGCCGTAGGATTCTATGATTCTATGAGAGAGAGAGGCCTGTTAGCTACGGGGCTGTCCAAATCATTCACAGTGTGACCTGCATCTTAATAGAAGGGTTTTCTTATGGTCATGTCCCTTCCCGTTTACGTTTGTGCAAACCACCACCTCTCTCACACACAATCCTGGCACCAGTATGCCGGTTGGAAACCAAGGAGCCAGCTTTGTTTGACTCTCCTGTTTTCCAGTGGCCACAGACCACCAATACTCCATTGACCACAGTGTAGGCCATCACTCGTCCATCTCCCTGCAAATACGGGATTGTTCCCTGTATATTTTCAAGCCTTTATTTTCAAGCCTCTATTTCTAAATGTTCTAAATAATGTCATTTTCCTTTGGCAGAATGGTCCAACAGCCTAATAGAGCCCACTCTGTTGATTATCAGTCTATATTTTCCCTGGTTTACTTTCACTCCTAGTTACCATAAACTTCAGTATATCACTAAACAATCCCTCTTTCCTTGTTTACATCCTTCACATATTTGTGGATAGTTATCATGTGACTTAGCCAGATTGTCCTTGTTAATCTTCCCTTATAAATCAATCCTGCCAGCCTCTCCATAGGCGTCTTTTTTTCTTTTCCTTCAATGTTCTCCAATTTGTCAGTGTCCTTTTGTCCCAGGTGTAGTCACACCAGGATTCCTTTTCCTCCCCTCCAGTCTTACTCCTTCCATGTTCTCTCCTTCCTTCCTTCCTTTCTGCTGTTCTGTGTAGCACCCCTTCTCTATTATGGTATCTTAGAAATGTCGGGTTGGAAGGGAGCTGGAGAAGTCACCTAGTCTAGCCCCCTGTATTGAAGGAAGATCATCCCTGACAGATCTAATCTGTTCTTAAAAGCCTCCACTGATGGGGATTCCAGTCTGTCTCGGAAGCCTATTTCAGATCATACCTGTCCTTACAGTTAGGGATTAGTCTACTCTACCCACTGGATTGATGGACATCGATTGATCCTGCAGGAATCGATTTATATCTGAAGCCTGATCCCCATCAGCCCTTCCCTTCCCTTTGGCATGAGGAGCTGCTTGGCAGGTATCTTTTGCTCTTTAGACCTTTAGGCATCTCTAGCCTTACACTGTTGGGAGGGAAATACTTTATTTCTCTCCCCAGGTCCACTGCTGGTTCTAAGTTCCCTCTTTGCCTCCTGCTCTCCCCAGCTGCAAGTATCTCCTCCTAGTGCTTGGAGAGCTCTGACTGGCCCATCCTCAAGCACAGCCCTATACAAACAGCACCCTTTCTCTCTGTGAAGGTGGAGCTCCCATAATGCTGTGGAAGAGGGGAATCTGTGCTTCATGGACCTAGGAAACTGTCAGAACTGGTTTAAAGATGGTGGGGGAGGAATAGCAAACACTCTGCAATGGTTTTTTTTTTCCATCCAGAAATTTGCAACGTTTCAAACTGCTTTATAATTGGTCACAAATAAAGGAAAAGGAGGAGGGGAAATCATTAACATTTCATCTAAATCCTTCCCATATATTAATCAAATTTCATCCGACTCTAGAGACTGTGACACTTTTCTTTGTTTACTTGGCTTTCCAATGTCTAATCATTAGCCTGTATGCACAGACGGGAGCCATTTTGTTTTCAGCGTTGCTGTAGAATGAACAGAGAAAGCCACACACTGCTCTCTCTTACCTTACTCTTTTTTTCTTCTTGTAGTGTTTTTTCCCCTCTTTGTCTAAATTAAGTGAATGTGATTGTAAGTAGATGGTTGGTCTTTGAGTGTGGGAAAATATATAACAAAACTCCACCTGAGCACTCCCCTCCCTAGTCTTTATCCTAACCCTCTTACTGTGTCTATTGTAATGAATCTGGTGTTTTGGTATCATTCAGGGGTGGTGAACTTTTTTGTGGTCAGGGGCCTCTTTTTTGTGGTCAGGGGTCATTTTGGCCTCTGTGAGATGTGTCAAGTTAGGTATACCAAATTACAGAAAAATCAGTTGGGGGCCACACACAAGTGAGAAGCAAAAAACCAACAACCTACCCTTTCTGACATGGTCCCCAGCTGAGGAGAAAGATACTAGCTACATTCCCCTCACACACTAGAGCCTAGGCAGGCTCAGGCTGGTAGATTTTTGTGCGTTCCAGCCCCATGGGAGGATGGTAGAGGGCCTGGAACGCCAATGTATGCTCCTCAGTACTAGGGGTGTGGCAGGCCAGAGCCTCAGGGGCTGGATCCACGGTTGGCGGGGGCCGCATCCAGTCACTGGGCCTTTGGTTCCCCACCCTGGTATAGTTGTTGTCCTTTGAAAAAATAATAAAAATGATGTATAAAAACCACACTCCAACGGAGAGTGAGATACGTGGCTGTCTGGGCAACACTGCAAATGTGCATGGATATATCTTTGCTATTCATCAGCCTCCCACGCACACTGGATAAATTAGAGGAATATCAGCTTTTGTAAAGACAGATATAAAACTGAGACAGATCTAGAAAGCGGGTGTCTTTCAATTTTGTGGGGCTTAATCTGTGATACCTTAAAGAGGCCTGGTTTCAAGACAATAGGCACTCTGCATTTTGGCCTCTGTGAGATGTGTCAAGTTGGGTATCCCAAATTATAGAATCATAGAACTGGAGGGAACCTTGAGAGGTCATCAAGGCCAATCCCCTGCACTCATGGCAGGACCAAGTACCATTTAGACCAGGCCTGGGCAAAATACGGCCTGCAGGCCAGATTCAGGCTGCCAAGTCACCTGATCTGGCCTGCAGAGGCAGTGAGGAGCCCCAAGCAGGCTACCCAGCTTCCCCACAGCCCCGTGCGCCCTGCAGAAACGTGGCTGTAGGGCTCCATTTCTGTTTTAAAACTGGAGGGGAGGGGGGAAGTTTTAGGAGCCACCCTGCCCCCAGCACATTCCCATTGGCCAGTTTTTGGCAGAAACCAGCCAATGCGAGCGTCTTGTTGGAGTAACAGGCAGCTACGTAGAATCACGCCCCCGCTCCTCCACTCAGTTATTTATGAAGCACATGGCCAGGCAAGCAGGCAGGCTGGGAAACATTTTAAGCTCTGCAGGCAGGCAGGCTAGTTTGGCAGCTGGCAAGTAAGTCTCTTGGCCACAGCCTGCTTCTGGCACCGCAGCCCTTTCCTGCCCCAACTCTCTCCCCCCCCCCCATTCAACATACCCAAACCCTCTGTCCTCCTCTTGCACCTATACCCCCTCCCAGATTTGGCACCCCAGTCTCCTACCACAGATCACAATCCCCTCCTACCCTAGATCACATACCAAATCCCTGCACTCCAGTCCCCTGCCCTAGGTCACAACCAAACTCTCTCCCAGATTCCATTCTCCCTCCTGCACCCCAATCTTTTACCCCAAGCTCCCTTCTGCACTCAACATACATCCCAGACCCCCGCATCTCCTTCATTAATATCTTGGAAGAATGTGGCCCTTGACCACTTTCCAAAATCTTGGAGTGGCCACCCGTCAACAATTGTTGCCCACCCCTGACAGGTGTTTGTCTGACCTGCTCTTAAAAATCTCCAAGAATGGAGATTCCACAATTTCCTTATTGTGTCACCCCAGATCACTAGTTACTTTTGAAAACTTTAACCAAATTAGTTTCATCCAGGTAGGAATAGTTAAAAAAAAAAGCAGGGGGAGGCTACAGTAGTGGTGGGCAACCAGTGGGCTATGGGCTGCTGCAGCCCACTGAGATGAAGGAGGGCCACTCAAGCAGCTCATTCACTATCCTTGGTTGCCCATCACTGGGCTACAGGCTCTGTAGTGGTACCAAAGGGATTGTCGAAAGAAAATAACTTAGCGCAGGCTGTTGGAATAATCAGACTTAGGCTAAACAATGCTGATCCTAAACTGATATATTTATTATACTGTGTCTTTGTATGCAAACAGAGCTGGTGATGGTTTATGGAAAAGGAATAAATCTATCCAAGGATTTCTTTTAAATCCAAACTGTAAATGTTTCGCTAATACACGGATATAAAATGGGATTTTTTTTCAGCCTACTAACAAGATACTGAATGTTCAGGTGATAGATGGGCGTAAGAAAAGGACTATCTGGACATTGGAATTTTCGGAGGTGATGTATTTTGTTATTTAATGTAAATCATACACAATTGCCAGTGTTGGGCTGGTCATGATCTCTGAAGGGTACCTCTAGACAGTGGCGCTATTTTGGGATACTTCCAGTATCCCGAAATAGCATTTTCCGTGTCTTGAAAGCAAGCCTGTTATAACAGGCACGCTATTCTGACGTCCCTGTAAACCTTGCTCCACGAGGATTAAGGGACATTTCAGAATAGCACTCTATTTCAAAATACACTATGTAATTTGTGTAGTTCAAATCGCGTAGTTTATTTCAAGCTATGGGTGCAGTGTAGACGCACCATAGAGGGTTATGTAACAGATGGACCTTCTTTTAGAACAAAGAATTCTTGATGTTCCTCAGATCAGACCCCCAGGTCTTTTTTGCATCAGAAATAACTTCTTGTGGCAAGTGGGTGAAATTCACCCCCGTGCAGAGGACAGGAGTAGGTCTATGTAGCAGCTAAGGCCCATTTAGTCCCTTGAGATAGGATTTAAATGAAGCAGATCTCGTCCCCTGCAACTGCATGCTATATGCCTCTCTCATTGTCTGAGCCACAGAGAATGTGACTGCTATAACTGCCAGCTGTTGGAGTTAGTCCTTTAGCACCAGCTGTAGAGACTCATGTTCTTAAATGTAGAGGTTCTGGGTTCAGTCCCCATTGATGACCAAGATGAATCATTACTGGTTGACTTGCTGGCACAGGGACTCTCTATAGCAGGGGTGAGCAATAACACGGTGGCAATTCTCAGGGTTAGCCTGTGGTGGGCCACTACCACTATATTTCCCTGCCCCTCTGCAGGTAACAGCGATTGAAGCTCCTGTTGGCTGCAGATAGCCATTCCCAGCCAATGGAAGTGGTGGGAAGTGACCGCTTCCCACAGCTTCCATTGGCCAGGAACAGCAATCTGCAACCAGTGGGAGCGGCGATCATCAGTACCTTCCACTGTGCAGGTAAATATAGCAGTGGGAACCACCAGGAGCTAACCCTGGGGGACCAGACATGGTCCATGGTCTGGTATTTGCTCCCCCCTGCTCTGTAGTGTACAGGGCTCATATGATGCTTTCCCCTCCTGTACGGCAGTGCTGCTCCATTTCCGTTTGGCTCCACTGTGAGGAAGGTGTTTGTGAGACTACGCAGAGGAACCGCTGCCCATATGGTATGTGAGTGCACTTGTATTAGGAACATTTTGGAACAGCGTCTAGTGTTCAGAATGCCATAAAGAGCTGTAGAGAAGAATCTGTGTGCACAATAACCAGAAGCTTTATTGATCATATAAACCACATAAACCACAGGGGATGATGCTACATATTCCTCATTGCCCGTTACTGGCCCATTTACAGACAGGCAGCTATCAAGCGTGCTCAGAATATTAAGCAGTAGCCCTAATAGGTGTAAGTCTAAGGGCACGGTAGGCAGCCCTCATGCTGCCTATTCATTCTGTTGGCATGAGTGGTGGAAGCTGAGTACAGGACAGCCCTGGCTCTGCAGCATGCAGAAACCGCTCTCCAGTTGCATCCTAAGCTGGAGCTGTTGCATGTAGGGAAGCTGGGGGCATGGCTGGCCAGAGAGGGGCAAGGGATGAAGACTGGTTGCCTTCTGTGGCACTGTGTCTTTTCAGCACTGTTGGTGGATAGTGTGGAGAGTAACATTGTCCTGACCCTGTCGTTTCCCCAGCTCCCTGCCTCAAAGTCCCACTGTTGATTTCTTCATTCCCTCACATTCCCCATCCCTCCTAGCAGAATGGAATCTCCCAGTAGGAACCTGTTATTCAGACATCTGCTAGGGAAAGCGGGAGAATCCCTGCTATTTATTAATACTAGGGCTTATTCCCAAAGGAATACAGTCCTGCTTAGGGTTCCCTGTAAGCTGAGCACTTGGGCAGCCACCCAGGAGAGATTCAAATGCCTCCCAGCTGATGAGCAGAGCACCCACACTGGCAGCGTGTGTTTCTACTGGTGGTGCACATCCACACATGCCTTACTGCACAGAACAAAAATTATTCCGCACATGAGTAGAAAAATTAGAGGGGACATTTATTCCTGCTCCATTTGAACTCAATGGGAGTCTAATTAGGCGGCCAATATTTAATTAGATTTAGAATTTTCTTTTATTGCAGCTAACAAAAAACACAGGGTTAAAGTGCTGATTACGTGGGATTGGCAGTGTGATAAGGTTATTAGCTGAAGGAATGAGTGATGGTGGCCAAGCTCCTTAAAAACCCTAACTCATTCAAAGCAAATTGCACATGTTCACAGTGTATCTCAATGAGCCACATGTCTGAATGGACAGCACAGCCTGCTTTCACTGCAAATGAGAGTCTTCCGAAAGAGCATAGAATAGAACATAAAAGCTGAAGTTTCAATCTAACCATCAAAAATGGACACAAAGACATGATGTTTTGTCTCGGAAATATTCCAAAATGTTGCTTTAATATAGTCACATTTCTGAGTATTTTACAGAGCCGGAAGATGAGTCTGTGGTGCAAATCCTACACAAATCCAAGCCACTTTTTTACATAATTACTTTTAAAAACAGAACTATACAGCTATTTGTAGTGGGCTACTTCTGACATTCAGTAGCTGGGGAAAATGAGGCATGTTGGGAGCAGCGCAGCACCTTAATCTGAATTTCCTTACATAAGTAGGAGTCAGTGAGCTCTTTAATGCTATTTGATCATGTGATTCTTATATGCTATGGTGCACAGCAGTTTGCATTAGCATATGCGTGGAGTCTTGCGGCAAGATCCAAAACTTATAGACGTCAACTGAAAGATTCTCACTGATTGCAATAGGTGTTGGTCAGACACTTTTATATACTTCATATGTAAACATAAAGAGCTGTCCTGATTCATCCCAAAGCAAGATCAGGGGCTAGATCTTTTTTCACAGTCATAGGAAGTCAACAGGGTTACTAATGTGAAAAAGGCTCTGAGACTAGATCCACATATATTCTTCTACGCATTGGCTAGGTCTACACTGGAGAGCTTACAGTGGCATAGACGTATTGATACAGCTGCCCCACTGTAAGATCTCTTGGATAGCCACTCATGTTGACATACTTAAAACACCCCCAACGAGTGGCAGCATCTGTTTTGGCAGGAGGAGCTCTACAGACATGGCGCTGTGCACACTACCATTGCACCAGTGAAACTTAAGTCACTCCAGGTAGTGCTTTTTTCACACTTCTGAGAGACTTAAAAGTCTCTGGGGAGGGGAGGGGGAGCTGTGTTAGTCTGTAACTTTAAAAACAATGAGTAGTTCTCTGGCAAGTTTTGCTGATATAAGTGATAGTGTAGACATGGCTTAAGACAAACTTTTCTGCTCTCTAATCCCCCCTCCCTGTAATTTATTGTCCTGTCACAAACATAAACACATGAATACCCTTGTGAATCAGGTATTAATGACCTTAACCACAGTATAAACCTGGTGACATGCCTAGGAAATTCTGCCATCTCGATTATGAAGGTTTTCCCCTGGATTCCATCCAGAACGAGTCCTGGAGGATAATTATTTTATTGTATACTTCTTGCCTTGAAATCTAACTACATGCAGAGTATGTTAAATTGCTGTCCCTAAACAAACATCTAAATCTAATATTTACTGGTTCAAATTCATTCTCTAAGGAAGATTTTTCAAATAACCTGTTTGCCAAATAAATGAATTTCTTCACATTAAAACCAGATAAATATACATGGCACACTATGGAGACGTTTCTCCTCTCTGACCTGACCATGTAACTGAGATCCTCAATGCAAATGTCTATTACATAGTGTGCGGTTGTTTCACACGTGGAATTTGCATCGCATATAGGCATATGACATTGAGCTTTGTGTGCGTAATCATGTCTTCCAGTAGTAGCTAGTCCCACCGAATGTAACAGCCTGCTACTCTCTGAGATCTCCTTTAACACATGTAATAGACACCTGTGGTTTTGGTACTGAAGGGTTGATCCTCACAAACAACCATACTGCTCAAGTAGGAGCCATGAGCTCCATAGAACTGTGTGAAGTTACTGTTTTTGAGATCAGTTCACACTGGAAGGACCAGGAGATTTGCAATCGGCATCAAAGGGAGAAGGGTCAGAGTTTGATTTCCTGGGTCTGGTGGGTTCACTTCCCTTAAATTTAACTTTAAGAGCAGAGCTGCCTCAAACCTGTTTTGACAAAGCAACGCCCACAATTAAAGTGATGAATTTGGCTGAAGCTCATGGGCTTGCAAAGTTTTGCAAATGAGCGTAAGGAGTCATCCCTCCTGTCAGCTGTGATGAGATCCCCACGTGTTGTTACAGAAACAACCATTAAACCATGATATGCAGATTTGGGGAAGATGGGGGTGGGAGGAAGATTCTCCCTCCCCAGAGGCATCAGAAAGCTGTCTTAGCATTTCAGCGAAAGGTTGGTACTGCTCACAAGAGTGTTGGCTGGTTTGAGTTCCATGAACCTTAAATTACCATGGTTTTCTGTGATTCTCAGCTTCTGATGAACAAGGTTTCACAGTTCTGCACGAGCATAGAACAAGTGCAAAATATGACAAATTCTCTTCTCAGTTACTTTGTTGCTGCAACCTCAAGCAAAGATGCTGGTGCAACTGAGAGCAGAAGCTGGCTGAAAATCCACAATTAAATCAAAGGCAAGAATTTTACCCTTCATTTCTACACATTTTCAGTGTTGCACCCGATTTTATTTTGCATCAAGTTAGTGTGTGTTCTATGCTTTAAACTGCTGGCCAAACTTTTGTCTGCGGAAGCAACAAAATGAACCCAGTCCAATGATTATCACTGATAAAACTAATGCAACCGTTAGTATAATAAGCAAGTTAATTTTCTTTAGATCCTCTTTTTCACAGACTTCTGATCTTATGTTGCTAATATACATTTCTTCTTGGTACCCAAAGCTCCTGGAGTACTGACATGTTATCTGCTCTACACCAGGGATCTCCACATTTTTATTCTGGATTAGAGAGGAGAGCCAGGCATTTCCACAGCAGCTAAGTGGGTTCCCAGCAAGATATAAGTTTTTAAGAGAGTTCTCTAGTGCTAAAATGTTACTGCTCTGTAGACTACTAAAACGGTTTTTCCGTAGATCCAGAACTTCCAGTGAAGCATCACTATTCCACTTGGGTAATGCGCTCAGCTGATTTTCAGACAGGTTTAAATGTTTAAGAAGTTGAAAACGAGGCAGGTCGATATTTAAAACTGTCATACTGTTGCCATGTAAATTCAAATATTTAAGAGATGTCTCCAGTCCTGATAATGCTGTAGCCTCTATTTTCAGTCCCTGGTTCATGGAGAGATCCAGGAGAATTAGTGAAGTCTTGTAAAAAGCATATATTGGTAAGTTCTTCAACATGTTGTCAGCTAGATATAAGTACTGAAGAGCCGGGAAGTCAACAAATGATACACAGCCATTCACCTCACCAATAAGCCTTTGTTTAGCTAATCCTGAGTACATGCTGCAAAAGCTAATATTATTACTTTGGAGGTTAAGCAATTTGATGCTGGGAAGGCTCACAAAGATATCAAATTGCAGGGCCTGGAGATGATTGTTTTGAATGTAGAGCTCCTGTAAATTAGTCAATGTGCTGGCATCAAGTACGAGATTCTGCAAAGCATTGAAGCTTAAATCAAGGATGGCTAGTGAGGTCAATGCACTGTCATAATTCACTATGAAAGTCTGGAGGCAATTTTTACTGAGATTAAGGAATTGAAGGGAGGACATTGACTCAAAGAACTCATTTGAGATGGAATTGATTGCATTATAACTTAAGTCTAAATATAAAAGCTGGGATAGATACAGAGAACTTGTGTTTGAATTTTGCTTCTGATCCAAAAGATGAAAAGGAGCTTCTAGCCAGTCCCTTTCCTTGTAGTTCATCTTCTCGTGAGAAGAGTCTGAACTAAGCTGTAATAAATTCTTAGATAAATTCAGATAGGCCAGCTTGTTCACTTGGGGGAAAACTGGGAAGCGCAGTAGCTTGTTCTCACTAAGATCCAGCCATACCAGGTTATATTCCTCCTTTGACGCTGTGCTATGGAAAGTCTCAATGCTGTTCCTGCTGAGGTCGAGTATCTGCAGTTGCCTGAGGCTGAAATCTGAGATGCAAGTGATGGAGTTCATGGAGAGATTGAGCTTGGTGAGGTTCATCAGCATTTCAAAGGCACCGTCTTCTATATCCATGATGATGTTACTGTGGAGGTCAATCTCAACAAGAGCCGGAGACCCTTGGAACATCCTTTGCAATATCGCCGTTATGCTGTTTTCTGCCAAGGAAAGATACTGAAGTGAGGGCACGTCGTGTATAAAATATTCAGCCATTCTAGTGTACAGACTGTTGCGGGACAAGTCCAATTTTCTGACCGCTGGTAAAAGTCCAATCCCTGGTCTCCTGTGCTGAGCAAACTCATCTAGCTGATTACTGGATAAATTTATCTCCACCAGGCTTGTCATGTGGGTGAAAACTCCAGGCTCAATGAAACTTATTTGGTTGGATCGTAAATCCAAGTGCTGGAGCAAGGTGTAAAAGGTCAGTGGCTTCTCAGAGATATTTTTTATCTGATTTCCAGACAAATCTATTGTATTTACGTCTGGATGGAGCTCTGGGGGGATTTGATGAAGCTCTTTGCCATCACAAAAGGCCTTCCTCTTTACCTGCAGAAAAGAAAGAGAACAGGGAGCCCTGGTTAGTATCTTTGGGTATGTCTACACTACAAAGTTAATTCGAACTAACAGCCGTTAGTTCGAATTAACTTTTCATAGCGTCTATACATGCAAATCGCTAGTTCAAACTTAATTCAAATTAGCGGAGCGCTTAATTCGAACTAGGTAAACCTCATTCTACGAGGACTAACGCCTAGTTCGAATTAAGTAGTTCGAATTAAGGGCTGTGTAGCCACTTAATTTGAACTAGTTCGAGGCTAGCCCTCCCCAGCTTGCCCTGGTGGCCACTCTGGGCACAACCAGGGAAACTCTTCTGCCCCCCTCCCAGGCCCAGAGCCCTTAAAGGGGCACGGTCTGGCTACAGTGCTTGTGCCAGTTGCAAGCCTGCCAGCACCCAGATAGCAGACCCTGCACCTGGCACGGCATTAGCCAGCCACCCGCTGCCACCCACCCCTCCGCCTCTTCCCAGGACCAGGCTGGCAGATCCCAGGAGCCTGCCCAGGGCCGCAAGAGGCGGGCACCCGCCTGGTCTAGTGCGGAGATCGTGGACCTCATTGAGGTTTGGGGGGAGGCCTCCAATGTCCACAACCTCCGCACTAGGCAAAGGAATGTGGCTGTCTAGGGCAGAGTAGCTGCCAGCCTGGCCACCAAAGGCCACATGCGAACCCAGGAGCAGGTTTGCATGAAAATCAAGTTGCTCCAGTGAGACCCCCCACCCTGAGCCCTGAGCTTAGAACATAAGAACATAAGAACGGCCTTACTGGGTCAGACCAATGTCCACCTAGCCCAGTAGCCTGTCTGCCGACAGCGTCCAGCACCAGGTATCCCGGAGGGGATGGACTGAAGACAATGACCAAGCGATTTGTCTCGTGCCATCCATCTCCAGCCTTCCACAAACAGAGGCCAGGGACACCATTCCTACCCCCTGGCTAATAGCACTCCATGGATCCAACCTCCATGAATTTATCTAACTTCTCTTTAAACTCTGTTATAGTTCTAGTCTTCAGAGCCTCCTGTGGCAAGGAGTTCCACAGGTTGACTATGTGCTGTGTGAAAAAGAACTTTTGCTTATTAATTTTAAACCTGCCGTCCATTCATTTCATTTGGTGTCCTCTAGCCCTACTATTATGGGAACTAATGAAGATCTTTTCTTTATTCACCCTCTCCACACTTTTATAGACCTCTATTATATCCCCCTTCGGTCTCCTCTTTTCTAAGCTAAAAAGTCCCAGTCTCTTTAGCCTCTCTTCATATGGGACCTGTTCCAAACCCCTAATCATTGTAGTTGCCCTTTTCTGAACCCTTTCCAAGGCCAAAATATCTTTTTTGAGATGAGGAGACCACATCAGTACACTGTACTGAAGATATGGCATACCATAGTTTTATACTTCCCCTCCTCCTTCTTCCCCTGGCTTCCCCCTTCCAGCTCCCTCCTCCCAGATTTCCACCTCCCCTCTCTCTTCTTCTCTCCCAACTCCTTTTCCCAGTCTCCCCAGGGGTTAATCCCCCCCCCCCCAGTTTTGTTAAATAAAGAGAGTTTCTATTTTTGAACACACATCCTTTATTTTTTACATCAGGAAGGGGGGCTAGGGAGGGGTAGAGTGGAAGGAGGTGAGGGAGGAATGGGGCACGAGCCCCCGATGGGGAGGACTGGGGTGGCTCTGCGGGATCCTCAGGGTGGAAGCTCTCTTGTAGGCCCTCCTGGATCCTGACAGCCCCCCGGTTGACCCTCCCGGATGGCACCCTGTGGCAAGTGCAGCCAGGCTAATGGCCGAGTGCTGTGATGTGCCAAGTGTGGGCACTTTGCTGTCCCTCATCAAGGTAGACAAGCAAGTGGGGAACCCTGAGAACTGTCTGTCCAGGGTGGGAGGTCAGGTCCCTTTAAACACAGCCCTCGGCTAGCCTGAGGCAGCAGCTCCACACTCTAAGTCCTAACCTGATGCCCTGCCGGCACTGGTTCCGGCCAGCCTTAACTTCGGTTCAGGGTCCACTCAACGTGGACATGTTATTTCGAATTAGCAAAAAAAGTGCTGTAGTGTAGACATATCCTTTGGGACGCTCATTGGCTTTGTCTCAAGAATAAAGACAATGTTGTATCCTGCATCTGATTATATTCCTTTTCTTGGAAATTGGTTGTATTAGTCTGTTTTCTAGTCAGGCCACCGGAAGCCTGAATTTTTTCACAGCATAGGGTGGATTTTCATTTCATTTCCGTGGAGATAATCCTGACATCTTGGATTAAGAGTTCCCATGTAGGGGGCAATACTGCTATATAATGATGCCAGTAAAATTCCCCATGTAAATTATTCCTAAGAGTGAAGAGAATTGGATCCTTTGGTTTTTGAGACCTGGTATAAAAATTCAAGCTGGAGAGGATCCATTAGCATGGGTTCCCAAACTGGGAAGTGTGCCCCCTTGGGGAGGGGTGAAGAAATTCCGGGGGGGGGCATGAGGCGACCCAGCCACCCCCCCCCCATTAATCCCACCCCAAGTTTTGCTGCTATTTGGGGAGGGGGCGCGATATTTATTCCCAATATTTATTCAGCCTAAACTTCCCTGGCATGATTTCATCCCTACCCCCATTGTACCTCATAATAAATCAGATTCTGCCACTTCATCTTAATAAGTATTATTAATAAAGAAAGTGTAAAATCAGTTTTAATAAAGTACAACCATTGCATTAATAATACTCCATAATTAGCTCCATTGACTTTAGCGAGATCAATCTCAAAGTAAAGTACTAGCCATCAGAGGCACCGACTTCTGCTCTAACCAGGAGCATGTTCATGCTTCCCCTCTGTCCCAGGTCCTGCCCCCGCTCCACCCTTTTCCCTGTGCCCTGCCCCCACTCCACCCTTTTCCCCGCACCGTGCCCCCACTCCACCCTTTCCTTCAAATCCTCACCCCCACCTCTTCCTGCTGCCACTCCACTTCTGCCTTGTCCCCACTCCACCTCTTCCCCCCACAAGCCTCTGCCCCTGCTGCTTCCTGCCCCCTCACCCTTGTTTGCTCAGTCCCAGAGCCTCTGAATGGCACAAAACTTTTTTTGCGGTGGAAGGGAAGCACTGGGAGGGAGGGAGAGGATTAGAACAGCGGGGTCATCAGTGGGTGGGAGGTGTGGGGCAGAAGAGGGAGCGTGGCAGCTGATGGGTGCAATATATCAGAATCCAGCATAAATAAACAACCCCCTTTCTTCTTATTTACACCCTTCAAATACTTGTAAGCTCTAATTGCACCTCCCCTTAACCAGTGATTAGCTAAGCGATGCATCTTTAAATCAATGCCTCAGCTCCCAAAACTTTTCTGCAGCTCACCTCAAACTCCCTGCAGTTTATTCAGACTTTGTGCCTCTATGTTTATCCTTTCTCCAGGGCAACTACTTCTTCCCTTTGGCCTGGTGACCAGCGCTGTACACACTGTTCCATGGGGAACAGAAGGAATGCAGCGGAGAAGTGGCCCATGCAGGGAATCACCCAAGCTGCAGCTCTCCCCGGTACAGCTCTGGGTGAAACTGTGATGCACAAAGGGCGTGGCCTTTTAAGGGTTGCGTTAAATCAGCTGGTAAATTAATGCCCGTACTTCAAATATGCATCCAAAGGCAGAATACAAGCCGTCATTTGCAAAGCATTTGGGGATCAGTGGGCTAAAAGGCCTGGTTAAAGTGTACACATTGTGCTGTTAAAATGACCATCTCACTGCAAGATTAGACCGGAGTCCAAACTGTTTTAGTAAGTGCCTAAATAAGAACATAAGAATGGCCATACTGGGTGAGACCAATGGTCCAGTATCCTGTCTGCCAACAGTGGCCAATACCAGTTCCCCCAGAGGGAGGGGACACAACAGGTAATCCTCACATGATCCCTCCCCTGTCACCCACTTCCAGAGAAACAGAGACTAGGGACACCATTCCTACCCATCCTGGCTAATAGCCATTGATGGACCTAACCTCCATCAATCTATCCAGCTCTTCTTTGAACCCTGTTGAAATCCTAGCCTTCATCACATCCTCTGGCAAGGAGTTCCACAGATTGACTGTGCGCTGAGTGAAGAAAAACTTCCTTCTGTTTGTTTTAAACCTACTGCCTATTAATTTCATTTGGTGACCCCTAGTTCTTATATTGTGGGAATATGTAAGTAACTTTTTTTTATTCACTTTTTCCACACCAGTCATGATTTTATAAACCTCTATCATATCCCCCCTTAGGCTATGGCTAGACTGCAAGCCTCTTTCGAAAAAGGCTTTTTTGAAAGATACTTTCAAAACAGCCTCTTTCAAAAAAGAGCATCTAGACTACAACCAGTACTTTCGAAAAAGCAAGTCACTTTTTCGAAAGAGAGCACCCAGGCAGTCTGGATACTCTCTTTCGAAAAAGCACAGTTTGCATAACATAGCACCTTTTTTCAAAAGACCACTTTTGAAAAAAGGCGTTCTTCCTCGTAAAATGCGATTTTCTGCAGTCGAAAAAACTGCCGTGTTCTTTTGATTTACGTGGCAGCAGTCTAGACGCAGGAGAAGTTTTTTGAAAAAAGGTCACTTTTTTTAAAAAAAAAACCCTGTAATCTAAACACACCCCAAGTCTCCTCTTTTCTAAGTTGAAAAGTCCAAGTCTTTTTAATCTTTCTTCATATGGGACCCGTTCCAAACCCCTAATCATTTTATTGCCCTTTTCTGAACCTTTTGCAATGCCAAGATATCTTTTTTGAGACGAGGTGAACGGGGCAGCTAACAGGGTGTTTCCTAACTATTTGTTTCTATAGGTGATTGAATCCTCTGGGTCAAACAGCTTACTGAATCCCTCTAAGTGGTCTTATACGGAGAACTAGGAGCTAAAGGTCCTGAAGCAAGGTTTTGTGTCAGCATCTCAGAAGTTAAAAGAACGTCTCCTCCAAACATCTGTTTCACACAAACCTTTTCGGGGAGGGAGAGGGGAGGAAAATGACGCCTAGGCGATGTTTACAAGAATCTGGGTAAAATCCAGTGTTTTGTGAATCACTTGTGCATGTGAGTAATGAAGAGTGCACATTGCCGGATGTGGGGTTTGTCGTAAATATGCCAGACAAATGACAACAGAGCTAGACTCCAGATACACCCTGGCGGCTACGCAGGGCTACCCTGGTGGCAAAGCTCCCAAGTCACCCGCATATTGAAATTTGAACCCTGAGACCTACACAAATCCACCCAGAGCAGCTAAATCCCCAGTCAGGGAAAGGGAGTTACATCCTGGCTCCGCTGAGCTATGAGCGCCTTCCTGCCGAGACTCTAGAGTGACTTGACTTGCACTGAAATGTGATCAGAGGCCCAAAGACTCTAGCAGGCAAGCAGCGAGGAAGAGGGCTTGGTTTCAGGCAGCTAAAGGAAGGGGTCGAGGTGGGGGGGGAGGAAAACTCAGGAGCCTGAAAAAAGCAACATTTGCAGCAGCTCAAGGAATGACAAGCGCCTTCCTGTCAGGACCTGGGCACCCTGAATGCCCGCTATGGCCTGATCCAATTCACTTTGATGTCAAGGGGAGCCTTTCCATGTACTGCTGTGGGAACCGGGCCAGGCTTAGGCTGCTCAGAACCTTTCAGGATAGGGCCATTAGTCCAGCCTGCAAACTCTGCAGCCTCTAAACTGGGTTGATGATCACATCCACACCTGCCAGGTGTCTGCTACTCTTGACAGCAACTTCATTTTCCTTTGTAGAGTTCACTTTTCTCTCTCCATCACTCCTTTATCTTCACCCCTTCTCCTTACCTGCTGTCCTTTCCCCCTTGCTGCTATCTCTGCTCCCCGTCCCTTCCCTCAGCCCTTGAATTCTGCCTGTGCCATCCCCACATTTATCTTTACTGCTGCACAGAAAAGGTGCAATAAAAGGGAAAGGAGGCATAAGTACATGGCATCAGTTCTAATCATACCTTTGCTCTTCCTACTTCAGAGGACTTTTGTTAAACCCATGTATAAAAGCAGGCTCTTTTCTGGCCAGGCCTCGTGCGCATCGCCTTCCTAGCCCAAGATTACCTTCCCCTCAAACCAAAAATCCTCCATTATGTGACTTAGGATCAGTAAAAACCAGGAGTAAAACACCAGGCAGGTAAGGGTCATGCAAAGTTCACGCCAGTCAAGGGCCATCTCACCCCCTCTCCTTCCCCCTCAGCCTGTCACTAAGCAGACAGAATCTGTTAAGCCTATCACAGGTAAGCGCGGGAAAGCTCTTGCTCTCTCTATAAAGCAGCTACCCCTCCTGCATCCAGTTGAGGGTTCCCGAAAATTTGGAAGGCAGAACACGAGCCAGGTTCTGAGGGCTGATCACCCGAAGGCCCCCTCCCGCTCACCGAAGCTACTGAATCTTCCGCAGAGCGTAACGAATAACAAATATGCTGTTGTCTCTGCTGTCCCTTGTATGTCCGATAAGTGTGAGTATTGCTGTGTAAAGTTAGTTAAAGGTTTGATAAATAATAGTGTTAAGAGTAAGTTAGTTAGAAGTTTGTTAAATAGTACAGTTAAGAGTTTAGATAGATGTTAGACCTCATGAGTAAAATTAATGTAAATATAACTGATAAAAATCCCTGGGGTGTTATTGATAATTACTGGGACTTGGAAAAACCTCAGGGTATTTTCCTCTATTGCATTGCAGTTTGTTTATTGTTACTGTTAATAGTTATCTGGCGCCCACGCCTGTAAAAAGCTGATAAATAAAAAGTTATAGTTAAAAGCATTTTAATAAAAGTTAAAAGATATTCAATACAAGGCTGCCTGTTTCTGCACCCTTCTGGGGCTGGCCACATTCTCGAACCTTCCATTTTACCTCAACACCATGGGCATGGGCGAAAGCCCAGCTGAGGAAGTCAAGTCCCAGCCCCACCCCTTCTACCCAAGGCCCCGCCCCTGGAGCCAAGCTCCGCCCACCCCAGTCCAATCCTTCCTGGCCATGTGGAGAGCCAGGGCTGCCATGCTGCAGCCCTGGTCCCATCCTTCCCTAGTGCCTGGGGGAAGCCAGGCTGACAGGCCACAACCCCATCCCTCCTGGTGGCTAGGGGAAGCTGGGCCTCTGGGCTGTGACTCCCTCCCTTTTCCAGTGGTCGGGAGAAGATGGCTGCTGCGCCATGGTCCCAGCCTTCCTCGCCAGTGGCCCCAGCCTTAGGCGGCTGGGCATGTAGGCAGTTTTGGGAAGGCTCTGCCTTCTCTTTCCTGCATTACTGACCCGCCCATGCCCATGGGCCAAGAGCATGAGCAAAGCTCACTTTCTTTCCTCCTCAGCGCTGGCAGCATTATTGTTGTTAGCAGGACCTGACAGACCACTGCGAAATCTACTCGCCAGCCCCACACTGCGCATGCGCAAGACCTGCATTGCGCATGCGCGCGCCGCCGGCGAACGGGGCGCCCGGCTGAAATCTACTTGCCACGGGCGAGTAGATTCACTGATTTGTCGAGCCCTGGTTGTTAGTATTCAAGTACAGTGGCCTGCAGATAGGGTGACCATACTGCAAGCGTGAAAAATTGGCACAGAGGGTGAGAGGGGTAATAGATGCCTATATAAGACAAAGCTTCAAATATCAGGACATCTGGTCACTCTACTTGCAGTGCCAGGAGTGGAAAAGCCTCTTGCACCTTTCAGCATCAGAGACTATGTCTAGACTACAGGCTTCTTTCAGAAGAAACTTTTCTGGAAGAGGTCTTCTGGAAAAACTTCTTCTGAAAGAGAGCATCCATATTGCCCAAATGCATCGAAAAAGCGATCTGCTTTTTCAAAAGAGAGCGTCCACAGAGAATGGACACTATCTAACATTTAAGCTGTTATTACTATGGACAGAATGACCACCAGGGCACCTGTACTTTTTCCTCTTTCCTCTTCTCTCGAAAGAACTCCCTCTTCCCCTTCCACACACGTCTTTTTCTGAAAGAGCTCTTCGCAAAAAGGCTTCTTCCTCGTAGAAAGAGGTTTACCAATGTCGGAAAAATCCCTCTGTTCTTTTGATTTTTTTTCTTAAAAGAACATGATTGCAGTGTGAATGTAACTGGAGGGTTTTTTTTAAAAACGGCAGTTCTTCCAAAAAAACACAGCAGTGTAGACATACCCTGAGCCACCCAGAAAGAGGGGTTATTGGGTAAAAATTGGCCCAACCGCTCTGAAGTGTGGACAAGTTTGGATTCAGATTCAAAGGCTGTCAATCAGCTCTAGCTGGTAATTTTAGAGGAGGGGGCCAGTGGTCGCCTTCTCTTTCACAAAACTAACTCCAGGGTGGTTTGTAGCTAGGTCCTATCACATCCTAAAATCCAAAGCCAGGGTGTTCGAACACAAGGCTTTGGGCGAGGCTCTTCAGCTAATGTATGTGGGTGCTGAGACTCCATCCCTTTGTCTCTTCTCTGCAATGGCCAAACACAGGATTTGGGGTGTTGGATTTTGAAAAACCCCTTTAACTGGGATTTGCTGTTGCCAAACTGAAACTGTCTTGGGGTGGTTTGGATAAGAGATTCCAGCCGTGGGCGCCCTCTGTTCTGTGTGTGACGACATTGTGTGAACAATGCAATTGCAGTGAAACGTCTCATCATAAGCACCGACTTACTCAGATCCTGGGCAGTGCTCCACCCCCGCTCTGTCCCAGGCCCCGCCCACACAGCACCCCTTCTTCCAGTCCCCTATCCCCATCCTGCTTCTTCCTACTTCTGCTCTGCCCCAGACCCTGGCCCCACCTCTTCCCTCCACGCTTCTTCTGGCCCATCTCTTCCCAATCCTTTTCCTGCCTCTTCCTGTTTTGGCCCCTCCCTCCCAATGCCACTTGCATGCTATTGAACAGCTTGTTCACAGCCAGCAGGAGGTGCTGGGAGAGAAAGGGATGAACTGAGTGGTGGGGCCGTTGGCAGGCGGGAGGCACTGTGTGGAGAGGTGGGGGTGTTGATCCACAGGGCTGGCAGGGGGTACTGAGCAACCGCTCGGCTTTTTTTCCATACAAGCTCCAGCCCTGGAGGCCGCACGGCGTCAGTGCCTATGAACTGCATTGTGAAATAGCAAGGCCAGTGCAACCCCACTGAGATGAATGATGCTGTGTCAATTTACACCATCTGAGAACCTGGCCTTGTGACAGCCGAGTGTTTTGTCAGCATTGAATGTATCCCAGTTCTGTTAAACAGATCAAAACTTTTTTGGACTCTTCCTTTGCCTGGGCAGCTGAGTGCATTGTACAGTGGAGTGGCGGAAAGCAGCCAATATTTACTTCTCAAGGAATTAGCTTGATCTATGACCCATCAAAACAAAGGTGGGGGAGGAGCACTTATTAGGTTTACTGTGTGTGTCAGTCTGAGTTTGCGTGGCTGGGGTGCATGAGACCAAAAGTGTCATGTTTACAGCGATTTCATCATTCCTTCCTCTCCAGCCAATAAGTGAGAAATCCAGCCGCCTTCCTGAGTTCTTTTTGTATGCTAGACCCTAATTTCCCTGAATTCAGGAAGTGCATTAGTACATCAGGGTGGGCAGGAAAGGAATTAATCCCATTTGGGAGAGCTGTCCAGCCAGCAAGTTATTTTTTCCCTATTTTGGACATTCTTGGGGATTTGTGCTCAACGGCTTCTCCATTTGAAGAAGCAAATGAGTATTTTTAAACTCCCGTCCCTGCCTTTGAAGAAGGGGAGTGACTGAGAGGAGAACCAGTTCATCTGTGAATAACATTCACATTTTTGTAGAAGATGTTGTAAAAAAAATCAGTGGGACAAACCAGGCTTTAGACACCGGGGTTTTGTCTCTCATAAGAAGGCCTGCTCCTGCTCTCAGACCCAGCATAAATCAGGAACTCCGTTGAAGCCAGTATGAAACCAGTGGAAAGGAGGGACGGCTGGGGCTCACTGTCACGAGAGGGGGAGAAGTGGTGTTTGTTCACCTCACATGAGAAAGGCTCAGGAGTGAGACACTGGAATGAGACTCAAGCGATCTGGGATCTGTTCCTGGTTCTGCCATAGACTTCCTGTGTGACTCTGGGCAAATCAATTACTGTTGCTGCACCGTTGATCCTCAGCTATAAAATGGGGATAATAATTCTTCCTTTCTCCCACCTTACGTTTGTCTTGCCCATAGAGGCTTTGTCTGCACAACAGCTAGCCTAGCAGTAATTCCCTGGTCCTCTGGAGAGACATGCACTGGCTCTGTGCAAGTGTAACCCAGACACCGGTGGGGTATGATGCACCAAGGCTGCTGATGGGGGGAAGGTGAAAGGGGGCTCTGCAATTCAAAGGGGCTTGGAGCTCCTAGCCACCGCTACTGTAACAGTGGCAGCAGCCAAAGCCCTGGGCCCTTGAAATTGCCACTGGAGCCATATGAAGCACACTGCAGAGGCCTGGGTGGCATGCTCTGGATCAGGAGTGGGCAATAAATTTTGCCCGGGAGCCACTTAAAAAAATGTTTGAAGTAGCCCCAGGCCACCCTGGAAGGGGTGAGGCCTAAATGGGAAGGGGCGGGGCTACCCCACCCCCAAACCATGATGGGCCTGGGGATGGGGGAGCCCTTTTGCCCCCTCTTCCCACTAGGCACCCATGCCCTGGAAGAGGCTTGGCACGCTCCTCCACCCCCAGGCCAATCAGGACCTGGGGAGGGGGACCGCCCAGTGAGGAACACGTGGCACTTTGAAGTGCTGCGGGCTCCTTGCAGGGCCGGGGCAGGCCGAAGGAATCTTCACGCAGCTCCCCCGCCCCCAGACCCTGATTGGCCTGGGGATGGGGGAAAACGCAAAGCCTCCTCCACTCTCCCCCCCACCGTGTGAGCAGCGCGCAGCGCTTCAAAGCGCCACGTGCTCCTGGCAGGGCGGGAGGAGGCTTCGAACGCTCCCCCGCCCTCAGACCCTCATTGGCCAGGGGGTGGGGGAGCAGCAGGGCCTCCACAGGCTGGATCCAGCTGCTTGGTGGGCAATGGCTCAGGCTAAGATCATGTGCAAGGTTATAGTTGGGTGACTAGCCCATGCCCCCTGGTCACATTGCTATGGTTAGTGCCCCAGCTTGAGCAGAAATAGCTGGGAGCCGCGCCTCCTCCTGAGGGTAGACAGGCCCTAACATTGCAAGCTCACTGCAGCAGAGACTGCCAGGTACTGTATGTTTGTGCAGCACCTGCAGCACTGGGGTCCAGATCTCATTGGGGGCCTCTAGAGCAGCAGTTTTCTAACTATGGGTCGGGACCCAGTGCTGGGTTATGGAATGTCAGGCACTGGGTCTCGTAGCTGCAGGGGGATCAGGGGATCCGTGGGGGCTAAGGCCTGTCCTGGCACTGCAGACTGTGCTGCAGCCCAGAAATGGCTGGCAACAGGCCTGGCTCCTGGGTTGGGGGAGGGGAACACACAGGGCTCCATGCACTGCCCCTGCCCTGAGCTCTAACTCCACACTCCTATTGGCTGGGAACCTGCTACTGGCCGCTTCTGGGGTGCAGCATGGCCTTCAGTGCCGGGAGAGGCAGGAAGCTGCCTTAGCACCCCCACTGCACTGCTGACCGGGAGCTGCTTGAGGCAAGCCCTTCCTGCCCCAGCCCGGACCACAACCCCCAAGCCAGAGCCCCCTCGTACACTCCAAAGCTCTCATCCTCATCTCCTTCCCCTCCCCCCCCCCACCCGTCCTCTCCCCCGGAGCCCACACTCAGGTCAAATTATATTGGGTTGCGGGCATCAACAATTTTCTTCAACTGGGTCATGAGAAAAAAAGTTTGACAACCGCTGTTCTAAGGGCTACTCTAGTACAATGAATAATAAACAAGAAGAGACATGCAAGAGGAGATGGCTCCTCCATGGGGTATCTCTTACCATTTTGCAGGGTGACTCCTCCAAGGGCCGATGGCTAGAGATCCCTCCATTTGCTGCCAGGAAGAGTAACAGATACAGTTTCATGGCTCTGCAGGGAAAAGCAAACATGGGTTCAAGCAAAACGGGGGAAGTCCAAGCAGTCACTGGACAGCAGGGTCCACAACGCAGATGGACTTTCATGCCTAATAGAAGAGCTTACCCCACCTCGGGGCTTGCTTCATTTGCAAAGCCATCTGGCCCATTCCTATAGAGAAGAGAACATATGAAGTAGGAGAGAGATGGCAGGAAAGCACTAAGGGTGACTGTTTCTATGGCTTGCCCATTAGGATTTGTGTTGTGAATCTCAGGCTATCGGCCAGACTTTCAAACACTGTGGCACCTGACAACTCCCACTTATATACCTAAGTGATTGACCAGACTGTCAAAACTGCCTATTTAAATCTGACATTTCAGGGTGTTGTAGTTGTAGGGCTCCTGACCCAAAAAGGAGTTGGGAGGTGGGGTTGCAAGATATGGGGAAGCGCTGCCTTCGGAGCTGAGCAGCTGGAGAGGGGAGGCTGCCGGCTGGAAGCCCAGCTCTGAAGGCAGTGCTCCTGCCAGCTGCAGCACAGACATAAGGATGGACTGGTATGGTATTACCACCTTTACTTCTGCATTGCTGCCTATAGTGCTGGGCCCTTAGTCAGCAGTCGCCACTTGCTGGCTATCCAACTTTGAAGGCAGCAGCACAGAAGTAAGGGTGACATGGAGATGGTATTGCCACTTCTCTGCTGCTGTTGGCTGGGCTCTGCCTTCAAAGCTGGGCACCCAGTCAACAGCTGCTGCTCTCTGGCCACCCAGCTCCAAAGGCAGAGCAGAAATAAGGATGGCAATACCATTCCCCTCAAAATAACCATGTGATCCCCTGCAACTCACTTTTGGGTCAGGACCCCCAATCTGAGAAAAACTGGTCTTTTCCCCCTGAAATCTGTGGACAGGATAGCACACCTGATTTCACGGGGGGGAGACCAGATTACATGGTCTGTGATAGCGACAAGGAGTCTTGTAGCACCTTATAGACTAACAGATGTATTGGAGCATAAGCTTTTGTGGGCAAAGACCCACTTCCTCAGATGCATGTAGTGGAAATGTCCAGAGGCAGGTATAAATATGCAGGCCAGAATCAGGCTAGAGATAAGGAGGTTAATTCAATCAGGGAGGATGAGGTCCACTTCGAGCAGCTGATCTGGAGGTGTGAATACCAAGGGAGGAGAACCTTCTTTTGTAGTTAGCTAGCCATTCTCCGGGTATGTCTACACTACAGCGCTAATTCGAACTAACGCATCTAGAACTAAAAACTAGTTCGAATTAGCGTTTTTCTAATTCGAACTAGCGCATCCACATTAAGTGGACCCTGAAGCGGGGTTAAGGATGGCCGGCAGCAGTGCCGGCAGGGCATCAGAGGAGGACTTAGAGCGTGGAGCTGCTGTCTCAGGCTAGCCGAGGGCTGTGCTTAAAGGGTCCCGACCCCCACCCCGGACAGACAGTTCTCAGGGGTGCCCCGCTTGCAAAGCAGTCCTGGCTTGGAGTGCCCTGAGTGCCCACACTGGGCACATCACAGCACTCGGCCATCAGCCCGGCTGCACTTGCCGCAGGCTGCCATCTGGGGAGAGGAGGCAATTGGGGGGCTGCAGGAGAGTTTCCACCCCCAGAAGCCCACAGAGCCAGCCCAGTCCTCCCCATCGGGGGCTCGTGCCCCATTCCTCCCTCACCTCCTTCCACTTACCCTTCCCTAGCCCCTCTTCTTGATGTACAAAATAAAGATAACGTGTCTTCCAAAATGGAATCTGTCTTTATTGAACAAAACTGGGGGAGACTGGGAAAAGGAGGTGGGAGAGGGGAGGGCAACTAAAATGATCAGGGGTTGGGAACAGGTCCCATATGAAGAGAGGCTAAAGAGACTGGGACTTTTCAGCTTAGAAAAGAGGAGACGGAGGGGGGACAGGATAGAGGTCTCTAAAAGCAGGAGTTGGGTGGAGACGGTGCATACAAAAAAGTTCTTCATTAGTTCCCATAAAGAAGGACTAGAGGACACCAAAGGAAAGGAATGGGTAGCAGGCTTCAAACTAGTAACAGAAAGTTGTTCTTCACAAAGCAAAGAGTCAACCTGTGGAACTCCTTGCTGCAGGAGGCTGTGAAGGCTACAACTAGAACAGAGTTTAAAGGGAAGTGAGATCAAGTCATGGAGGTTGGGTCCATGGAGTGGTATTAGCCAGGGGGTAGGAGTGGTGTCCTTTCCCAAGGTTTGTGGAAGGCTGGAGAGGGATGGCACGAGACAAATGGCTTGGTCACTGTCTTCGGTCCTTCCCCTCCAGGGTCCCTAGGGTTGGCCGCTGTCGGCAGACAGACTACTGGGCTAGATGGACCTTTGGTTTGACCCAGGACAGCCATTGTAAACTCAGGGTCGGGGGTCTCAGTGGACCCCCTTGATTCTCTTGCACACCTGCTCCTGGGTGGCCAGGCTGGCAGCTATCCTGCCCAAGCCGGCCACTTTCCTGTGCCTAGTGCGGAGATCGTGGACAAGGTCCACGATGTCCGCACTAGACCAGGCGGGTGCCCGCCTCTTGCGGTCCCAGGCAAGCTCCCGGGAGCCGCCAGCCTGGTCCCGGGAAGAGGGGGAGGGCTGGGGGGCATCGGGTGGGTGGCTCTATCCGTGCCAGGTGCAGGGTCTGCTGGCTGGGTGCTGGCAGGCTTGCACCTGGCACGGGCACCGTAGCCAGCCCATGCCCCTTTAAGGGGTCCGGGGCCGGGAGGGGGGCAGTAGAGTTTCCCTAGTGTTGGCCAGAGTGGCCACCAGGGAAACCTGGGGAGGGCTAGCCTCCCACTAGTTCGAATTAAGGGGCTACACACCCCTTAATTCGAACTAGCTAGTTCGAACTAGGCTTAATCCTCTTGTAATGAGGATTACCTAGTTCGAACTAAGCGCTCCGCTAGTTCGAATTAAATTCGAACTAACGGAGCACTAGTGTAGCGCCTATGAAAGTTAGTTCGAACTAACGTCTGTTAGTTCGAACTAACTTTGTAGTGTAGACATACCCACCGTCTTCAGTTGCTAGAGGTGGGCCTCATCTTCCCTGATTGAATTAACTTCATTAGGATTAAACAAAGACTGTGAATGGCTAGCTAATTAAAAAAGCAGTTTCTCTTCTCTTGATATTCACACCTCCAGATCAGCTGCTAGAAGTGGGCCTCATCCTCCCTGATTGAATTACCTCGTTATCTGTAGTCTTATTCTGGCCTGCATATTTATACCTGCCTCTGGATATTTCCACTACATGCATCTGACGAAGTGGATCTTTGCCCACGAAAGGTTATGCTCCAATATATCTGTTAGTCTATAAGGTGCCACAGGACGCCTTATTGCTTTTGCAGATCCAGACTAACACGGCTACCCCTCTGATACATGGTCTGTGATGCATCTTTATGGTCATGAATTTGGTTGAGCCCTATTCATAGAGTTTATGGCCAGAAGGGACCATCAGATCATGTAGTCCCAAGTGGGACAGCCCACAGGAACTATTCTGTTACATTCCTCAGGCAGCGAATAGGAGATATCAAGCTTTACCAATGGCTGAGGCCCCCGCAAAGGCAGAGAAGCGACTCTGTGAACAACAGTCAGATAAATCCTGGCAGGTGACCCGCACTCTCACACTGCAGAAGAAGGCAGAACAACCCCTTGAGCTCACTGCCAATCAAACTGGGGAAATCTTTCTTCCTGACCCCATGTATGGCAATCAGTGACACCCTGAGCACGTGAATGAGAACCAACCAGGGTGCCTGAAAGAGACTGCTTAGTGCCACCGCAGAGCCTTGGCCCTCCCAATCCACTGCCTCATCTCCATCCTTCATGCTTCTGAGGAAAGAGGTAACTCCCCCTGCTTCCCCCGAGATAATGAAGATTAGTAGTGGTATTCCCATTTTTCAGATGGGTAAACTGAGGCACAGAGGTTGCGTGTCTTGCTCAAGGCTGCTTGTATTTAATCAATGGCAGAGCTGTGGATATAATTCACCTGCCTTAGCTCCCAGGACCCCTGATCTTGAAGAACTCTTCTATGTTACTGCTGCCGTCATAGACCTGACAAACCTTCCAGAAAATTCCTCCCTTCTTGAGTTTCTCAAGGCTGAACAAAGGGAGTGGCTCTTAGTTGGTGGAACCCACTTAGCCGAATCAGTGTTTAAAGGACACATTCGCTAACGGACACATTCGCTAACAGGCCAACGTGTGTGTGTGTGTGTGTGTGTGTGTGTGTGTGTGTGTGTGTGTGTGTGTGTGTGTGTGTGTGTCCTGGGTTCAGCCACTAGGGTGAGGGGTTTATCCATAGAGCAGCAGGAGCCCTTTTTGGGCTCTGGAGCCCTTTACATGCGTAAAAATATATGCGGCGCCCCAGCGGTCCCCTGATTGTATGTGTTGTACCCATCGATGTTTCCAGTTTGTCAACCTCGCGGAGCCCCTGGTCCACGGAACACAGTTTGAGAAACACTGCCATAGAGGGTTTGAGACTTCAGTTGCGATCAGGGGCTCAGGGCTTTATCCTGTAGGGCTGGAGGCCACCCTGTGAGGGAACCAGAGCTCAAGACTTTAGACTCAGAGCTCCAGGGAGTGCCAGTTCTCAGGGCTTTAGTCCTGCAGGGAGAACCAGGGCTCAGGGCTTCACCTTCACAGCTCTGCTCCTGGTTTCAGCTCCTCAGGGGTGCCAAGTTTCAGGGCACTGGGGATCCCTGACACTAGCTCAAGGCCCCCTGATTGAGAACCGCTGCAGTAGGACGCAAGGCCTGGACATTCTAGCTATCTCTGCCAGAAGTCCCCTTTTGGGCTCTAGCCCCAGGCAATACAAATCACTTCCCTTTCGAGACCTCCATTTGCAGTGCTGTTTGCTTTTTCTCTTTGCCAACGCGTTGCCCCATCGTTCAGCTTGATTCTTCACACCCAGTGCCCAGGCTTCCTCTGAGTGTAACTCTGCACGTTCTTCGCCACATGTGCAAACAGCAAGGATGGCTCCAGGAAACAAGCCCTGGGAAGTTCAGGTCACATGTGACTTGCTCTATTTTTTGTGCATATTTTCCTCATTCCAATGTAGTAACTTTTCTGATGTGGGGGTGGGGTGGAAATCTGGAAGCTGTGATACCTGTTGGTTTTTTATCTCATGCTGGAACACTGACTGCAGTGAGATCAAAGATTCTTAATTTCCCGCAGGCCTTGATTTCCCCATTTCTAAATGGGGGTAGTGTTCTAGGGGGTGTTCTGAAGCCATTTAGCTACTGTTGGCAAAGTGTTCTCAATCCCAGTGGAAGGTGCTGTACACTAGCTGTGGCAGAGGGTTTTTTGTGAATTCTCCAAAATTCTCTCCCCACTAATTTAAGAGGAGCCTAAAATTGTTGACTTTCAGAACATGCTGCAGGACTCAACTGTGGGGTTGTTTTGGAGTAAAAATAGAGGGGAGAGAGGGAATTGTCTTCATAGGATATTAGCTAACTGTATCTGAAAGAAGACGAAAGTCTGACATGCGTATATATGATCTGTGATTTTTAAATAATGATGAGGCACCCAGAGCTCTTGCATCTTTCATATGTAAAGAAATAAAAGAAATAATTTCTGCCCAATAATTTCTGCCACAGAAATCTTTGCCCAATGTAGGGCAGGCCCCTATATGTCATGAGGAGTATGGCTCCAAAGTATGCAGTGTTAAGTATTTTCTATTTGCGATGAACTCCATCCATTGCATTACTGCTAGGGAAGTATTTTCCTCGGGTGCTTTTAATAATAATATTTTGTATTAAAAAGGACGCTGTAAATTTGAAGATCTCTGAGTGTTTCACAAACTGTAATGAATTACTCTCCTCAGCCAATGTTCCCCCTACATTTTTCCATCCACGGGTGGAACAAATTTTATTATGTGCACTGAGGCATGTTTGGATGTGCACCATAATAGAAACACATGCTGACGGCTGTGGGCACTGTGGGCACTCTGCCAATCATCTCTTCCTCCCCTGACGAGATAGGGAAGGTTTCAGAGGGGTGGCCGTGTTAGTCTGTAACTGAAAAAAACTTTAAAAACAACAAATAGTCCTACAGCATTAGGGTATGTCTATACTACCACCCTAGTTCGAACTAGGGTGGTAATGTAGGCAACCGGAGTTGCAAATGTAGCCCAGGAATTGAATTTCCCGGGCTTCATTTGCATATTGCCGGGCGCCGCCATTTTTAAATGTCTGCCAGTGCGGACTCCGTGCCCCGCAGCTACACGCGGCACGGACTAGGTAGTTCGGATTAGGCTTCCACGAGGAGTAACGGTAGTTCGGAATAGGAAGCCTAATCCGAACTACCTAGTCCGTGCCGCGTGTAGCCGCGGGCATGGAGTCTGCACTAGCGGACATTTAAAAATGGCGGCGCCCGGCAATATGCAAATGAAGCCCGGGAAATTCAAATCCTGGGCTTCATTTGCAACTCCGGTTGCCTACATTACCACCCTAGTTCGAACTAGTGTGGTAGTGTAGACATACCCTTAGGGTGTGTCTAGACTACATGCCTCCTTCGACGGAGGCATGTAGATTAGCCAGATCGGAAGAGGGAAATGAAGCCGCGATTAAAATAATCGCGGCTTCATTTAAATTTAAATGGCTGCCCCGATCTGCCGATCAGCTGTTTGTCGGCAGATCGGGAGAGTCTGGACGCGATGCCCCGACAAAGAAGCCTTTCTTCATCGACACAGGTAAACCTGGTTTCACGAGGCTTACCTGTGTCGATGAAGAAAGGCTTCTTTGTCGGGGCATCGCGTCCAGACTCCCCCGATCTGCCGACAAACAGCTGATCGGCAGATCGGGGCAGCCATTTAAATTTAAATGAAGCCGCGATTATTTTAATCGCGGCTTCATTTCCCTCTTCCGATCTGGCTAATCTACATGCCTCCGTCGAAGGAGGCATGTAGTCTAGACACACCCTTAGAGACTAACAAAAAATATAGATAGCATCATGAGCTTTCATGGGCACAACCAGCTTCTTCAGCTGAATGGTGTTAAGGGTGTTAAGGTTCCAAAATAAATAGCAGAGAAAGAGGGGATGGGGAGAGAAAGAGAAGGAAAAAATAGGAAACAATTGTCAACTAGAGTGTCCATGCTAAATGAAGCTGATAGAGTAGGTTCTAAATACTCTTAAGTACTTGTTGCTTGGCTTTTTATGTCATTAGGATGTGGAATGTAGCAGCTAATCCAGTTAAGGTCTTTGTTTAAACTTCTATTGCAGGTATCAAACTTGACTGCATCTTCCATTTCAAGCTGGTTTTTTAAATTGGTTTGTAATAATATGATAACTTGGAGATCCATTAACCTGGGCCAGTTAAAATGTTCCCCTACAGGTTTCTTGTGTTACCTTTTCAAATATCTGATTTGTGTCCAGCAATCCTTTGTCGCAGAGACTGTCTACTCTGGCCAATATACATGGCAGAGGGGCATTGCTGGCATTGGAAAAGATCAGGAAAGTGAGACTTAGAGTGGCTAAGGGACTTGCCTAGGGACACTGAGTAAATGCGAGTGGCAGAGGAAAAAACTGATCTGTTCTATACATTTATGAGGTCTCTATTACACTGGTATCCAAAGCAGCAGAATCCATTCCTAGTCTCCTGTTTTAACCTCTAGACCACACAGATCAGCAATGTCAGGGTCGCTAACTGTGGGCAGCATGGAATCAGATCTTCTCTTTCAAGAACAACTAGACCTGATGATTCTATTCCTTTGGATCACTATCAGAGCAAGTACCAGGTCAGGAGCTTTCTCCAGTTTTGCTTAGTTTCCACCAGTGCTGCTCCTTTGTGGTTTCACCCACTGCTGTACATCCACTCCACTGCCTGGTAAAAAGGTCTGTGAGATATCACACCAACAAAACCTGACCAGCCACAACTGAGTGGATGGTTTTGACAATCCAGGATTCCCCAAAGTGCTGGAACTGTAACTTGTTGTAACAGGAGCTGTTGTTACCCCTCAGACTCTTCCACGCAGGCTGTTTCATTTAAAGTCCCAGTATGTTCCCATTATTGTGAAGTTTCCCACTGTCTTCAGAGGGAGCAGGGCTGAGCCTCAAAGCATCTTTAATGTTACAACTTTCCACCTAGACTTCATCTCATCCCAGCTCCCTCTTCACAGTGGGACAATGGATGGAATTTTGGAGACTAAGGGTGTGTCTACATTGCACTCTAAATTCGAAATAAGATACACAATTTGCATAGTGCGAATTATGTATCTCATTTTGAAATAGGCTATTTTGAAATTTGGCACGTCTACACGGTGCCAAATTTTGAAATAAAGTGCTATTTTGAGCCATCCTTTATCCCTTGTGCAACAAGGTTTACAGGGATGGCGAAATAGCACGTCTGTTATTTCAAAAAATATTTTGAAATAATGGGCACGTTCCTTGGATGCAGGGTAGCTATTTTGGGATACCTCCAGTATCCTGAAATAGCCTTGCATTGTAGATGTACCCTAAGACTCTCCTATTCCATGCCAAACCTTAGCAACTGGGTCAGCTTGCCTAGACAGACGAAACCAACGAAATGCAGGAGAAAAGAAGTATCACAGATACAGCTCCATTTCACAGATAGGAAACATGAGGGTTACAGAATCAGTGGTTTACCTAAGGACTACAGCAACAGGGAATTACATCTCCTGAGCCCCATCCATTGCCTTAATGACAAGCTCACCAAATCTCTTTTATCAGCATTGAACTGTAAACATTAATACAGGTTAAATGTTGTCATTTGCATTTAGCAACAACAGCAAACTCCTAATTTCCCCATGATTAGATTTCTGTAATGTAGCCAGTTATAACCTAAACAATTATTATTGTTTTCTCATCCAAACTAAAAAGAGGCAAAGCAGCAATGTGTGTTCTTTTAACACGTCAGACAGACTAAATACAAAGAGAGCCATGTACACCAGGACTCTGCTATGCATTCTTGCATGTGCTGGTTTTAAGAACAGAGTGAAGACAGCACATTTACTTTGTTTTGTGTGTCAGTTATTAGCTTTCCCACCCTCCGTTATTAAAAAAAAACTCTTAGCCATCTCTCCAGAGTTTAGTCAGCCACAGCACAGATTAGATCACCATTATTTTTCGCTCTTCCCCATTCAGCGTATGGAGCGGTTCATTGGTAACTTTCAGCCTGAGATGAAACTGAGACATTTGAAGGGAAATATCCTTATTTGGGACAGTGTCTGCTTTAAATTATGTCCTTTGTTTCCCCTCTGACTCCTCACCTGGCTGTTTGCTGGGTCCTAGCAACCACTGGATTAAGAAGAAAATTAGCTACTATGGGACTCTCCTTCAAGCCTTACTTGGGGAAAGCTTGTATTGAGAAATACAGGAATTTTGATTAAGCAGGGCTCTCAGGTTTGGGCCCACTGTTTTCCCTGAGAATTATTCATCTTATCTTTGTAGATGTCATTTGACTCTGAGTATGGATCAGTCAGTGTGTTTACTTTAGGTTTTTGTGTCTGAGCTACATTCCTAAAGGGCTATAAAGGAGCCACAGAGCATAGGATAGGCAACTTCAAAGTCCCTGAATCTCTACATTAAAAATAAATTGAGATTTCAGGATTGTAAATTAGAAGATGGTGTTGATGCAAGTGAAGCCCTTCATCCCTGAATCCTTACTCACAGAAGTAATCTGTACTCACACAAATTGTCTTACTGATTGGTTTGTCCAGAGGGACCTGATATAACTCTGAAGTAAATGGAAGTTCATTTCTTGGCTAGAACACTCCCTGGATGACTTAACTGAGTACATTTAAATGGGACTACTTATGGGAGTAGGGTGACTAAAGATTTCTGGGGTGGGCCCTGCTGCATCTGGACCAGTGGTTTGATTTCTGGCAGTGGCCACTTACTGTTCCTTCAAGCAGATATTATCATTGCCAAAGAATATTTTACCTCTAACATTAAGATAGTATGGTGATTTCAGATTTACTCTGAATTAAGTTAAATCTGTATTATTTCATGCTGCCCCCTATGGTCGGAGCAGTCTCACAATATTACTCTTCCAGGGCCTTTTCCTATTTAAAACCCAGTCCTGCAAATTCCTCCCTATGCTGATTTCAGCACTGAGGTCGCTAAACCTTCACACATTGGAATGTTGCTCTATAGAGTCTGTATTTTTCCTGTGGTCAAAAATAAGCTTTTTGGAGCAGGACTTTTGATGTTTTGTTTGGTTTTGTAATGCACCTTGTGCAGGGATGCCATAGACACCAGAGAAGAGAGGATTGTGGTGTGATACCAGCAGTATGATTAACAATAACAAACAGAGAAGGAGAAAATCATGTCTGACTGGAAAGCTTCCGAAGTGTGTGACGTAGTATGCTGTGGAAACAACTCCTAGGAAACGCTGTGAATCCCACTCTGTCACTTTTAGAATTAGACTTCAAAAGACACTTGCAAATGAGCTATGAGGAATGATTAAGATTGGTTGAGGCCGGGGAAATTTCCTGGCAAAAAATCACCAAAAATGAATATTTCTTTAAAATATTTTCTTTTAAAATGTGCATTAAATTTTTTCAGGTGTTTGTTGCAAAACCTTCAGTGCAAAAATACTTTAATTTCATTGAAATGAAACCCCCTCCCAAAAAATTGGGGGACATTTAAGGAAAAAGCAGAAAGTCTTGACAGAAACAGAATTTCTTTTTTCACTAAAGCTTCACTTTTGTAGAAAAGTCCTTGTTGACCCCCAAAAAATGTTTTTAAATAAAAGGTTTTTTACCAGCACTTGGAATAATCCAGGAAGCGGGGCTAATTGAGCTTTTCAAACCCAAACTGTAGCAAATTGTCTGGTGTTAGAATTCACCACTGGCACATAACGTAAGACAATGCTCTGTGCTAGTGAAAAGTCACATTTCCTGTGGGTTGGATGTAGGGGGTTGGACTGTCAGATCTGTGGGAAATTTGGATTTATAGTGAAAGATGAACCAACATTGTGGGAAAGACTATGAAATCTCCTCAGCTATTTCCTATTCCCTATTCCTAGAATTGATCTCAAATGTTTTAAAGATTTTGAAACATGTGGGTAACCTCCATCTGCCATATTTTCATATTTGCTCTTCTGGAATTTGGCTGCAATGACACTTAGCAATTGTCATAGTTAAAGTGCTGTGGAGACATGAGCTTGTTATATATCCTGAGCATCCCAATAACGTGAGGTATATATTATCCTTATTTTGCAGATTGGGAAGCTGTGATATTATGATCAAGTGCTCTCTCCCATAAGGGCTGAGAACCCTCAAGTCTCAGTGAAGTCAATGGAAGTGGAGAGCACCTGTGATCTTGTGGAATCACGTCCCAAGGTCACAGTGCACGTCATTGCCTCCTCCAGCTCTCGGTGAACTCAGCTGGGATTTCCCATTGACTTCAGTGGCAGCAGAATGAGGCCTGAGGTTCATTGCTCAGAGTTCTGCATTCCGCTGCTCCTTTCTTTCAAAGGCCGTGTTCATGGGCTTCCCAGCACGGCCCCAGAGTGGAAAGTAGTAGACATTCCAGAAACTGGTCCACATGAAACTTCCAGTGGTCAGTTGCAAGGGGTTTTGTAGAAACATTGACACTTCTGGGTGGTTATGTGAATCGAACCTCCAGACCTTTGGAGTTTGTCCATCACTAGTTTAATTGCTCTCTAATGCAACCCCCTAGGCAGAGCTCTCTGTGCAGGGTCTGTCTGTAGATGGTTGGGTTCTGTTCAGAGCTGTATGAATTACATTACCTTTGAAAAGTAAGAAATAATTCTCTAAGGGCAGGAGTAAGGAGCGAACCCCAGCCCTGTTAACTGCTTCCTCACTGGACTAATCTCCCATGGGAAACTCTGCACCTTTTTATCCTCTTCTCCTGTCCCCCTCGTTCTCTTCCCTTTTCACTGTTCCTTCTTAAGTAAACCTACACACACTGAAAAAAGCTTTCTATACCCCTTCCTCATTCCTATGTCTGTCTTGTCTATTTACATCACGAGGACTTCAGAGCTGTCTACTGCTCTGAGTACATATGTTGCCCAGCATAATGGTTGACCCCGGGGCTCCATCATAATAAGAATAATTGTGAATATAATCTCTATATGTGTGTCAATTGAGACAGATGAGTATGAATCTTTGATTATTATGATTATGTATTTATTATTCCAAGAGCATTCAATCTGTAAAGAAGAATTCAGACAGAGGTATGTATTCTATAATCTGAAAGGAGATAAAAACGAGACCAAGAAATTAATTTGAGATGTCTCTGACTGACTGGGATGGTGTCCAGTAAACCCTCTTGTGAATAATGTGTCATTCTTCAGGTAAAAGTCCAAAATATTTGAGCTGCTCACTAAGCTGTAACCCTTTGCTTAAAAAAGCAATCGGATGGGTTAAGTAAATAAGAGAGATTTTTTAACATATTAAGATAATTGAAACTCCCCTTTTCAATTTAAAAAGACAAGTTTCCTGATTTGAGTAACCTGGACCTTTGTTAAGAGACACTCACAGACACATTTTTATGAATGATGCTGCTGGGGTTGGCTCTCATGCTATTTTCTTTGAGAGAGGGGTTTGCTGAGGTATATCTTTTGATTGGATCAACTTCACCTCACCCACCTTCTCTCTCTCTCATATCCTCGGGCCACGGTGGCTACCACAACACTTGGATAGACATTTCCATTGTCTTAACCCTGGCATGCACAGGTGTGGAACAATCTGTACAGTGCGGATGTGGAGAGATGCTGAACCAAACTGTAAACCCTGGACATGATGGAAACCATCTGGCAGCCCCCTATCCAGGCCCACCAATCGGGGGGGGGGGGCAAATAGGGCAATTGCCCTCTGACCCAGTGATTCTAAAGGGTCTGGGATGCCCGGCCGCCACCCCTGCTACTGTGGCAATGGACAGAGCCCGAGCCCCCTTTGAATTGCCACCAGAGTGTCGTTCCATGTGGGTAAGGGCTGGGAGGGACATGCACTGCTATCCCAGCAGTGCGGAGGAATGGCTGCCCCAGCCCCACACCTTTCACCTGAGGCCTCGCCCCTGCCAGGGGGTGTGGACCCACCCCCTTATCCTGGGGCCCATGTGGCTGTCAGCCCCACTGGCCCCAGCATCTCTGCTTCCAGCACCTTTGCTGGCAAGGGACTAAGAGGGAGGAAGATTTTGAAAAAGAATATTGGGCACCGAGGCAGCACTTCATATTTTCAAGGCATCATGCAAATATTAATCAAGAATGAGAATTCCTGGGGTGAATAAGCCTTCATTTACCTACAGTGGCCTCTGAGCCCCCCGTTTCCCTCTATGCTTAGAATGACATCTCATATGCGGTGACCACCAAGTGGGAAGTTTAAAGGTTGCCTTTTAATGGCAGTGATTACAGGTAAATGAAATACTGCTGTCCCTACCTTAGAGAGCTTAAATGACTTGCCTGAGGCTGGACAGTGAGTCAGCAAAAGAGCTAGGATACTCAAGTCTCCTGGCTTATTTCCCAGTACTCAGACCCATAAGGTGAGCCAGGAGGCTTTCTATAGTATTCGTTTATGTCCCCACATTGCAGTAGCACCCCGATTATACCAAGCACTGTATGAACATGCTGGCCTGGCCCCAAAAAGTCTCACTATGATTTTTATTAGTAGTGAAAACACAGAGGAGACATCACAATAGTTTTGTTGTAAAACTTACTTAAATGATCCAAGCCACTGTAATAGGCTCCCCAATGATTTAGCCAAACAGCTGTTATGGATCTTGCCCACTGCATGGTATATTTAATCAATTATTCAGCCCCTTCATAAAGACAATCCGGTTTCATTTAAACACTACCTTCATCCTCGGTGGTATAGTTTTTTAAAAGGCTGCAGCTCCAAGTTCCTGAATCCCCACTTTTGCCTGCAGTCAGAGAAACATTTGGCTCAACTTTCCAGCAGCACCAAAGTTTAACTCGCTGCTGTACATACCTGCTGTTTGGATGAATGAGGAAGCTTCACTTCTGCAAGCAGCCTTCGTCTCCCAGGCTGTCCCGACAGCCCTCCAGTGAAAGTTGAGGAAGGGTTTCCTTGGGGAAGTCACAGCTCTGCTACATGCCAGCTGACTAAAAACTCTGAGAGCTCAGACAGAAGTTTAAGTCACTGAGAAAAAAAAATACTCCCAATAGACTGGCCCTTGAATTCATTGCTCAGCAGTCATCAGCTCTGATATATTCCCAACCTCCCATAAGCATAAGAATGTACACCTCAGTAATAGGTTTTAAATGTGTGTCCTCTGCTTTTCTTTTTGTTTTCCATTTCACTCGCTTAACCTTGGCTTATTTCCTGGAGTTTCTCGGCTGATAATAACGCCCCTCTCATATTGACACATTGCAACATTCTGTGAATAGCAACAGAAATCCCCTTTGCAGATTTCAATGGTACCTACATTATCTCTGTTTTACAGATGTGGGTCTGGTTCGTGTTACATTCATTTTCAGGGAGCTTGAGCTAGATCACACCGTCCATTATTTTGAGGGGAAATCTGAAGTCATTCAGAGGCCAGCGTTTATAAGGGAGAGCAAAAGTTGGCCCTTTGGTCTGGGTTCTCAGCTGCTATAAATCATGCTGTATCTTTGCAGTTGTGACCTCTCGACTCCAACTATTGATATCTAAGATACTGCATTTTAAGGTTTGAAAGGAGGAGTGTATATTTGCTTTTTAAGGGGAATCTTGGGTTAGATTTTGATCTCATTGACACGGGCATAAATTCAGAGCAACTCCGTTTACTTTAGTGGAGTTAGTTTTAAATGGACGTGATACCAGATTGCAGGCCATGTGCTCATCCATGGAGCAGATTTTTAATGTAAAATATGTGTTCTGATTTACATGTTACTGGTTTCTGAATCCATATATTGTTTTGCAGCCATACCAACCTGCATGGTAATCTCCTTGGCACTCAGAAACTAAGTGGCTAAGTCTAGACTGGCATGATTTTCCACAAATGCTTTTAACAGCAAAATTTTCCGTTAAAAGCATTTGTGGAAAAGCGCGTCTAGATTGGCACGGATGCTTTTCCGCAAAAGCACTTTTTGCGGAAAAGCGTCCGTGCCAATCTAGACACGCTTTTGCGCAAAACAGCCCCAATCGCCATTTTCGCAATCAGGGCTTTTTTTGCGCAAAACAAATCTGAGATGTCTACACTGGCCTTTTTGCGCAAAAGGACTTTTGACCGAATGGGAGCAGCATAGTATTTCCACAAGAAGCACTGATTTCTTACATGAGATCGTCAGTGTTCTTGCAGAAATTCAAGCAGCCAGTGTAGACGGCTGAAAAACTTGCCAGTCTAGACACAGCCAGCATGTTTAGAGAGGACTGTGCAATCCAAAAAGAACATTGAGGATATGGCTCATATGTGGAAGAGACAGAGCTTTCTTGGGGGCTGTTCCAAGACTGTAATGAATTCCCACAGGAATTAAGGACCATCACAAACTTCAGTACCTTTAGCTCCCCATGCAAGGTGTGCTACATCAACCTGCCTTTTCTGACATAAACAAACAGCATCATTTGTGCGTCTAGGTATAAATATAGACAACCCCAAAATGAGAACTCCGCACTGCTGCCTTCTCCCATATTTAGCTTATCTAAATGTTCCTGGTGGTAACCGTTGGATACAGTAATGTTTCATTTCAGGTGTTAGATTCTTGTGCAGCCTTGCTGTGTATGGTTAGTCTGCTTCTAGGTTCCAGCTCAGAGGTGGCTGCATTTCTGTGGTGGGTGAAGTGATCCTTATGTACCCTTTGATATCCACACAAGCTGAGAGCCGTCATTATGTGATGTGCTTTGGGAGCCTGGGATGGGAGGCTCTGTGGAAATGCAAGGTGGAAGTGCAAACTAATATTTCAAAGAACCAGATGCATTCGTGGAGGATAGGTCCATCAATAGCCATTAGCCAGAAAGGCAGGGATGGTCTCCTAATCTCTGTTTGCCAGAAGCTTGGAATGAGCAACAGGGGATGGATCACTTGATTACCTGTTCTGTTCATTCCCCCTTGGGCACCTGGCTTTAGCCACTGTTGGAAGACAGGATACTGGGCTGGATGGACCATTGCTCTGACCCACAATGGCTGTTCTTAGGTGATCAACAAAAACTTTTTTTGAAATACTAATGTAAGGCCTGATCCCACACCAGTTATTATCTGGGAGGTTTGCCATTGACTTCAGCAGGAGCAGAAACAGACTTACTAATAATGGAACTGTTCCCAGTGGTAAATCTTATCCCTGAGAACAAGTAGAAGTGAGGATATTCCATAATAGTGGGACTCTGGGTATGTTCACACAATGCAGACTATTCCAGGATAGCTACATCACCTAGCTATTCCGCCATAACCCCGGCATGTAGTTTCAGCCTATGACAACCGAGAGGACGCTACCTTCCTGACTGACAGTAAATAAATCAACGGATGGCCTCATCAGTCAACACAGCTGCACGGAGTTAGGTCAGTGGAGTTTCATTAGGGAGGGGTGTGGATTTTTTACTGCTCTGACTTTTGTAACTATGTCAGCCTAACTTTTAACTGGCAGCTTTTAATCAGATTTAAATTATTAGTAACCAGTCCCGTGATCACATTGATTTTAAAATAGATTATGTGACGTCAACAGGATGCCCATCTGTGATTATAAATGATATTTCCCCAGACTAAACAAAGCTCTGATGTATGATTCTGTTTTGTTTCCTATGTTCTTATTATAGTGTGTCCCTTTTACTGTTAAGAACTGTAAAATGTAAGGGCTCCATTCTGCCCTCGGTTACAGAGATTCTCTTCCACCTGAAATGAAATGGGGGTTGCAGCCTGGAGACTTGGGACAGAACTGAGCCTTAGGGTCCTGATTTACCTTCAACCTAGTTCAGTCACTTGCACCAGTGCACAATGCGGAGGTGGGTACATTTTTCTCTCATCTTTCTAAAATGGTGTCCATCACATCATACATCATCACCTGAAACACTATGATTCTGATTGTGACAACAGTTTACACCCCCTTTTGGTAACAAATATTATTCCGATCTCATTGCAAAAGTGGGTCATAGTGAGGAATTTGTGTGGGAGGGGAGGCCTTGTAGAACAGAGCAGGAAGGATATGGGGGCACTTGCATTGGCCACTGTCAGAAGATAGGATACTGGGCTAGATGGACCTTTGGTCTGACCCAGTGTGGTCATTCTTATGTTCTTAAGGGTTCCAGGAGTGGTGTGGCATGGAAGAAAACATAAAGAGGTTCATGGGAGATGCTGACAAACAGGATGCTCAGGCTGGAGTCATGGTTGGTGCAGAGAAAAATGAGGCAACATAATGTGACATAAGGGGACAGGATGAGTCTCATGTTCCATTCCCGATTGGTCCAATGAAAGATATTACCTCTTTAGAATTATGGGCCCTACACAGTTACAAACGACTGTTTCATCCCAAGGGCAGCATGATTAATGATCAGTCCAATCTCTTGTGGAAAGGAGATTCGCAGTGATGGACCGGCTGCTGGGAATGCTCTGGCTCTCAATCCTGCAGGTCTCATCATGCTGATTTGAGTTTTATTTATAGCTGGTTGGATTTTTTTTCTCTCTGAAAAAATTTGATTCAGAAATGCCACGGTGATACCAAATGAGACTTGTAATTAAGGTGTTTCCAGCCCCCATTCTCCTCTGGGGGCAAGTTTCCTAGCTGGACTGCTTCACAGGATGTACCTTAGCCATAGACAATCAAGAAGAGAAGGGACTTGGTCGTGGGTCTCCCATATCCTTGGGGGATGCTCCTATTGGGGGAGGGATTGGGATGGGGCAGAGGAGTCTGATTCTGTATTTCAAAGTTTCAGTTTCAATAAAAAATAGTCAAAACAGTTCTTGACTAGCTTTACTGGTGGCATCAGTCAAGGACCATAGTCGCAGTGCACTAAGCCATGTATGGCCATGCACTAAAAGGACAGTCTTGAAGAGCCAATCCACATCTGTAAGATCTGCAGGTCACTGGAGTGCTGCATGAGCAGAGGGGTCTTTGTTCCCAGATCAAATTCAGTCCCTCTTCTGAGGCTCAATCCTGCAAACACTCCACACCCACAAATCCCATGGATGGGGAGCCAGTGTAGGTGAGTCTCTGAGCCCCAGCCACCCATGCCTGTAGGAGTGTAGCTTGCAGACCAGTTTTGATTGGATTGGGTATGTGAATCACATGGTAATTTTCTGTTTCCTGAGTCGAGGAGTGTAACTCTTAGACTCTATTTTCTCGTGAGAATATTCCTGTTTACCAGTGAAGAATAGTCCCAAATATTTTCTTTCCTTCTTTTGCTCCCATAAACATTCCTGCCAGTAAGCACATTGGCTGGAATATGTTTAGAAAGATACAAAAAGAACACGAGCAGAGCCAGTGGGGATGCCATTAGGCATTCTAATGGATGTTCATTGAGACTTTTTGTGTGTGTGCAGTATTCTAATGCAACAGCATTTGGGAAAATGCAAGGGAAAACAATGACTCCAGCCCTACTTGTTTATGAATTACAGAATTACTCTGCAAATTTAAGTGCTGGCTTTTCTGTCGTGATAGTAGCTCTCCCAACTAAAATTCCAGCCAGTCACTATTGTATATTGCTATTATGCTAAGGTATAGCAGACTACTTCCAGCATATGCAACATTTTCCCTGGCCCCTGGCTTAGGGGATGTATTGGAGTAGAAGGGGGCATGGCTGGAAGAGTCACAGATGATACTTCAGATTGAGAGAGACAGATTGGTACAGCACAGATCAAAGGTAGAGCTGTTATTGGTTCCCCACGTTATTTCCTTCCGCAGTGGTTGCCTGTGATTTGCCAAGAAGGCATCAGTGCAAGATGATTTACTGCTGCTCAGACATGTAGTGCACACTCAGGCAAGTACTTTTTTCTCACACAAGGCCTGCTGAATGCAGTGATGCTATTCCCTTGCATCAGGGCTGCAAGAATAGGTTCTCCTGTAGTACTTTGCATCACTACAAACAGGGAGGCTAAAGGTGACATATTTTGTAACTGAGAAAGCATTTAGTGTATGATGATTTAATTTCCATTACATCCCAGATGGGGCTAGATTTTCTTCAGCTTTGTAAATTGATGCAGATACTTTGACTTACATGGATCCACATTGATTTACCCTACATGAGAATCTTGCCCTATTCATCTTATGCACTGCCTGCCTGCAATGAAAATGGGTTCTGAATCTATGCCATGTAGAAAAGTCTTTCACACTTCACATGGAAACCCTGGACACTGCGTACTATATAGCGTTAACTGAGTTTATTTCACCCATGAAAAATGCGAAGAATTCATAAATGAATTAAAATGAGATTAGTGAAAAGCTCTGGAATCATGCTGAGAAACTCATTGCAAATACTCAGATGAAACATAAAGGATGGCATTTTGGCAGCTGTGTGATTCACACCTCTTCAGGGCAGGGAAGTTCTCTTTGCAATGAATGCAATTTGTATACAACTTGTCTGCCCTCTAGTGGTAGATCAATGCAGCTAATAATGTAAATTAACTCCAAACGTGAATAATAGTTGATTGTTTTATTGATCAGATTTTATTATCTTTTTATGCTGCCCCTGTTTCACATGATTATCATTGTTATGGCTATTCTCATTTCAGTTGAAATGTAATTATTACAATAATAGCAGCACATTTTAAAATATATCCCAAGAACCACTGAAGCAAGCCAGAACCTGTCAGGTCCATCTTTTTTATGAACAAATGACACAAAATCAATTGATCAATCTATCAATTTTTTCTGAGCCCGATTCTTATGATAACCATAAAAATGGCAACAAGTAGTCCTGTGGCACCCGAGGGACTAACCAAAATATATAGAATCATGAGCTTTTGTGGGTAAAACCCACTTCACTGCTCATAGAATACGAGGACTGGAAGGGACCTCAAGAGGTCATCGAGTCCAGTCCTCTGCCCTTATGGCAGGACCAAGCTCCATCTCCAGAAATGGAAATTCCACAACCTCCTTAGGCAATTTATTCCAGTGTTTAACTAACCTGACAGTTAGGAATTTTTTCCTATTGCCCTACCTAAATCTCCATTGCTGCAGTTTAAGCCCGTTACTTCTTGTCCTATTATCAGAGACCAAGAAGAACAAGTTTTCTCCCTCCTCCTTGTGACACTCTTTTAGACACTTGAAAACCGCTATCATGTCCCATCTCAGTCTTCTCCTTTCCAAACTAAACAAGCCCAGTTCTTTCAGTCTTCCCTCATACCTCATGTTCTCTAGACCTTTAATCGTTTTTGTTGCTCTTCTCTGGACCCTCTCCAATTTCTCCACATCTTTCCTGAAATGTGACACAATACTCCAAATGAGGCCTGATAGCGCAGATTAATGCAGAGACTCAGTGTTGTGAGAGGGCAGCATTGCCTCCTTGGGGCACACAGGGGTGGCATTAAGTTTTCCCAGATTACTGGGTCACAGCCTGAGCTACTGTGATCCGTCTGCCTCCACTGGGGAAACATGGTTTTTAATTGAAAGATGCTTTTGATATACCCCACGCAGGTTCTGAACCAGGGTTACTCGGTTCCAGAATCTGCACAGGGCATATCAAAAGCATCCATCAGTCAAGAGATGCTGCTGCAGCTTCCCCCAGAGCAGGCAGGTTTGGTCCAAGGAAGGGAGGGGAGGTGTGGCTCTGCTGCCCTGGGGCTCATCCAATCAGGTGGGGTATGGACCTGAGCTGGCCTAGGATTTCTCTGGCACGTGGGGCTTCTCCAGGTAGGGAGGGGCGTTTATGACCTCAGCCAAGAAAGAGGGCAGCGTTCCCATTGATTTCTGCCTGGGGGCTCAGAATTGCGGTCGGTGGGCCATGACCACTGCGACATCGAGGAGGACGACAATGGAGACAGGATGAGACAGAAGTTGGACCTCCCTGGTCCAGCACCCTTGGGACCTGAGCTGTCCCAGACAAGGGAGTTTGCTGGACACGGGGAAGTCAATGCTCCACTGTTGGCTGCCCTACTGCTGGCTCCTCTCCCGGGGGGCTCTCAAGGGTGGGGTTCCCCGCCCTGCCACTGCCCTTTTAACTCTGGCCCAGCCTAGCTTCCCCACCCACTGCCACTGGGAATTCCCCTTCCAGGGCCACCCAGCCACTGCTAGCCCTGTTCAGCTACTGTTGGCCCTGGTACCTGTGGCGGTTCATCAGGGTTTTCCAGTCCCAAGGCCACCTGGCTGCCACCTGATCTGCTGCTGTGGCTCAGCTCTGCTGCCCCCAGGGGGTTCCCGGCCAGGGCTGCCAGCTGTCGCCTGACGGGGGGATTCCTGGGGTTTCCCCGCCGACCAGGGATTCCCCTGGGTTCCCTGGCCAGGGCTCTCGGGCCACTGCTGCCAGGGAGTTCTCAGGGTTCCCTGGCCGGAGTTGCTACAGCCTCCTGACCGCACTGATGCTGGGGATTCCCTGTCCCGGAAGGGGTGGAGGCTCCCAGATACTGTCTGGCCCCAGCTGACACCAGATTCCCCTGCCTAACCACTGCTGGCCCAGCCAGAACTCCGCAGACCCCACTCTTTCGGGGCTCTTTGGTCCAGCAACATCCGTGGCCTTGCCAGACCATGATATTGCCGGACCAAAGTCCCAGATTTGGGAGGTTCAACCTGTGCATTAAAGCATCAGACATCTGCATATTTCCTGCTCATTGCCTTGCTAGGGCAATAGGCAAAATTACATGTTATGCCAATTGGTACACTTAGTGCTCTGAGCTAGTCAGAATATAGCATTTCCACCTGATGTAGATTCTGATGTTTAGACAGTTTCTTTCATCCCAATTCAAACTGAGAGTTGAAAATATCCACATTTTTTTAGATTAAAAAAAATGTTTCAAATATTTGGATTTGGACTTGGAAACAATGAATTATGAAAACAGTTTGAGCAAAACAACACTGCATGACATTCCAAAACAACATCTTGATTCAAACAGATGTCTCATTTCCAATGGCCTTTTCAACCTTAAAATTACATTAAAGAGATACCTTAAACTGATATGTCAATTCAAATCAAAGTGTCAAGTTGAATCAACATTAAGAAACAAAACAGTTTGATTAAAAAATGCCTCTTTGGGAAACAAATGTTTTGTGAAAATCAACATTTCCCTCAGAAAGCATCAAGTTAGATGAAACCATATTTTCCAATGAGAAAAACTGATGATTCAAAAATACTTGACTAGCTCTAGTACTCAGTAAAGCTCTTGAGATTATTGCCATACAATATATATACATGCTGTTTATGCAATACACATCTGCAGCTGAGGAAATGCATCTCACACAACATCCCCAACACACACTCTTCCCATCAACATAGACCTGAAACTGTGTGACATACGCAGGTGCAGTCTAGACCGATGAACAGCTCTGTCTCCTCAATTCTCCAATCTGTTTCACTCTGAAAACAATCACTCCTCCAGTATGTATAATCCATCCAGTTATCACATTTCAGTTCTCTGGCTAGCCACCCTTGGATTACACTGCAGAGCAAACTCCCAGCAAACCCTCCAATTCCAGACTTTTCCCAGAAATTTACATCTTCTACTGCCCACCTCTCTCCTGGACAATTTCAACAGTGTGATGCTGTTGTACAAAGAAAAGGCAAGTGTTCTTCTCGGTTGTATGAACTGAAAGGAGTGTTGCAGGTAAGAAATGGAAGGTAATTGTTCTGCTTTACTCAGTGATAAAGAGACCTCAGGTGTGAAAAAATTTGAGGGATGCCAGAGGAGGACATAAGATTTGTGATCCACTGTAATGCTCATCTTTTTCAGCACTGGTGCTGCTAATTATTCCCCATTTTATTGTCTTGCATTTTTTTCCTTCCTCAGTGAAGTACTTTTGCACCTATCATTATTGAATGTCATCTTCCTAATTTGAGACAAATTCTCCAAATTATCAAGAGCATTTTGAATTACAATGCTTGCCTAGAATGTGCTTGCAACTCTGCCCTGCTTAGTATCATTAGCAAACGTTACTAACATACTTACCACTTCATCATCTGAGTCATTAATAAAAATATTCCAGAGTATCGCACCCAGAATAGAGAGATTCAGGTACTGTGCCAAATGCAGCTCTAAACTGGCACATGATCTGAGCTTATATTTATTAATTTTGCCCTACCAGGTATTTTTTTCTGTTTTGGATTAAAAGTAGTCTCAATCCATGATTCTCTCATGCTGGTGTAAAATGAATTGGAATGGAGTGTAGGAGCTCTGACATGTCCCAGTAAGGTGAGGGTTAATCTATGGAATCAAATCCAATGCCCTGGAATGCTGTAACCTAAATGCTAATGTTGCATTTTCCCCAGTGCTGTGGGATTCCTACTGAAGAAAACATAAAAATAGCATAAGAAACCTTTCTTGGTTTTCAGTGAGCTTTATATTTAAATCTAGACACAGGAATCTTGAATAGCTCAGAGTAAAATTAATATTAAGGATAGCCTTTCAGCTCATGTGACTTTTTGAAGATATAGTGGGTCTGTATCTTAATTCAAATAGCATCTTCCTTAATTAAACTGCTTTGTACCCTGCTCGAGCAATGTCATCGGCAGTGATTAGATTTAAAAGAAATGAGTATTTATCTAATTCCCCTCTCAGAATTATGCATGTGGGAAAGTGTAATGCAGGCGACAAGAATTGATGGGGACATTTTCAATTAAATGCCTCAAATAAGCCTAAAATTGAGATTAAATGGAGCGGTTTATGAATATCAATTAAATTCTAATTATGTAAAAGCAATTATTGTTCCTGTATTAGTTATGTGCTTTGGGGTTAATTGCAAGACAATCAGATTTATGCCCTCAGTACTTTAAATGCTACTGTGATTTAATTAGCATTTATAAAGTTTCATACTTTTGGAAATATTAACCAAAATCTTCAAATTTGCTAGTGCCTAAAGTTAAACTACTAAATCCTTATATAAATACTTCAACAGAGACCAAAAGATATTTCTTGCTGTCCCTCCTGGGCCTACAGGCTCCCCTCTGTAATAGTGGTTAATATTTGTGTGTTGTTTAAATCCATGTGTTTAATCAGTTTTTCATATTATGGAGAAATGTTGAAGTTAGCACATTTATCCAAGAATAATTTCATCCACATCTTCACCCATAGATGGTGCTCCCCATGTCTGTATTATTTAGTGGTAACTCACTGCGTCAAAGTTCAGTTTGAGTATGCCTACACAGAAACAATAAACAGAGGTCGCATGCCAGGAGAAAGTGCTAGAGATGGGACACTAAATGGGGGATGGGTTCTGAGGTAGCATAGAGAATTCTTTCCCAGGTGTCTGGCTGGTGGGACTTGCCCACATGCTCAGGGTCTACTTGATCACCATATTTGGGATTGCCCATCTTTGGAGAACGAGGCCCAGGTCATTAGCTAGTTAGAACTAGAGCAAAGGGTAGGCTCTTTACCTCTTGAAATCTTTAAAGTATGAATTGAGGACTGCAGTGACACAGCAAGGTTATGGGCCTGTTGCCGGAGTGGGTGAGTGAGTTCTGTGGCCTGTGATGTGCAGGAGGTCGGACAGGGTGATCATGGCGGTCCCTTCCAGCCTTAAAGCCTGCCTGTATGAGCCTGCAGCACAGAGCGACCGTGTTCAGATGTGGGGCTGACAGCCAAAAGGAGGCAGTGAAGATGAGTCTCTGTTCTCTTGGAGAGGAGCAGGGAGTTTTCAAGTGCTTAATGCCTAAACCAAATGTGGAAAGAGATCTTACTGAAGGCAGAGGATGGAAAGGGAAGATCTAGGAATGAGGAATAAAATGGGCCACTTCAGGGCAGGACAGGGATGAGAAGATGGAAAACAGATGAGTTTATTGAGCGCTCTTCCCTCAATTTAGAATCCTACCAATGAGTAAATATATCTGAATGCATAATTCCACTAGGAGTTGAGGCCACCAGTTCAGTTCACTGAGGCCAGCAAATGACCCTCAATGGGAACAACTTTCAATCGCTCCTAAAGCGGAGCCGATTGGAACTGGCAACTTACCTAAGGTTATATACAATGGCCAGTCCCAGTCTGACAATGCAATATGTTTGGTTCAGCTCCTTCTTTGATAAGATAGCTTTCTTTGATAAGATAACGAGCCTTGTGGATAAGGGAGAAGCGGTGGATGTCATATACCTAGACTTTAGTAAGGCATTTGATACGGTCTCGCATGATATTCTTATTGATAAACTAGGCAAATATAACTTAGATAGGGCCACGATAAGGTGGGTGCATAATTGGCTGGATAACCGTAGTCAGAGAGTGGTTGTTAACGGTTCTAAATCCTGCTGGAAAGGGATAACAAGTGGAGTTCCTCAAGGGTCTGTTTTGGGACCCGTACTGTTCAATATCTTCATCAATGATGTAGATATTGGGATAGAGAGTACGCTTATTAAGTTTGCAGATGATACCAAACTGGGTGGGGTTGCCACTTCTTTGGAGGATAGGGACATAATTCAAAATGACCTTAGCAAGTTAGAGAAATGGTCAGAGGTAAACAGGATGAGGTTTAATAAAGAGAAATGCAAAGTGCTCCACTTAGGAAGGAACAATCAGTTCCATACATACAAGATGGGAAGCGACTGTCTAGGAAGGAGCATGGCGGAAAGGGATCTAGGGGTCATAGTGGACCACAAGTTGAATATGAGTCAACAGTGTGATGCTGTTGCAAAAAAAGCAAATATGATTCTAGGTTGTATCAACAGGTGTGTTGTAAGCAAAACTCGTGAAGTCATTCTGCCGCTCTACTCTGCACTAGTTAGGCCTCAGCTGGAGTACTGTGTCCAGTTCTGGGCGCCACATTTCAAGAAAGATGTGGAGAAATTGGAAAGGGTACAGAGAAGAGCGACAAGAATGATTAAAGGTTTAGAGAACATGACCTATGAAGCCAGGCTTCATGAACTGGGCTTGTTTAGTTTGGAAAAAAGAAGATTAAGGGGGGACATGATAGCAGTTTTCAAATATCTAAAAGGGTGTCACAAGGAGGAAGGAGAAAATTTGTTCCTCTTGGTTTCTGAGGACAGGACAAGGAGTAATGGGCTTAAAGTGCAGCAGGGGAGGTTTAGATTGGACATTAGGAAAAAATTCCTAACTGTCAGGGTGGTCAAATATTGGAATAAATTGCCAAGGGAGGTGGTGGAATCTCCCTCTCTGGAGATATTTAAGAACAGGTTGGATAGACATCTGTCAGGGATGGTGTAGGTGGAGCTTGGTCCTGCCTTGAGGGCGGGGGGCTGGACTCGATGACCTCTCAAAGTCCCTTCCAGTCCTATGATTCTATGATTCTCCTTAACATTTGCTTTGCTTGAAGGTTACATTTATTTTTTTCCTCCAATTTAATTTTTTTTATGTTGTAAACTTTTATTATGAACTGTTCAGCTGGACAACTCTGTCTCTAAAAGCATCTAATTGAATTTTAGGCATAATTAGATTTTCTGCAGTTACTTTTTCATTAAATCTTATAATATTTTCTGTTTGCTGGATCTGATGGACATGCTATTAAGTCATGTAGGGTGGGTCCTTTCCTACTTGACCAGATAATTAATAGCCTCCATGCTCTGGGTATTTTTTATCTTTACAGTTAATTTTCTTGACAACTTCGGCTTGCGTAAGCCTGATGTTCATGTCATGCAAAGCTCCACCTCTCCCATGGAAAATACACAAAATGGCATTTAGTAAATACGTTACTCCAGACTAACGCTGTCAAACAGGAAGTGACTGGCTGCAATGGAGCAAAACAATGCATCCAAGTAAGAAAAGAGTGTTTTTTTCAGCTACATTGTGCCTCTTATACAGAATGATCCCCAAACAAGTTGCGAGTTTCTCTGTGCTCACTCACTTAAACCCACACAATCTCTCTGAAGCTATGGTGAGGGTTCCCAGATGTAACTATGGTCAGAATTCAGATCTACGTACTTTATCAAGATGAGGAAGTATCTTTCCTGCTTTATAAAGAGGAACCTGAGGCACAGGCTTACCCGAGGAAGGTAATGGCAGAGTGAGGAACTAGACAAAACTTACCAGAGGCTAGTGAGTTAGAGAGTAATCAGAATACCCTGTGCTAATGAAGAACCAGTTGGGACTGGTTAAAAGGGGATCCCTTTCTGGTAGCTCAGTGTGGTGAGGAGTTTGAGGAGCGAAGAAGCTGTGGAGAATCTGAGAGGAACAAGCACATGCAGGTACCAGAGGGTATGTCTACACTAGCTCGGTAGTTCGAGCTAGGTAGGCAAATGAGGGCAACCGGAGTTGCAAATGAAGCCAGGATTTAAATATCCCGGGCTTCATTTGCATCTTCCCAGGCGCCGCCATTTTTAAATCCCCTTTAGTCTGAACTCCGTGCCCACGGCTACACGCGGCACGGAATAGGTAGTTTGAATTAGGATCTCTAATTCGAACTACCGGTACACCTCGTTCCCCTCCTCCCACCAACTTCCCCCTTTCAGTACCAGGAAGAAACTGAGATAGAAATGTAGCCGTGTTAGTCTGGTGTAGCTGAAACAAAAGACAGAACAATGTAGCACTTTAAAGACTAACAAGATGGTTTATTAGATGATGAGCTTTTGTGGGCCAGACCCACTTCCTCAGATCAAAAAGAAATTGGCTGTGGTACAAGGGTTTGTCCTACCCTGTACCACTGGGAGTCGCCACAGAGACTATGAAGTTTGGTTTCCCTCTTTTTCCCATGCTGGCCGATGATGAAAGTACCTCAACAAACCATAAGCTGGTATCTAAATTGAGGGCTGCTGTGAGCCCCTGAGGCAAGTCATCCGCCTGAAAGCACGGGACCCACCAAGGCTGACGGGCTTTGTCACAGTGAGACAAACAAGTAGGGGGCTTTTGATTGAAATTGGAGCTGAAGAGGTGGTGGTGTATGTAGCACTGATTTTGTTTTCTGTCTACTGTACCTTTAAATGTAAAATGAATGTTTGTAAAGGTTGTGCAGGAGATGAATTCTGTCTGCTTCCTCAGGGAGAAGATTTTACATTGCTCCTTCCTTCACTAGTGCATTGAAGCCCCAGGTCAGCCAATGGTTTATGAACCTGTGTAAATGTTCTGCTGACTAGCATGGACGGCCGTATTGGGACCTGAAAATGCATGTATATTGTTCTCTGTGTGTGTAAAACATAGCCATTAGCCAAGGATGGGGGTGTGGGAGGACGGCAGAGGCTAAGTTTGCTAGGCTGTGTTTTAGCTTTAACTTCTGCAGAGAGTTTGCATCTGACTTAAAGAAATAGTGAAATCTGGCCAGTATTTCACCCCAGTTTTTTCTAATCTCTCAATTCTACTTTGTTTATATGGTCTATTGCAGACAAGGCCAGAACTTGGATCCAAAAGTTACTCTGAGAAGATGCCCAATCACTCATGTCATGTTTCGTAGTAAACTTAAAATGCAGGATAAACAGCCCCTTTGCAAATGCATAATGAGAAACAAAGTGAAACTGCCAATTTTGACCTCTTTTACTTTACTTCGTAGACTATCAGAGCAGATTCGGGGTGGGGGCTGGCTGCTGGGGTGACTATTGTTCTGAACACACACAGAAACCAAGCCAAGTGATGCTTTTTGCTGAGGCAAGGGAGTAGAGAGGACTCCAATATTTAAAGGGATAGGACATCACACTACTATTTCCCAGTCCTCTGGGAATCATCAGATGGTTGATACGTTTTACTGGCTAAGGACTTGTTTTCTGCCACTCTGGCTTCTGCCAAGCAAAACTTTAACTCCATGGGAGGTACCACTGATTGCAGTGTAACAACTCATAGAGCAGGCAATCTGCAATGTGTATGTGCCTGGCAGAAGTGGAGTCTTATTGTATAGCGAGATCCTGACAAAGTGCAGAGTCCCATCTGACTATAGCAGACAGAGATTCACAGCTGGTGCACATTGAAATCAATGGAGCTCTACCAGTTCACAGACAGCTGGGACTTTAGCCCAGGGAATTTACTCCTGTCAGAGTCTTCCATCGGTGTGCATAGTGGAATGCTGAAGCAGGGCAGAATTTCAGACAAAAGCCAGAGAGCTCTGTAAAACAGCTCCCTGCAAGGAGTCTGTAAGAAGGCAGAGCTCCCTAGCTAATTAAAAGGCTGATTTCTTCCCTCCCCTTCCCCTCCCCCCCAAGCCTTGACCTGGGCACTGGATAAGAATACCCTGCTAGATCTCAGGAATAAAAACTTGGAGAAAGAAGCTCATTTGAAGAAAGCTGTTAGTCACTGTGATGCTATCTGGCCCATTCCACTGGACACCTTGTGACAGAAATCTTGCAAATCTAACATGTATCACTGAGTTCTACTCTTTCAATACGGTCCATCTAAACAACTCATACTGCAGCAGTTCCAAAGGACAAATTGTTCAAATAGGTACAGTCATTTGAACGTCTGAGTCCACACCCTTCCATCATACTCATCAAGGAACCCACCCTTGAAATCAATTTCAGTGCCAGATCTGTCCACACATCTATACCAGTGACATCGTCACAGGACCTAACCACATAAACCACCACATCAGAGCTCATACAACTGCACATCTACTAATGTAATCTATGCCATCAAGTGCCAGCAATGCCCCTCTGCCATGTACATTGGCCAAACTGGATAGTCCCTACGAGAAAGGTTTAATGGACATAAATCAGATATTTGAAATAGTAACACACAGAAACCTGTTGGGGAACATTTTAACTTGCCCGGACACTCATTAATGGATCTCAAAGTCACTGTATTATTGCGAGCCAGTTTCAAAAACCAGCTTGAAAGGGAGGCTGTACAACTTAATTTACAAAATTGATACCTGCAACAGAGACCTAAAAAAAGACTTCGCATGGATGGCCCGCTACATTTCATATCCTAATGACATAAAAAAACAAGCAGAGGGTACTTACGAGCATAATACTCTAATTGACCATTTCCCCCCTTTTTTTCTCTTCTTTTTCCTTCTCTTCCCCACCCCTCTCTTTCTCTGCTATTTATTTGGAAACTGGTCCCCTTAGCTCCATTCATCTGAAGAAGTGGGTTGTGCCCACAAAAGCTCATGATGCCATCTACATTTTTTGTTAAGGTGATGCAGGACTATTCGTTCTTTAAGTTTTTTCAGTTAGGGTACGTCTACACTTGCTCCCTATCTCAAGATAGGGATGCAAATGTAGTGTACCTAAATTGCTAATGAAGCACAGGATTTAAATATCCTGTGCTTAATTAACATAATCGTGTCCGGGCACCATTTTGAAATTGCGTTATTGCGAAATAAAACGCCCCGTGTAGCAGTGTTATTTTGAGAGAAAACCCTTCTCTTAAAATAACTGTTACTCCTCAGGATTTTCTCTTGAGAGAAGGGTTTTCTCTCGAAATAATGCTGCTACGTGGGGCGTTTTTTCCCCCTCAATAACACAATTTCAAAATGGCACCCGGATACAATTATGCTAATTAAACGTGGGGTATTTAAATTCCACGCTTCATTAGCAATTTCGGTACACTACATTTGCATTCCTATCTCGAGATAGGGAGCAAGTGTAGACGTACCCTTACAGACTGACACGGCTATCCCTCTGAAACTTTTAAGCCCACACAGGTATCCATTAAGCTTCAAGAATTAATCCATGCATTGCATGTACAAGAAATAGCTGATGGTAGGACAGCTTGTGAGGCGTTTTGGGGTGAGAGAGGTGACCTGGTGATTGAAGGTCAGCAGAGAGGCTACTATTAATGCTCCTTACACAAAAGGAGTTCCAGAAAAGGTTTCTTGGCATTCTTGGGTTTTTATCTTCTGTTTTCCCACTGAGATCAATCTGATACCCTTGATGTAGATGCTGAAGTGTTCTCATTATGCTTTGGCTGACACAGATTCATTAAGCTGAGAATGGAAAGTGTACCAGCTGTGCTGTTATACCACAAACTGAATTTACACACTGTTACAATCAAGCAACAAAATAATGGTAATTACCCCATATGTGCAGATAAGAACATAAGAACGGCCATACTGGGTCAGAACTATGGTCCAACTAGTCCAGTATCCTGTCTTTTGACAGTAGCCAGTGCCAGATGCTTCAGAGAGAATGCACAGAACAGGGCAATAATTGAGTGATCCATCCTTTGTTGTCCAGACCCAGCATCTGGTAGTTAGACGTTGCCAGATGCCTGACTGTGTAATATTGATCTATGCATAATTCTATATTTTTAAATCAGAAGGTTTTAGGTGGTGTGTCTAAACTTTCTGAAGAACAGGGGTTTGCATAAACAGAAATATGGATGCTGCACACAGGAGCACATAGAAAGCATGTCCAGGATTCTAGATTCAAATAGCATTTGTAATAATGAATATTAACTAGAGCTAGTCAAAAGTGCTACATTTACAGCAAAAGGGGGTGTTCATATTTTGTGAAGCCTTCTCACTCTTTGCCTTTGTGTTTTAGCCAGCTAGAGAGCTGGTTAAAACTTACTGACTTGAATTTGGTGGATTTGCCAATTAATTTTTATGGAAAGCTAAGGCAGGAACCTCATGTTTTTCAGGGGAAAGCTCTGTTAAAAATATATAGGAAAGCCCTACAAATGCAAGCTACATATAGAGATATTACCTGGAATCCTTTCCTTTTTCTCACATGTGTGTGCACACACCAAGATATGCTAAAATATGGAATAACCCTGAGATCCTTCCCACTGGGATTTGCAATTTCCAATTAATTCTAATCTCAAAGCACCTTCAGCCATCTGTGTCCTGAGAAAAGATCTGCTAGCAAAATATTTCCTTCTACCCTTCCCTTTGCCAGATCTGTAAGGTGCCTAGGGCAACTGACAGGATTGCTGGGCAGTGCGAATGTGAGAGGGGGGCAGCTTTGCACTCTAGAAGGGGTGGGGCCTCTGGTTTAATGGGCAGGACTGGGGCAGCCAGCCCCCAGCACTACACAGCTGGTCCTCAGAGCCAGCCAGGGCATGTGGCGTGGGGGTTTGGAGCACTCAACCTGGCTCTCTAATGGCAATTCTAAAGAGCCCACATGGTGGCAGCTGGAGCCCTGGATCTTTAGAATTACTGGGCCCCGGGGCAAGTGCCTCCTTGGCCATCTTCCAGTCAGTGTGCCTAAATGTGCCCCCAACATTAAGTTGGCTGTAGTCATAGTACAGGCTGCCCCCGACTTGCGACACAATCGGTTCCTGGGATAGCGTTGCAAGTCGGGGGTGTTGTAATTCGAACCTGCATTTACAATAAGAGCCGTGCACCATCATACATCCTCGGCCCGCATTTAAGATGTCAACATTTTGGAGGTGTTAACATGCACTAGTTTTCATTTTTCTTCTCCTCAGAGCCAAATACATTAGTGAGACATTTTCAGGGGCTCAGCAGGAGTTAGGATATGGACCCATGGTACAGAGGACCTGAAGTTGCTCCAACCAAAGAGAATAGCAAACTCCCATTGATGTCAGTGGTACAGGATCAGGTCACAAAAGAGTCTAGTTTGTGGGTGGATGGATATGAAAAACAGAAGGAATAATTTTTTAGGGGCAGGAATCTTTTGAACATTCCTAAACTATTTGTTTCTGTAAAATGTGGTGCATAAAAAACACACAATGGGGTTGTGAATTATCAGAGCTTTACTGTTATAACCTGCATGTTATAACTTGCTAATATTTTTGCCACCCATGAGTAATGAAACAATCACAAATTTACGCCAATAAACTCTTCACATTAGTATGTATAATCTCTCTCTCAGATATCTACGCAGCTAAAACCCTAAGATGAATGTTTATTGGACATGCATGCTTACAATGCTCCTGCACAGTGGAGAGAAATGCACAACACACTGCCGCCACATTAGAAAACTTGATCAATGACTGATGTACTTACTTCAGTCTGTTTGCAGGGTCAGATTGTGGAACAAGTTCCTAGTATGAAAATACTTAATCGCTGGGTGTCTGGCATTCAAAGCATGCTCATAAAAATCTTACTTGCCTTGCTCTGGGCATCTGATTCATATGGCTGATTTGAAAATACCCAAGGCCATACTTTATGGTAAGCTAAAGCAAGGCATCTGTTCTCATCATGGCCAGTACAAAATATAAAGATACACTGTCATCAAACTTGAAAGCATTTTGACCCCAAGATCGAGGAAGCAACAGCACTCAACAGAATAAAGAGGCAGCAAAATTTCCTTTAAAGCATTAACGTGTCCTGTGAAAAATATGAACTGCACAAAGCAGAGATACAAAAGGCTGCAACGCTCACTGAACACTTTATCTGTCCCACATGTAAATGCGCTTGCATTTCTATCATTAGTCTGACCTCAGGTATCTGTGGTTATGGAATCTTCATACATTCATGTCAATGTGAGATTCCATCATACAGCAGTAGCTGCCTTTTAGTTACAGTGCTGGTGCTTTGCCATTTTGATCACACCAGCAGATGTGGGTGTTACAAAAACATGCTATGACAAGTGGTGGATTGGGGGTTTGACAGTATGACGGGAAGTTCAGCACTGTAATGTCCAAGCAAAGGTGTTAACCCACGCCCTCCTTACCAGGGAAATTAATGCACCATTCATAAAAGGTGGCCTAAATCAGCACATCTCATTTGAACATACAGGTTGAATTTCTCTAATCTGGCACCCTCAGGATCTGACCGGTGCTGATCCTGAGAATTTGCTGCCCGTGGGAGGTCAATACTGTCTAGCAGCATTACCAACACTTCAATTACTCCCTGGGCTCTTAGGGGTAAATTAGAGCTACATAACAGCAAAGAACACTGAGAGCCAGGACTGCTGGTGGTAAACAAACTTGATGGGACCATGGGAAAGTTGGCCACACTCATGATAAGTGGACATCCAAATAACTAAAATCATGCTGGAGCACGGATGTTGCTGGATCAGAGAGTGCCAGACTAGAAGAGAGGTTCTACCAGTAGTATGTGAATCAGAGCTCATCACTTTCCTGCAGCTAGTGGGTTTCTACATCACAGAGCTCTACTACCCAATTGGCACTGATTGGATTCTTTGCATTCTCTAAAGAAGTGTGCAGCTGAACCAACTTCTTGCCTCGGAAAGCCATCCCACCAGTGCAAGACAAGCCTCATGGCCTGGGTGATGCTGGGAAGTTCACACATGTGCTGTCTGGGCAGTGCTTGTTCTAGGCTGCTCCTGGAGTCTGCACCTTTCATCAGCACTAATTTCAATTAAACCTTTGAAGGAGAAGCCACACAAACCAGCATCTCTTAAGAGTTCTGTTAACCATTCAACAGCATGAGTGGTCACAGCTACTAACAGTAGCCCTGTGGATTCCATACACAGGGTGACATTCACAGTCTCCAAATGAGGCATTGGGAGGTGTGCCACACTTGCCTCGTATGGCCCAGGAAACAAACATGAATCAATAAGAGCTAGTCATTCTCTAGGGCTATGTCTATACAACAGAGTTATTCTGAAATAACATAGTCTGTTTACCACTCTGGCACTTTGAGTACAGAAGGTGGGGTCCACAAAGACTTTACATATACCTTGTCTGTACAGGCTCTGGTTACAAAAACTCACCCAGAGTCACAGATTCACTGACTTTGGGGGCAGAGAGGTAGCTACCATAATCAACTGATTTTATCCCTAAAACCAGGGGTGACATGTGAATTCTCCCTCAGGGGTACCCCAAGCTCTTTTGTCCCAAAAGAGCTTGAAAAAAAAAAGAAAAGAGGGGAAAAAAAAGCTGCAGTCTCTGCTGCCCAGTCTCAGGCAGGCAAATGTGCACGCGCGCGCGCGCGCACACACACACACACACACACACACAGACTCCTGTTACTCTCCAGAACACAAGAATCAAATAATCACCTTTAAAAAGTGATTTTTAAATTACAAAACAAAAGATATTCTTGATAAAGCATACTTGGCTGCTAGATGTTACAAAGCAAATAAGGAACACAAATTAAAACACAGCAAAAAAATCTATGGGAACAATTCTTAGATTGTAAATGGGGAGGGGAGGCATAGATTCACACAGAGCAGTTCAAACCAAACCACAAAATAAAGAAAATACACTGATCATGACCACATTCACTTTTCCCCCTTACTTACTCATGATCTTCTCTTGATTCCATCCACTTCCATGCCCTGAATTCCTTGGAGGCATGATAGTCCTGCCTGGGTTTAAATCATTCTGTGTCTCTCAACTTCTGGTCTAAATCTCCCCCACAAATAAAGCAGGCAAGGTATCTATATCCAATTCAAATTTCAGCACTCTATCTCAATTGGTTTTTCTGGTCCCTTGCCAACATTCTTACTAGTTACCTGAGTTTAACCCCTTAGTCACTCAGCACTCCTCCTATCCATTACACTGCGACTACACAACAAGCAGTTATTTCGACAAAATGTCAAAATAATGGCAAGCTGGAGTACTTTCTTACTCTGACTTCTGTAACCCTCATTTTATGAGGAGCAAGGGAAGTCGGAGGAAGAGTGCTCTATCTCAGACTTCCTGCTGTGTAGTCAGCATCAAAAGCTCAAATACAGTTTCAACTTGACATGGCTCAAGTTGCGTAGCTTATTTCAGCTTTAGCCCTGCCGTATAGACATGCTCTAGGAGACTAGACTGAATTCTGACAAATGAGTCTTAATTGTGATATTAAAACCACCGCATAGCACAAAAAAAATGATTTTTTTAAAAAAGGATTTAATTAGTCCTCGTGTTTGCTAAAAATTGTTAGAAATTAAGCATCAGCCTGGATTGTAGCAGTGTTTTAAACCCAGTGTGCAATGACCTTTAAGGCAGTGACACTGTTAGTAGTTTGCTGCTGTATGCGTGGGGTGCAGAAGGCCAAAAAAAGACCTTTTGGAACAGCTAAGCAGAGGAGTATAATGGGATTTAAAGCACACGCTTCTGAGACAGAAAAACTAAGATCAGAGTTTGGGACTTACCCAAGGTCACAGCAAGTTACAGTGAATGTCAGGGTAAGAACTTTTAGCAATGCACTAGACCACCTTTCTCCTACACATGGAAATGAGACACGATTAGCTTCCTGTCTGGGCAAGTGATATTTATTTTTCTTCTGTCTTGCCCCTGATTCAAAATTCAGTGCCTTCTGGCATAAAAACGAGTAGTCCTGTGGCACTTTAGCCCTTGGTCTACACTAGGGAGTTATTTTGAAATAACCCCCCTTATCTCCAGATAAGAAGTAGAGCCTCCACACTACAAAGCCTGTTATTTCAAAATAACGGACTGGTTATTTAGAAATCTGTACTCCTGCTTTCCTCAAGGAATAACGCTTATTTCAAAATGATTATTTCAAAATAGTGGTAGTGTGGATGATCCAGTGCTGCTAATTTGAAATACTTGGCCTCCACAGGCCTCTCACAGCTGCACTTTGGCCACTCTGGCCACACCTGCCATCTCCCCTTCTCCCCTTGCCCTGCGAAGTTTTAGACTCCGGGCTTCAGGAGAAAGGCTTGCGGCACATGGCCAGCTTGGCAAGCCCATGCCGTACAACAGGAGTCAGTGGAGCCATGACAGACCCCAACGCTCCCTCTGAGCCTTCCATGGCTTCCAGCATTCCTGAAGCACCTTCGCCTGCCACTGGCCACGGATGCTGGAGAGTTCCAGCCTGGACTGGTGCAGTGATCCTGGACCTCATCAAGGTCTGGGGGAAGGAGACCAAACTCCAGGATCTCCTCACCAGAAAGCAGAATGCTGACGACTATGGCCGGATCGCCGCCAGCCTGGCTAACAAAAGCCACACCCAGACCCTCGACCAGGTCCAGATGAAGATTAAAGTGCTCTGGCAGGCCTACAATAAGGCCAGGGAGCAGAGTGGATGCTGCAGGGTGGCACCACACACGTGCTGCTACTATGAAAGAGCTCCCCCATCACTGTCGTTGAGTCCAGCCAGGACACGCCCAGTGTCAGCCTCCATGAGGGAAGGATTGTGGAGGAGGAGGAGGAAGAGGCAGCCAGCCAGGTGACCATGCCCTCCAGCCAGGACCTGTTCCACATCCTGGAGCCGGTCTTCCTCACCCCAGGATGTCTCCCAGGCCTCAGATGATCCTGGGGAAGGCACTTCAGGTGACTTTCCAGAGTCCACACCGGACACTGCCTCCCCAAGGCTGATGAGAGACTTTGCCAGGCTCTGGGGAGAGCCTGCCCTAGACCCCCAGAAGGGTCAGGGCTTCAAGCAGACGGGGTGGGGCTGGGAACTAGAATAGAACAGACGCACACGCCGTATCCCTGTGGATGTGGTGCGCTTAATGTTTGGGTGGTGCTGCACCTGCACTGGCTGGGGCCCAGCGAGCTGCTGGCTGCACCACTGGGCACACTCTTCTAGCCCAACCAGGGCTTCCACGTGCCCGGTCGGGAGGGACGCCAACGGTCCAATTGTGCAAATGCAAAGGCCCTTCCCTGAGGTCACACCCCTGCTCCACCTCTTCCCCAAAGCCCTGCCCCCACTCACTCAGTCCCCTCTCTCTCTGTCACTCCCCCTCCCCTCCTCACTCACTTACAGTAGATTGGGGCAGTGAGTTGGAGTGCTGAGGGCTCCAGAAGCAATTTTAAGGGCCCAGGGCTCTGGCCGTTTAGCAGCGGTGGTGGCCGGGAGCCCTGGCCCCTTTTAAATAGCTGGGTCCCAGGACAGACAACTCCTTTCTCCCTACCCATCAGCACCTCTGTCCCTCCTGCACCCAAACTCCCTCCCTGAGCCCACATGCCGCACTCGCTTCCTGTGCTCCAACCCCTTTCCCAGCCAGAGTCCCCTCCCATTCCCTAACTCCCTCCCACAGCCCAACCCTGCATCCTCTCCTACACTCCAACCCTGTGCCCCAGCCTAAAGCCTGAACCCTGCACTCCAACTCCCTCCAGAGTCCTTCCCTCCCCTCCGCCCCACGCTCCAACTCACTGCCCCAATCTACTGTAAGTGAGTGAGGAGGGGAGGGGGAGTGACAGAGAGGGGGGACTGAGTGAGTGGGGGCAGGGCTTTGGGGAAGAGGTGGAGCAGGGGTGTGACCTCAGGGAAGGGCCTTTGCGTTTGCACAATTGGACCGTTGGCGTCCCTCCCGACCGGGCATGTGGAAGCCCTGGTTGGGCTAGAAGAGTGTGCCCAGTGGTGCAGCCAGCAGCTCGCTGGGCCCCAGCCAGTGCAGGTGCAGCACCACCCAAACATTAAGCGCATCACATCCACAGGGATACGGCTTGTGCATCTGTGGGGACTGTTCTGGCCTAGGGCCTGAATGGCTGTCGGCAGGACTTATGTGTGTGTTCTTCCTTGTCTAAACAGTCTGAATAAAGGGTGGCCAAAGCTTTCAGGCACGATCTCCCCCAGGGAGGCGTTTCAGAGGGAACCAGAGCAGTTGTGGTAAGAGCTCTTGGCTCAGTTGTCTAATTATATCGGGTTCCTCCTCCCTGGGTTTGTTTTGCGATGGCTTCTTGCCAAAGGTGCCGGGTGAATGAATGAGCTGTGCTGGCGACGCCTCTGCAATAATAATCATCAGTGATACCGCCAAGGGTTGTAGAGTCGAGCAGAGTGTGAGGCTGCCTGCCAGAGATCCCAGCTCTGATAAAGGGGGCCCTGTTAGCTGGCTTGGGAGAGCTCTCCATGGCTCTCCCTTGCGGTTCAACTCCAGCGTGGTGAGACAGACTAGTCACCTGCAGAGAGCCTTCAGGAGCGGAAAACCTACAGCTCTCATTTAAAGGGGTACAATTTACAAGCATTTGCAGCAGGTCTAATAAGCTAGGGGAGGCAGCCCCTCCCTGCTAGCACAGGGCTGCCCCTGGAAGTTCCCTTGGACTTCCAAGGGAGATTATTGATTCCCGGGGTGGAGGGATAGCTCAGTGGTTTGAGCATTGGCCTATTAAACCCCAGGTTGTGAGTTCAATGCTTGAGAGGGCCACTTAGGGATATGGGGCAAGCCTGCTAGGAATGGTACTTGATCCCGCTATGAGGGCAGTGGACTGGACTCACTGACCTCTCATGGTCCCTTCCAGCTCTGAGATAGGTATATCTCCATATATTTGTTTGACACGGAGTAGCAAATGCTGCTTCCTCCCTCCACGGGCCAGGAACCTGCTTGGTCCTATATAAAAGCTCAGTGCACTATGCCTGTTGCTGCCTGGTTACTCCTCTCTGGAAGGCCCTGCTGCCCTTGGTAGCTTCCATCTCCCTGCTGTCACTCAAGTGGGGTGGGGGAGGGTGGAGGAGGAGGAGGGATGCATATGGGCCATGCTGGGGACAGGGAAGAGCAGGGTGGAGTGTGAGGAGGCCTACAGGTGGAAGATGCAGGAGTGAGGTGAGGTTCCTGCAGGGGAAGCTTCCTCCCCAGGGCCCCCCCCAGGGATTATAAGCCAAACCCTGGCCTTCCCCACACAGGATGTAAATATAGTGGCCCTGGAAAGTTCCCTGAGCTGTTTGCCTGTTTTGCCTATGCCTGGGAGTGGCCACACAGCAGTGACACTTCACTTCCAGCTGTTTCCAGCTGTTTCATAACTCTTCTCAGTCCCTGCTAGAAAGCACAGCAGAAGGGGGCATGCTTCTGCCTCTGCCCCACCCCCTCACAGCTGCTTGCCAGACTTGGTGCTAAATTAACAAGGATTGCTCCTTCAAAGTGCTTAATTTTTTTCTCTCCCAGGAAAAACAGACAATAGATTCAGTCGCTCACTCCTTCGGCTCAGGGATACGGAGTTTGTTTTGGTGGTACCGTGCTTTTTGTTCCTTCCCTATAAGGTGGGAATCAGTCTGTGTAGCCCATTGTTTCTGAGACTGATGCAGAACAAAAGTTGGCATCTGCCATGGAAATATTATAATAGCTTTAAAAACAAAGATGCAACAAATAGATAGAGCTGCCTTCCAGATGCCCCTCCCCCTCATATGAAATCAAATCAAATCCACGCACTGCTGAGGGGTAGAATTTTGGCAGTACATACAGAAGACCCTTATAATTCCTGTTAACACTTAACAGCAGATGTGGCACATTGAATTCCTCTCCTACCATGCTGAAAATAGCCCTATCAACACCTCAGATCGTCCTTCTGCGGAGAAAACATTTTGGAGAGTATTTTCTTGGTCGCTCAGAATAGGAACATAACGCCCTCACATGCTGATGACAATGTCTGTCAATAACATGTCAGCGACAGCTTCCCACTGAAGGGCTTCAAATGCTTTACAACCATTAATGAAATAAACCCCTCCGTGGGGGAGCGAGAGGTGCACGCATGGAGCGAGTGAAGTAATAGAATAGCCTGGCAGATGAAGCACTGACCTTGCACACAGGAGGCTGGGTACAATTCCTGGTCCTGCTATTGATCTTCTTGGTTATGTAGCAAAGCTATGGCCGTGCCCTGACGGTCTTGTGCTTCTGGTAGATAGTGCTTGCCTCAGAAGCTCGCTGGGACCCTACACATGGCCTCTTCTTTTCTAGAGGCCAGGGTCACAGCCCGCTGAACCATACTCATCATAGGCTAGTTCACAGTTTGGTGTGAATACCCCTCCATAGTCCTGGTCTTCCCTCTCAGGGATAGACTGTAGTGGCATGAGGAGGGTTGTGGCAAACCCAAGACTGCCCACTGCTCCAGGTTCCAGCCCAGGAACCTTAAGGCAATGACAACAGACTGGATTTCCTCTACTCCCAGTTTGGCAGCTTTTTCCCTGGGCCACTTCCCAAAATGATCCCTCCCAGTACCTTTCCTCTGGTACCTGAGCAAGTCTGTCCTGCTCCTCCATAGCACTCAGCCTTACTCACAGTCAGCTCTCGCTGAGAACACCCCTCACTCTCAGAACTTGGGCTACTCTGCCCTCCCTGCAGTAGGTAAACAAGCCGCAGCAGGTTTTAATGGGCTGTAGGTACCCTGATTAGCCTAATGCTTCCAGGTGCCCCAGGGTACCTGCCTGATTATGCTGTACTAGGCTCAGTCCTGTTTACTCAGGGAAGAGGAAACAATTAACCAGCATACCTTCTCTTCATTTGTGTGTGGCGGCCAGCTGGTCTAGGTCTGTCACAGTTAACTTGGGCAAGTCACTGCCTACCCTGTGTCTGTTTCCCCCGCTGTAAAATGAGGCTAATGGTATTTACGTCTTTTTGGAAAGCAGTTTGAGATCAACTGATGAAAAGTGCAGTGTGGGAACAAGGTGGTATTGTGATGGGTAAAAATGGAAGAACTGCCAAAGCAGATTGGACCAGTGTTCTGTCTTAGTCTGGTATCCTGTCTCTGATCAGGGCTAGCAACTGAGGTTTCAGAAAAAGGTGCAAGAAACTCCATGAGTCATAAACAGCCTATTCTAAACCACAGTCTGGTCACCTCTGGCTTTTATGCTCCAAAATCTGAGGGTTCATATGCCTGCTAAAATGATATGCCCTATTGAACATAACTATCGATGTCTCATAATCTGTGTAAATTTCCTGTCCTGAACTGAATGAGATGAAATCTTTGGCTTCAACTGTATTTTGTGGCCACGAGTTCTGTACATTAATTATACATTGTGTAAAAGAAGGGATTTCCTCTTATCTCTGTACAATGTGATGCCTTAGAGATTATGTGAACATCCCTTGGTTCTTGCATTATGGGAGCACCTAATTTTCCTTTTTTTTCATAGCAGCCATTGTTCTTCACAGTTGTATCATATAGCCTCTTATTTGTCTCCTCTCTACACAGAACATTGCCACCCTCTTCGATCTCCCATCACACAGACATTTTTTCCATCTCTCTACATTGCAATGTACAGCTACAAGTTGAACCTCTCTAGCTGGCATTCTGTGGTCTGGCAACATCCGTAGTCCAGCATGATTTTAGATGGACGTCCGCTTTTCATGGGTGTGGCCAAGTTTCCTGTGGTCCCATAAAGTTTGTTTACAGCCACCAGACCTGGCTCTCAGTGCTGTTATTTAGCTCTAATTTACCCCTAAATGTCTTCTAAGAGCCCGGTGAGCCATGGACATATTGGTAATGCTGCTAGACAATATTGACTTCCCCTGGTCTGTCAAATTCTCTGCTTCAGCACCAGACAGGTCCCGAGGGTGCCCGACTAGAGATGTTCAACCTGTACAGGAATTTCACTTCATGGATCCCATTGACATTCCACAGAGATTTTAACAACCTACACCCCACCATCAATCTCAGCCTGGACCATTCTACACGAGAGATCCATTTCTCAGACGTCACCTCCTTTTAAGAGGGATAAGGGATCTTTCGGAAAAGGCTTTATTTTCCGAAAGATCCACGTCTAGACTGGCGCTTTTTTCCAGCAAAGCTCCGAGCCGGAAAAAAGCGGCAACTATTTTTATGCTAATGAAGTGGGGGGGATTTAAATCCCTGCTTCATTTGCAATTGCGATATGTCTAATTTGCATCCCTTTTACGGAAAAGGGATGCAGTCTAGACACAGCCCCCTTGTGTGGATGAAGTTCCCCATTACAAATGTGCTTATACCAGCATAATTATACCAGCATAATTGTTCCTATTTGGGAAGGGGAATAAGTTAGTCCCAGGTCAGGCTCCTTTATCATAATATAACTACATTCAGACTGGAGCTTGTCCTGGTATAACTGCGTTGGTCAAAATAATCGCACCTCTCACCGAAATATCTAAATTGGTGCAAAAATGGTGTAGCCTTAGCATGAGTGATGGATTTACTTTAATCAAATCCATCAGCAAAGATGACTTGATCATCCAATCAAGTTTCACATCCTTATTTCTCAGTAGGTCCTCCAGGCTTCCTCTGTAACAGTGCTCTGTCACCATGGCAATGAGACCCAGGAAGGGATTTGCGTTTCCATGAGGCCGAACTTTCATTGGAAACAGGAAAATGAATCACAGGAAACCAAGTCAACCAGACATTCTGCTCAGTTGCTGTTGCTGCTGCTGTCTGAGGGTGATCTTAACACATTACACTAGATGCCCCCAGTCTCTGTATGCCAGGAGTGTTGGACTAAAACCATTCTTCACAACATCACCATGGGTTGTGGATGAACAGCTCCTTGCACCTTCCTTTCATCATTTTGGGCTATTCTAGCCACATATTTTTATAGTCTAGCAATTTCATGTTATTAAGGGAGCTTACACTGGAGGGAAAAACCAATAGAAAATTGTATTTCTTTGGCCACATTGGCTAGAATAGTGGAGCCCCTCTCTGAGTCCTCAGAGCTGCCCGGAGCACATGCCACTCCAACGGCGATTTAAAGACCTTTTGAATCACCAGGCCCTGGGACAACTGTCTCCTTTGTCCCCCCTCTCCCACATGGCAGACCTGGGCTAGCGCCTCAATTTGGATATGTAAATATGGCTAAACTAAACTGACTTCAGCAGCTGCTGATTTACACATGCAGCTGAGGGTCTGGTCTGCTTTGCAATACAGTGATCTTGTATTACTGCCTTGTTTATTCAAGCATTTCCCAGAATGATGTTGTTGGAAGAATGTCCTGGCAAAATCTTTATTTTTATATGCACATTTTTCCCATGTTAGTAAGAGCAGCCAATAGCTCGGTGACCTTGAATTTGATGGGTTAATGTGTTCAATTGTAATTTTTTTTAATTGAATTCTAGACGAAGACTTCGACGTGCATATGAATTAGAAATGCAGTGCAATCCCAGGAGAAATCTGTGGTCTTGTTTTTATCACACTCGTAACCAGATGACAAATAATGCATGAAAAGTGCAGCGAAGTGCATTAGCTTTGCCTGACACTCCAGCCACCACGAAAGAATGGTTCCAAACTAATGTGCCTTTGGAAGACATGGTCATGGGAGAGATGCATTCAATGCCATAGCAGTTTACCGAGATGCAGAAACCGGTTTGTATAACATGTGATATGTAGATCACAATTCTCTTCGCTGACAGGCAGATTGGATACACCAGAAGTCATTTGCTAACCTCTGGTTTAACCACTTCCACAAGGCAGGAAATCTCCAGTGTGGCTATGTATGAGGAAAACACACTTGTAAAGGTAGATCTGGGAGTTGGAGGAAGGGTTCCTACTCCCCCAATGCCATACAGCCTCTAGGCAGGGGTGCAACCTGGGGGCATGCAGAGCATGCCGGAAATGTGGGCCCATGGCCTTAGGGGAGCCCAATCCTAGAGATGAAAGTGAGCTGGTGTGCCCTGGTGCAGCACTCTGGCAAGAAGTAGCCGGTGGGTGGAGCTCTTGGCTGCAACTGCTCCCTCCCAGCCTCTGGGGGCTCTCCTGCCTGCTCCCTCCCCCACACAAGTCCATGGCTGCCCTAGACCCTAGAACTCCTCTGTGTCCTCTGTGAGAGGGGGAGCTGTAGTCGTGGGTACCTAGAAGTCTGCTGCTCTTCCTCTTCCCCCCACTATCAGGGAGCGGGGGGACAGCGCATCGTGCCTGCCCTGGACTTCCACCCTCAATCCCTCCCGGTATTCCTGAACCCTTCAAACCCCCTTGTCCTGGCCCCCCCACACCCTCAGCTCCCTGCCCTGACCCCCCCAATTCCCCAATTCCCTGCAGTCTACAATGGACCAAGAACATTTAATGAACCTGGCAGTCATTTCAATTGAGCACAAGCTTGCACGATCACACCCTCTTCGCAGAAGTCATGGACACATGGGTTGGCATGAAAACAAGATACAGGAGACTAGGACTGTAAGTATTCTAATGCTGCTGTTTATGGTACAATGTATGTCTCTCCATAGCTCCATGTTGAAGCCGATTATTAGCAGAATATGTTATGAGATATTAAGCAATGCAGGGGATTGCTCTCAAATTTAAATGACGTGACATTAGATTTTATCAATAACTTGGGAAGTGCTGATTTTTGACTTGCAAAATCAGCAAGTCACTGTTTTTGTTGCTTTTTAAATGAAATACTATGTGCAATTAAAACTATGCAGACTTATTTAATGGCTCTTTAAAATGATGAGAAGATGAAGTCAAATAATCAACATTATCTAAGCAGTAATGCTCAAGAGGTGAGCCATGAGGGGAAAGGGGGGGGCCTCAAAGTCATATCTTGCACGCCTCCCAGAACAGATGGTTGTGCCCCTAGACTAGGGACCATGGCAGCAGGGTCCTAATCTAGGGTTGCCCTGAGGAGCTATCACCTGATCATCCAAGAACTGGGGAGCCACAAAGGCCCAGATTCTGAAAGGTATTTAGGCACTTACCTCTCATGGAAGTTAGGTGCTTAATATCTTTCATGATCTTCCTTAGATTGATTCCCCTTCTGTGCTTCTGCTAGGCTCTGTGACAGCACAACAATTCATCCCATTACTCTACTTTACATATGGAGAAAACTGAGACTTCAGCGACACACAATGGGGCCGACAACATTGCACAGTAATCCTATTTTCAATGTCCTTTTCTCCCCATTAGGAGACAGATAGTGAGCTTAAGCAACATCTTTTTACAAGCATGAGGTCATCCAGCATCAATTATATTTTATGAGGCCCTCAGGCTAACCATATCTGCAACATGCTGAGCCTGACAGGCACAGATAGATTCAATTCTGAAGGGCAGTGGTAACTGGATCCCAACTGATCTGAATATCACACGTGCTACTTGGCCATTGTTCTAATCAACTTCAGTGCATGGGGAAGCAGTGGTCATGGTATTGTGACAGCAGAGGAGAAAGCCTGGATCTGCAAAAGCGACAACGAGTCCTGTGGCACCTTATAGACTAACAGATGTATTGGAGCATAAGCTTTCATGGGCAAAGACCCACTTCATCAGATGCATGTAGTGGAAGTGTCCAGAGGTAGGTATAAATACGCAGGCCAGAATAAGGCTAGAGATAACGAGGTTGATTCAGTCAGGGAAGGTGAGGCCCACTTCTAGCAGCTGATCTGGAGGTGTAAACACCAAGGGTATGTCTACACTACCCCACTAGTTCGAACTAGCGGGGTAATGTAGGCATACCACAATGGAATGAGGAGTAACGGTACTCCTCGTGGAATGAGGAGTAACGGTAGTTCGAACTAGGAAGCCTAGTTCGAACTACCTAGTTCGTGCCGCGTGTAGCCGCGCGGCACGGGGTTCAAACGAGCGGTGATTTAAAAATGGCGGCGCCCCGCTTATGCAAATGAAGCCCGGGAAATTCAAATCCCGGGCTTCATTTACAATTGCGGTATGCCTACATTACCTCCTATTTCGAAATAGGAGGGTAGTGGAGACATACCCCAAGAGAGGAGAAACTACTTTAGTTGTTTGCTAGCCATTTACAGTCTTTGTTTAATTCTAAACTAATGGTGTCAAATTTGCAGATGAACTGTAGCTCAGCAGTTTCTCTTTGAAGTCTGGTCTTGAAGCTTTTTTGCTGCAGGATGGCTACTTTTAAATCTGCTACAGTGTGTCCAGGGAGATTGAAGTGTTCTCCTACAGGTTTTTGTATATTGCCATTCCTAATATCTGATTTGTGTCCGTTTATTCTTTTACATAGGGACTGTCCAGCGTGGCCGATGGGGCATTGCTGGCACATGATGGAGTATATTACATTGGTAGATGTGCAGGTGAATGAACCAGTGTTGATGTGGCTGATCTGGTTAGGTCCTGTGATGGTGTTGTTGGTGTAGATATGTGAGCAGAGTTGGCACCGAGGTTTGTTGCACGGATTGGTTCCTGAATTAGAGTTACTGTGGTGCAGTGTATAGCTGCTGGTGAGAATTTGCTTCAGGTTGGCGGGTTGTCTGTGGGGGAGGCAGGTTGATGGTGGAATTCTTCCATGGGAAGGAGACTCTAGAAGAATTCCACCACGATTTCAACAGCTTCCACCTCACCATCAACCTCAGCCTGGACCAGTCTACACAAAAGATCTACTTCCTGGACACCACAGTGCAAATAAGTAACAGAAACATAAACACCACTCTATACCGAAAACCTACCGACCGCTATGCCTATTTTCATGCCTCCAGCTTCCATCCCGGACACACCACACGATCCATTGTCTACAGCCAACCACTAAGGTACAACCGCATTTGCTTCAACCTCTCAGACAGAGACCAACACCTAAGTGATCTTCACCAAGCCCAGCCCCCAGTCTGCCAAAAATGCCATAAGTGTTCAATAAAGCATAAACATCTCTTCCCTCTGAGTTATTAGTTGTCACCTCTGTGCTCCAGTACAACTCACATTTTAAAGTGGTAATTTTTCTTGATAAAAAGTGCCCGTGATCCCTAGAGCTTCCTAATTAACTCAGTAAAGTAGCCAGGGCTAATCAGGAGTGCCTGTTCAAACAGTGCTGGTACTTTATCTCTTGCAGCGAGACTTAGATGCAAATTCATTTGTTATGGTTGGTTTGCTTGTTACAATTTATTTGTTTTACAATAGCACCACAGGGGGACCTCTTGGTTTATGCTTGGGTGGGTAATAATTTTTGACAGGGGGGCCACTCACAGATTTTGGAAAGTGCTTGAGGGCCACACTCTTCCATGATATTAATGGAGGCAGTGCTAGGTCTGGGATGGAGGTTGGGTGCAGAAGGGAGCTTGTGGTATGGATTGGGGTGCAGGAGAGGAAGTGGGGTCTGGGAAGGAGTTTGGGTGAAGGAGGCAGTTGTGACCTAGGTTCCCTGTAAATTGTGCACCTGCGCAGGCATGTAGACCTTATCTAAGCCCCATGCAGAGGTTCAGAGCTCCCTGTGCAGCTGATCGGCTGGGAAAAGGGGAGTGGGGCACTAGCTCTATGGCTATGGAGGAGTAGAAGCAGCAGCAGCAGCTATACTGGCTCCAGCTTCCACTCCAGTCCTTCCCTCCCCAACCTAGCTGGAGGATCTATACTCACTGAGGTGAGCAAGTCAGATCTACTTTAAAAGGTTATGACTACACTACAAAGTTAGTTCGAACTAATGGACGTTAGTTCGAACTAACTTTCATAAGCGCTACACTAGCGCTCCGTTAGTTCAAATTTAATTCGAACTAACGGAGCGCTTAGTTCGAACTAGGTAATCTTCATTCCACGAAGATTAAGCCTAGTTCGAACTTACTAGTTCAAATTAAGGGCTGTGTAGCCCCTTAATTCGAACTAGTGGGAGGCTAGCCCTCCCCAGCTTTCCCTGGTGGCCACTCTGGCCAACACCAGGGAAACTCGTCTGCCTTCCTCCCGGCCCCGGACCCCTTAAAGGGGCACGGGCTGGCTATGGTGCCCATGCCAGGTGCAAGCCTACCAGCACCCAGCTAGCAGACCCTGCACCTGGCACGGCTCGAGCCAGCCACCCGATGCCCCCCAGCCCTCCGCCTCTTCCCGGGACCAGGCTGGTGGCTCCTGGGAGCTTGCCCGGGACCGCAAGAGGCAGGCACCCGCCTGGGCTAGTGCGGACATCATGGACCTCGTCCACGACCTCCTCACTAGGCACAGGAAAGCAGCCATCTAGGGCAGGAGAGCTGCCAGCCTGGCCACCCAGGAGCAGGTGTGCATGAAAATCAAGGGGGTCCAGTGACCCCCGACCCTGAGCCCTGAGCTTACAATGGCCGTCCTGGGTCAGACCAAAGGTCCATCTAGCCCAGTAGCCTGTCTGCCGACAGCGGCCAACCCTAGGGACCCTGGAGGGGATTTTGTACATCAAGAAAAGGGGCTAGGGAAGGGTAAGTGGAAGGAGGTGAGGGAGGAATGGGGTACGCGCCCCCGATGGGGAGGACTGGGCTGGCTCTGTGGGCTTTTGGGGTGGAACCTCTCCTGCAGCCCCCCGATTGTCCCCTCTCCCCAGATGGCAGCCTGCGGCAAGTGCAGCCGGTCTGATGGCCGAGTGCTGTGATGTGCCCAGTGTGGGTACTCCGGGCACTCCAAGCCAGGACTGCTTTGCAAGCAGGGCACCCCTGAGAACTGTCTGTCCGGGGTGAGGGTCGGGACCCTTTAAGCGCAGCCCTCGGCTAGCCTGAGACAGCATCTCCACGCTCTAAGTCCTCCTCTGATGCCCTGCCGGCACTGCTTCCGGCCATCCTTAAGCCTGGTTCAGGGTCCACTCTGTGTGGACACGCTAGTTCGAATTAGCAAAACACTAATTTGAACTAGTTTTTTAGTCTAGATCCATTAGTTTGAATTAGCTTAGTTCGAATTAACTAATTCGAACTAAGTTAGTTCGAATTAACGTTGTAGTGTAGACGTACCGAAAGAGATAATCTTCTGGATTAACACTGCAATGTTTGTGCATTTCAAGACTACCATGGGTTGAGATCAACTCTCCAGTATGTGCCTTACATTACATAAAGTATTAATGTACCTATCCCATAGGACTGGAAGGGACCTTGAGAGGTCATCAAGTCCAGTCCCCTGCTCTCATAGCAGGACTAAGTACTGTCTGTGACACATTTGCCCTAGATGGCCCCATCAAGTATTGGGCTCACAAACCTGGATTGAGCAGGCCAATGCTCAAACCACTGAGCTACCCCTCCCCCTGAAAGCAAAACCATTTTCCACATGCACCTGCCGCTGCAGCTGGGGGACCCGAGCTGGTCTGAGGTTGTAGCGTGGCACTATCCACCCCTGGGGTGCTTTGGCACATTTTGCAAGCTCTCGCCCCTGGTGAGGAATTAAAAAGTGTACTTCAAAGGAAGGGCTCATCCAGGATTTGAACCCGGGACCTCTCGGACCCAAACCGAGAATCATACCCCTAGACCAATGAGCCAGTTATTTTGTAAAATTGTATTAGATTGTTCATATTGCTGCAATAGTAAAAAGGTGTATGCTCTAGAATAGTATTTCATACATCTAAATCTGTTTCTGGGGAGGAATCATGGTCAGGAGCGGCCCGAGGCTGTGGCATCTGGTGCCCCATGTGGAACATGCTATCGGTGCCCCTGCCTGCACAGCCATCAATGGGGTGACATCATCATTGGGCACCCAGGGCACCCCGTGATGTCATCATCGGGCACAGTTGAAGGGGGTGCCGTAGGCGACGGCCGAGTCGGCCTATAGCCCTGGGCTGCCCCTGATCATGGTATTCCCATATATAAGCCTATAGGGCAGCTTATTTTAAAGGACAATTTCTTCATACTTGCCTGCGATTTTGTTTTTAATCTGATACAATGGTGAAGGGATAGAAAGGCCATAGCAGAGTGGAGAAAGAGGCACTGCAATTTCAGGTCAGATAAAGAAGTGTTAAATGACACACTAATGCAGCACACAGGATAATGGCATCATGACTGGTTTAAAATCTAATCAGATAAAGCCTGTTTCCCACAAAATCACTGGGAGTTTCCACCTCCCTACTCCCATCCATGCTTCAAAATCAGAAAGGTGCAGCAGTTAACTTGCATGAACTACAGTCTTGAACCTGGTGTCAAACATGTCCTGATCAGGGTAGTTTGGCTTTTCGAATCATGGCTCGTGGCTTCTGGCTACTAATCAGCCACCCACAGTTCAGTCACCCAGTGGCTAGTGCCTGATGCTGCAACATTGCTGTCCCCTGTCACCAACTACTGAGCAACACAATGTGCTCTTCAGGTAGACTCCCTGGGGATTTCTGCAGCCTGGGGGGAAATAATCCTCCAGAGTAAATGATCCCACAGTCAGCTCCTGAGTAGCCCCAGCCTCAGCAGAGCTCTTTGGAAATTAGGTCCTGATGTAGGTAACGGTAATGCATTTCAGCACCTGGGACAGCTCACTCCCAGGGGCCCTTGCTTGCCTAGACTCTCGAAACACCATCAGCACATGACAATGTGGGCTGATTGCTCCAGAGCCTCTTTTTAAAACCAAGCACCTTGTGTACAAAAGCAACATGTGCTCCTTGACTGTAGAGATTGGAATCATGAATTTATAGGAGAGGGTAAGTGAGTATTTCATGTAAGTTCCACCCTTCATGGAAGTTCCACCTTCTCCTACTCCAGGTTTTAGCCACTACTGTTACAATGTCCTCTCAGAAGTTTCCAGCCCTTGCTGGGGCTCTAGCAGTGCCATCCTCCAAACTGTGCTGAGACTCCTGCACATTTAGCTCTAGCCTATGATTGCAGAGTTTGCATTTTAAGGCTCGGCCTTTGGAGTAGTGGATTTATTTCTTGGGAGCCCCCTTTCATTGCACTGTTCGCTGCTACGGCTTGCTAAATCTCTTGGTCTATCATAGGGACAACTCCTGTGCCACCCATTTAGGTTTTAGACCAAGAGGATATTTTATATATCTCTTGTGTCTGTCCCCACTACGATACCTCTTAAAAGAATTCAGCGGGACTGTAGTGAAGCTGGATGTCTGAAGGATTGTCATATAAGGTGAAACACTTGTGATTTCCTCTCTGAGCTCAAGATGAAGTTTTGTCCCACCAGGCAGATCCTGGCATATGTTCAGCAGCTCCTATATCATGACTTGTGAGCCTGGAAAGCAACAAAGCCCTTCTGTTGGGGAAGAGGAGCTGTTTGTCCCCATCATTAGCTTCTTAAGTCCCTGATTCAACAAGGAACTCAAGCTTGTGCTTACATTTAAGAACCAGTTCCCCTGCAGTCAATGAAACTACTGACATGCTTAATGTTAGGTAAGGATCCAGGTGCTATGCTGAAATAAGACCAGCATTCAGAACTTTGTTTTCCATGCTGCTATTTAAATAAAGAAGAATATTTAAGAAACGATGACTTGCATGTCATGGGTGGCTCTGGCTAGCTTTTCCTTAGTTAGGAGGTTCTGTGAGGCTAAAAATATATCATTAAAAGTCCTTGCTGATTACAGCTTTAAAATGCTAAAACAATCAAATTTGTTTTTCATGATTTATCCTCTATTCTACTTCCACTTCTCTTAGCAGACAACTACAGTGAGCTGCTCCATTTCACTTTGAGGACATATCTTTTCAAAAGACATCTAAGCTGGCTCCAAATACTCCCCCTCATTCTGAGGCAAACAGGACTAGTGGACAATTGTCCTCAGTGTTCACATTTTTTACCTTATTTCTAGTTTGAATGTGTCTAGCTTCAGCTTCCAGTCCTTGGATCATCTGCATTTTCTCTGCTAGATTAAAAAGTAAGCTATTATCTGAAACCACTTCCCTTTGCAGATACTTGTAGGCCATGATATGTTACATCTTAACCTTTTTTTGGTTAAACTAAATACATGGAACATTTTACATCTCCTTCTATAAGGCATGTTTTTAAGACATCAAATCATTACTAGTTTTATTCTGTGCCCAGCTTTTTGAAGTATGAGCTCCAGAATTGGGTAAATTAGTTAGTAATGAGCTCATTACATTGGTACATGGAGGTAATACTACCTCCCTACCACCTGTCGTACATTCCTGCTTGTAAATCCCAGGACTGCATTAGCTCTCTTAATTAAAGCATAGCACTAGGAGCTCATGTTCATTTGGTTAACCATCAATCTCCATGTGTCCTTTCCAGAGTCATTTTCTGGGATGGGGTGCAGGAAAATAAAACCTTTTCCGAAAGATTTTAAGAGGGATAAGGGATCTTTTGGAAAAGGCTTTATTTTCCGAAAGATCTGCGTCTAGACTGGCGTTTTTTTCCGGCAAAGCTCTGTGACGAAAAAAGCGGCAGCCATTTTTATGCTAATGAAGCAGGGGAGATTTAAATCCCCGCTTCATTAGCAATTGCGATACGTCTAATTTGCATCCCTTTTATGAAAAAGGTATGCAATCTAGACGTAGCCCTTGAGTAGCAGGATGTACCCTATATAAGGGCATTGGGCATTTTAGGTATTTTACACAATACATAATTAATTGGTAAATATTATTAGAATGACCAAGCCTTGCTTTGCTATAAAATGGGCTTAGTAAGAAGAATCAATGGGAGGGTGTTAGCTGGTGGCTGGGGTAGTGAGTGGTCTGTGAGCCCTATCACACCCAAGTCTTTAGCTGCTAGGACTGAGTCCCTTCGCAGCGGGCAGCCAGGGAGGCTGACAGGTGCCCCAAAGGGTCTGCCCTGTGGACGCAGCACAACTCAATGCTCAGCTCTTACTGCATTTACCCCTGACCGGCTATAGTTCTTTTGATTGTGTTTGGTTCTGTTACAGCAACAGGAGTCAGGTTAAAAGCTTAAACAGTTAGGGTATGTCTATACTACAGCATTAATTCAAACTAATTTAGTTAGTTCGAATTAGCGCATCTAGACTTAAAAACTAGTTCAAATTAGTGCCGGGCTGGGAGGGGGGCAGAAGAGTTTTCCTGGTTGTGCCCAGAGCGGCCACAAGGGCAAGCTGGGAAGGGCTAGCCTCCCACTAGTTCTAATTAAGTGGCTACACAGCCCTTAATTCAAACTGCTTAATTCGAACTAGGTGTTAGTCCCTGTAGAATAAGGTTTACCTAGTTCGAATTAAGCGCTCCGCTAGTTCGAATTAAGTTCAAACTAGCGGTTTGTATGTATAGACACTATGAAAGTTAATTCGAGTTAACAGCTGTTAGCTCAAATTAACTTTGTAGTATAGACATACCCTTACTAATTTATTGTTACAAGGCAAGATTAGCTGTTAAATGTTACTGCTGTGTTACAGATGACACAGCCACTACAAAAGGCAAGACAGAAAATACAATGAAAAGTCACTTAACGGTACCATGAAACCGTTTTGGTTCTCTGAGCTCTTACTGAATGTGCGCAAAAATGGACACCTAGCAGGTATATTATCACCCCTGCGATCCTTACTCTGGCAAAGCCAGCATTTCTCTCAATCCCAATGGGAAGCAGTCGATACGAGACTGTGATGGGGCAGCACCCGCACCCCATACTAGTTGCGAGCCGTCCCCGGTATGCTGGGGCGAAGCGGCGGCTCCGTGCCGGCTCCTGCCCTGCGTGGATTGTTCTGCCGTGGGCGGGGCTGAGTGAGGGACCTGACCAGTTGCTCCCGGCCACGCCACCGCGGCCCCGGCCGGGCAGGAATGACGGGGAGCTGACACAGCCCTGCGGCGCCGGCCAGCACAGGCGCCTTGGCAGGGCAACTACCCCTGGTGGAGGAGGCAGCCCCGCTCCACTACGGAGGACGTCATCGCGGCGGGACGCTCAAAAGGAGCGCCGCCACCAGAGCGAGGGGGGAGAACATGCGCAGCAGGATGGAGGGCGGACAGACAGAGGCACCTCAGACCCCGTCTGTGGAGACCTCGGGACCAAGCTGTCACGGCGACGCGGCGAGGGAGGTAGGAAGCGACCCAGGGCAGGGTGTTGGAACCCAGGGGGTTGGTGTGTTTAGGGGTCTCCCTCTCCCACCAACCAGGGATAGGGGGGGCGCCGCATCCCCCCAGAACTTAGGGCCCTGGGTCGGGGCTCGGAGTGAGGGCAGGCCTGAGCCCCCCTACCTCCCTTCGCTGACGCGGACGGCAGTAACACTCTATTGAGCATGGGCCGACCCTGCCGGACTCGGGGCAGGGCTCCTGGGCGATCGGGGAGCACGAGGGGAAGAGACCTCGGGTGAGGGAAGCCGGAGGGGAAGGGCGGAGGACCCTGCCTGGCCCTAAGGGAGGGTCGCGCCGACACCGCGCCCCTCCACAGAGACGAAGGCGTCCCTAAAGTCTCGGGGGTCCAGAACCTCCTGACCAGCAGGTATATGGGTGGATCTCCAATTAGAGTGGGGCACAGGGCTCCACTTTATATCCCTGTGGTCACGTAGACGCTTCTCTTGTTATAAAATGCCAATTAAGTTAGAACGTCTTTGTGACGTCCATTCCCACAGGGGGTCCAAAGCTTAATTTGCATCTGTGAGGTGGAGTTAACTAAATCATTAGGGCCAGACATCCTTTTTCTGATGGGGCGGCAGATTCCTCTTCTGAGATGGTGTGTGTAGGCGTATCAATACTGGTACCAGCCAAAGGTAGCCCAAGGCCCCCGACCACCTGCTGGCCCAACTGTCACTGTTATCTGGTTCCTGTCTAGCATCCAGGACCATTGCTATTCCAGCACCTCTGAAGGCCCTGGAGCCTTTGAAGACATTTTCACTTTCAAGGATTTCTCTCTCCAAAGGATGTCAGAGAGAGGGGGGGGGGGGGGGGCGGTTCTGTCTGGCTACATGGGGAGTGAGCAGGATTGACCTACAGGTCCTGCTGATTGTAACTAGAAGTAAATAGACCCTTTACACCAGCGACAGCAGTGCATGGTCTCCCAATGCGTGAAAATCAAAGAGACCATGACCTCCTGCCTGATACTGTAGGAGGCGTACGGGTGAAGTGTAAGTGAACTAGGCTTAATTATTGTATTAAATCTTCTATTAATTGCTTTTGCATTGTTCTGTGCTGTACTAATTGCTTTAGAAGTTATAGTATTTAAGGTTTAAATTGAATAGTAATCGTTTTTAAGGCTTATAAAACTTAAACAACTGTTTAAAGTTTGCAATAAAGAAGAAAATGGTTAAGTCTCTCTGGAGTGTCCTGGTTTCCTTCGGATCTAAAATAAATTGAACCACACGACAGACCGTATATTTCTTTCTGGTTCTTGCTACAAATATTGAGTATCACCAAGCTGAGACGATTAGAGCAGCTAGAAATATCTCCCATCAAATTACTATTTCCCATTTACAATGACTTTTCCAGTCTTTTAGTTAATCATTTCTAATCCATTTTCATCTCAACCACACTGTTTTGGTTTTGGTTTGGGGTTTTTTGTGTTTTTTGTATGGAGCTATTTATCAGCATGTTCTGCAAGACTCTGTCAAATGCCATCTGAACTCTAAACCATTTTATGTCTATACTGGGACCTTTCTCAACCAAACCTGTAACTTCATAGCAAAACAATATCAAGTTTATTTACAAGACCTATTTTCCATAAAACCCTATTGACTAACATTAGTTATGCTCCCAGCCTGGAATCTTCCCTGGGACGTCCACTAACTGGCCTAGAGTTTCCTGGGTTATCCTGTTCCCCCTTTTGAAATATTGATGCTAAGCTTTTCCTAAACGTTCGCTAGCATCTTTCTGGCTTCAGTGGGAGTCAACGGAGTAACCTCCTTGCAGACTAATGCTGTCCCTTTGTCAGGTTGCAATCCACTCCTGAGATCACACCTTGTTCTCCAGTGAGAGGCCTGAACTTTTGTTCACTACTGTCTGTTGGCACCAAAGAGCAGCAGGTTCATATGAGTCTGTTTGTGGCCCAGCTTGACCTGATTTTCCTGTGTTCTCACTCCTATAGCCTATTGCTGTAGATAGAAGGCTAGCTGGGGTAGCTTCAGTGAGATGTTCCAGGTAACCAGAGGCTGGGGTATTCTGCATGAACGGCAATGTGATCTTATTTATTTTAAATTAATGAATTCCTGGCTTCTGTTTGTCATGAGAAATGCTGGGAAACTCATGTTGACCACAACCATGCAGGGTCACAAAGTTGACCTGTGGGGATCAGATAAGAAATAGTTCTGTACCCCACAACTCATATTTACAAGGGTCGGGTTTGCCTCTTTTTTCACACAAGGTTTTGCAAAACTGTTCAAGAAAACAAAAATCCCACCCCTTTCTTTGTGCCTGCCAGGTCACCTCTAGCTCCCTGTTGGTTTTCATGGCCCATGTGAAAAATAGTGAGGTTTATACATTCAACTGAACTTTACAGGGCTTGTTGCAGGGCATGGTTGTGTTCACACAGTCCTGGGCACTGAGGTGCAAGCAAAGACTACACAAGACCAGCTTTCTCTCCTGCAACTCCCAGACCACTTTGTTTTCCTTTCCACTGCTTGTATCTCTAGAGAGGGACTTATATGCCCCTTATTGCACACATCTTCCCATAGGAATAAATAACCCTCTGACTTACAAACAGTACATGTACTAATTGTATCCATTGACATCTGCCTACAGGCAACTCTGCTGTAAGGAGACATGAACCTGGAGCTCTACACTCCAGCTGCTTTGGATAGTTTTGGTGGGGTTACAGCCACTGGGCCTGTCAAGGCAGCTTAAAGGAGTCAGTGCAAACGGTGAATCTAGCTCATAGCTCGCCTTGGCTTCATGAACTGCCTTCTTCCCCCCTTGGCTTGCAGAGTTCATTGCCCCTGTTCTGAGCAAAGAACCAGGGCAGGGCAGGAGCTTGTCTAGGGCAGTTAACTAGAGGGAGGAAAATCTGATTTCCTAACTCTGCCTTACATCTAAACAAGCCATTCATTTGGCTCTCTGCTAAATGTCTGAGCTCTCTGGGTCAACTTGGAACAGCTGGGAATCATTACAGGCTTGCTGTCTTAGTGGAACAAATAACGGCAGCAGGCCATAGCCCCAATGGGGCTGCAAAAAATTTTAGGGTGCAGATGATAAGCTAGGGCCACAGCTGGGGGTGGCAGCAGAGCCTCTGATGACTGGCACCTTGGGACAGGCAGCAAAGAGCTGGCAGCCCGGACCACCTGAGGCAGCAGGGCTGGTAGCTAGGATCCCTTGGATCAGGTAGCTAGGACCCTGGACAGCAGCAGGGGCCCTGGGTGCAGGCTAGTGGCTGGGACCCTAGAAAGGGCTCTAGGGGTTATAGTAGACCACAAGTTGAATATGAGTCAGCAGTGTGATGCTGTTGCAAAGAAAGCAAACATGATTCTGGGATGCATTAACACGTGTTGTGAGCAAGACACGAGAAGTCATTCTTCCGCTCTACTCTGCACTGGTTAGGCCTCAATTGGAGTAGTGTGTTCAGTTCTGGGCACCGCATTTCCAGAAAGATGTGGAGAAATTGGAGAGGGTCCAGAGAAGAGCAACGAGAATGATTAAAAGTCTAGAGAACATGACCTATGAGAGAAGGCTGAAGGAATTGGGTTTGTTTAGTTTAGAAAAGAGAAGATTGAGGGGGGACATGATAGCAGTTTTCAGGTATCTAAATGGGTGTCATAAGAAGGAGGGAGAAAACTTATTCAGCTTGGCCTCTGAGGATAGAACAAGAAGCAATGGGCTTAAACTGCAGCTAGGGAGGTTTAGGTTGGACGTTAGGAAAAAGTTCCTGTCAGGGAAGTCAAACACTGGAATAAATTGTCCAGGGAGGTTGTGGAGTCTCCATCTGTGGAGATATTTAAGAGTAGGTTAGATAAATGTCTATCAGGAATGGTCTAGACAGTATTTGGTCCTGCCATGAGGGCAGGGGACTGGACTCGATGACCTCTCGAGGTCCCTTCCAGTCCTAGTATTCTATGATTCTACTATTCTATGACCCTGGCACAGAACACAAAATCGGGGGGATGCCGCAGCACTCCCCACTCCCTTACTTCCCATGCCTATGCATAACCCCAGTTGATTAGAAGCCTGATCCAATACACCTGTTCAAGTCAATGGAGAACATCTGTATTAGCTTCAATGGGCATTGGGCCTGGTGCTTGAGGAGGACATACATTTGTGTTTCAAGCCTAAGCATTGCTCGCAGGGTCCAAGGCACAACTCTTGGGTACCAAGGCAGCCTCATGAAGAAGGCCACAAAAATTCTTCAAGCAGCTCCATCTATCTGTGATCACTTGCACATAGTCACCACAAGCACTTCTCGGAAGGTCTACGAGCAGCAAGTCTTTACCCCTTTGAGTTAAAGATGAACTTCTTTGGCTGTCAGTGATTAGCAGGCTGTTGTCATCTAGCAGGCTGTTGTCAAGAGCATACGTGGCACTTGTGTGGTATATGGGACATCTGCTAGAGCCATGTGTGCGTCAAACTGTCTTTACTGGAAAGTTAGCTCGCCTTGTAACTAGAGTATTGCTGTAACTTGTGTTCTGTCCACACACATAGACCCTTAGCTCTAGCGTGATGGTGCTTTCACCTTGAATTGGCTGCTCAGTTGGAGGTAGAGGCTTGTGATGGGGGGTTGGGCTTGCAATGGGGTGTACAAAGCCCACAATGGAGAAGAGAGCAGGTCAGAAGCAGGCCGACAGTGGCAGGGAGCCTCTCTGTGCTCCAGGGAAGATGTACCCAGGAGCGCTTGCTGCCGGACGCTTGGAGGCACTGACATGACCGAACCTGCAAAGGCGGGACTGGTGGCTTTTGTAAGTTGGGAACTTTGACTTTGTGCTCAGGGCTGTATATTTTCCCTGTGGGAAGAGGGAACACTGGCAGAGGCAATCCAGAGAGGCTGATACATAGCACCCTAAGGTGCCAGTCTTAGCTGCCAACAGCTGACCAGATGCAGAGGCGGGCCCAGGCTCCCCAACCAAACCCTAAGGAGGGCACAATGGTGGGTGGATGTCCCTCAGAGGGGAAACTAATTGGGAAAGATCCTGAAGGTGCAGGAGTCCAGACCCAGATCCAAGAGGGGAAGCCTGGAAGCCCTTGCTGACTTCTGCAGGCCCTGAAAGGGGCAGCTTTAAATGTGGGGGTAGCTGGAGGGCTGAGTTCCTAATAGGATCTGTAGTGATAAAGGGGAACAACCTGCCACATCCCTGCCTGGCCCCCTAAGCAACATTGCTGGTGAGTGTTCCCCTTCTCAAGGCTACACCTTGAGTGAGCCCGGTTCATCAGCTGCCCACCCAACCACTCTGCCCTGTGGCCACAGGCTAGCACTACTTGAGTGCCGCTAGTCTTCCAATGGCTTCCCACAATCCAGCCCTCCCCCGTGTGCCCCGAAAGGACAAACAAGTCCTTTTCCACAACTAGCTGGTCCTCTGGCAATAGAAATGACAATAATGACCTGACCGTACAGAAAACAAAGCCACTTTTCTCTTAGCCAGGATCCCGACAGCCACAGGATTGTTCTGAGAGCTGAAAGCTGGTGAAGATATTGCAGAAAGCAAACACAGGCAATCTAAAGCTGCTTGTCTGCTGCTGCTTCTCAAATCCAGGACGTGCAGGGCCCTCAGACCAGGCCCCTGAATACTCATCCCCCTGGACTGCCACGCACATATCCAGGCGAATACCTTGTTAAGACATGTCGGTTACCTGCCACAGGCCAACCATTACTGTAGAGTAGTAGTAGGTAGGTGGGCAGGGTATGTGGTAGGCTGAGGGGAAGGCTGTGCCTCCTCAGACACTCTCGCGTGGTCCCACCTCACCCACACTCTGCCTGACAGCCTCCTCAAGATGGCTGCTTCCCCCTTAGCCTCATCCCGGGAAGGCTGCTCCTGTTCCAGGAAGCATGCTGGGGCTGGAGCCAGGGCAGCCGGTCTGTGGCTGGAAGTTGGGGTGGCTGGGCTGCTCAGCACGTTAAGGCCCTCGGGCACATTGGGTGGGTGCTCCAGGGCTAGAGGTGTTGAGAGCCAAGGGCTGGGCATCACCTATTCACCCCATGCTCCAGGGCTGGGGTGCTCGGGCGCTTGAGGCTGGGGGAAGGGGGTTCTGGCAGCCACAGATAGGGGAGCTCTGGGCTTTGGCAGGGGAAGGAAGTGGGAGGGGCAGACCCTCAGGCAGAGGGGGTGGGCCAAGGTTAACCTCCCCGAGCCTGTGGGCACCCCCTGCCCACAAGTATGTCCGCAAAGAGGGTTGATCAGGGCTGTTTCGGAGGCGGCGGCTGATGAAGATTTGTCTCCTGTTCTGATCAGTGATTTTAGTGGCCGTAGCCAACTGTCGCAGGGTGCAACATTCCCAGCCTGGCCTTTGCTTAGGGCTCACTTTGAAACTGAAGTGGAACCAGATGGCGCTTTCAGCCTGGACAATGGGTCCGTTCACAGCGGCAGAGAATGCTAGTGCATTAAACAGCACGGATCACGTCTGCAGCCAGCCGCCCAGATCCTCACCCGGGGGTAAATCAGTCATGCTCTGTGGAAGTCAATGGAGCCCTGCCGATGCACACAAGCTGAGGGTCTGGCTGGGCTCAGGACCCATTCACAGAGCCCTTCTGCTGTGTGTTTCAGAGACTTGACAGTTCCTTTGTATTGCCTTGTGTGCAAGTGCGGCTGGGAATGTAAACACCCCACTGCCTTATGTCCCCCCACAGCTGATAATGAGAAGCAGATTAGGCCAGCTGCATCCTCCTCCACTCCCCTCAGGACCCAGCGAGCACTGCTCTGTGTTGGCAGCAGGCCATGGTGGGGGGTAGTTTGAAAAAGGCCCTGCTCAGTTCTGTGGGGGCAAAAGGCCGGTCACTCTGTGATGCCGCAGAGCCATTGCTCAACGTGTGGCACCTTGTAAAGCAGAGATTATGGCCAAGGCAGCTGAGAGAAACTAACTTACGGAGCTTCCCCAACCAGGCTGTGTCTCCATGTCAGAGCTTTCACGGACATGGCGGTAGTGAGGCCGTGCGGCCGTGTCTCTCAGGCTATGTCTACGCTGCAGACTTCTTGCACAAGAAGCTTTTTTCAGAAGAGATCTTCCGCAAAAACTTCTTGCACAAGAGCACGTCCACACTGCAAAAGCGCATCGGAAAAGCAATGTGCTTCTGAGCAAGAGAGTGTCCAGACTGCATGGACGCTCTCTCGCAAGAAAGCTCTGATTGCTATTCACAGAATAGCCACCAGAGCACCTGTGGTTGTTTCTATTCACTCTTTTTGCACAAAACCCCCCTCTTGCCCGTCCACACGCACCTTTTTGCACAAGAACTCTTGTGCAAAAAGAAGTTATTCCTTGTCGACAGAGTAATACCTACACCGGAAAAACCTTTCTGTTTTTTTGATTGACTGTAAATTTACTTGTGCAAAAATGCGCTCGAGGTGTGCACGCTTCGTGGGTTTTTGCACAAAAACCCTATAGTGTAGATGTAGCTGCAGAGTCGGCAGCACAAACGCTGTTTGTCGACACTTTTGCAGGCAAAAAACCCTTCACACACACACACACACACACACACACACACACACACACACACACACCCCACCACCACCACCACCAGTGGCGTTTGCTTTGTTAGCGGGCAAGCCCTCCCACAGACAAAGCGCTGTTTACACTGCCACTTGCCCTGGCAAAGGTTTTGGGGGAGGGGAGCATGGTTTAAGCACCTGTGAATGACAAAAGCTTTGTTGCTTAATTGCTGGTGGAGCCAAAGCCTTAGGGTAAGTCTACACTACAAAGTTAATTCGAACTAACAGCCTGTGATGGACCAGGCCGTGTCTGGGCACAGCTGAGGGCGTCCACTCAGGGCGAATTGCTCAACTTCGGGGCTCCTTACAGTCCCCAGACTGGTGACCTCTCCAACCAGGCCACAAACCAGTCCCACAGAGCACTTCAGCAGCCTGCCTGAAGCCTCCCAAGCAAAACCCCTCCGACACCCCAGCAATATCCATGCCCCAGATGGCCCCGGGCCTCATACACAGGTGGGGGGGTCCTAGCACCCAATCCCACCTACCTCGAACAAGTTCTGTCCGGTTCCAAGAAACCAGCCACAGATCCCTGGTCAATTTACCCTTTGGACCTTACCCACAAATCACGCTGGGCCAATCCTTTAGTATCTAACATCTAAAGGTTTATTATTGCAATACAGAAAAGCATGAGAGTAAGGTTATTAAAGTACAGTACGTTACATGCATCGAATCTCCCAGTTCTCGATGCAGGCTCTAGCAGAGATGTTACAGCTGCTGGTTCAAAAGTTCTTGTTGCGCATCCTGGGATCAGGATGGGTCCACAGGTCTTTCGGGCTCTTCGATCCCTGAAATGCTGCCTCTGGGATGAAGTGCTGAGCTGAAGACCAAGATGGAAACCACCACATGGCCTATTTATCCCTCCTTCCTGGTCTCTTCTTGGCTATAGCAGGTCACCTGGTCCACCTTATTCCTGTGTTGCCTGCTGGTAGCCCTTAGGTATGAGTCACCACTCATTCTTTAGGTGTGTCCTTGGCCCATTGAGTGCCATTGTCCCACAGGGCCTTGCTGATTAGCATGTCCATAGGCTGGGCTCTGCCCAATGCTCAACCACATTCAGAGAAATATTCAGTATCCACACAGATTATAGATTCCTACCTACACACACAGACATCACACAATCACGCAAATAGCGTATATAGGATTAGCTGACAGCAAGCTTCTATTCAACAGCCCACATAGCCCCCCTTTTATACCATTTTCTGGAACCAACACCTCCACCTATGGGTGCAGCAGTGATCTGGCTGCTCCCCTCAAAATCGGTAACGTGACGCAGCCGTTAGTTCGAATTAACTTTCATAGGTGCTACACATACAAACCGCTAATTCGAATTTAATTCAAACTAGCGGAGCGCTTAATTCGAACTAGGTAAACCTCATTCTATGAGGACTAATGCCTAGGTCGAATTAAGTAGTTTGAATTAAGGGCTGTGTAGCCACTTAATTCAAAGTAGTGGGAGGCTAGCCCTTCCCAGCTTGCGCTGATGGGCACTCTGGCCAAACCAGGGAAACTCTTCTGCCCCCCTCCTGGCCCCGGGAGCCCATAAAGGGGCATTGTCTGGCTACAGTGCTTGTGCCAGGTGAAAGCCTGCCAGCACCCAGCCAGCAGACCCTGCACCTGGCACGGCTTGAGCCAGCCACCTGCTGCCACCCAGCCCTCTGCCTCTTCCCAGGACCAGGCTGGCGGCTCCCAGGAGCTTGCCCGGGGCCGCAAGAGGCGGGCACTCGCCTGGTCTAGTGCGGAGATCGTGAACCTCATCCAGGTTTGATGGGAGGCCTCCAACGTCCATGACCTCCGCACTAGGCACAGGAAAGTGGCTGTCTATGGCAGGATAGCTGCCAGCCTGGCCACCAAAGGCCACATGCGAACCCAGGAGCAGGTTTGCATGAAAATCAAGTTGGTCCAGTGAGTCCCCCGACCCTGAGCCCTGAGCTTAGAACATAAGAACGGCCGTACTGGGTCAGACCAAAGGTCCATCTAGCCCAGTAGCCTGTCTGCCGACAGCGGCCAACACCAGCTACCTCGGAGGGGATGGACCGAATTCATAGATTCATAGACTTTAAGGTCAGAAGGGACCATTATGATCATCTAGTCTGACCCCCTGCACAGTGCAGGCCACAGAATCTCAACCACCCCTCTTAGAATAATCCTCTCACCTATATCAAAGATATTGAAGCATTCAAATACTTTGAAGGACCCAACATGCAGAGAGTCCTTCAGCTGTGATCTGTGCCCAATGCTACAGAGGAAGGCGAAAAACCTCCAGGACCTCTGCCAATCTACCCTGGAGGAAAATTCCTTCCCGACCCCAAATATGGTGATCAGCTAAACCCTGAGCATGTGGGCAAGACTCACCAGCCAGACACCCAGAAAGTTCCCTATAGCAACTCCTATCATCCCTCCATTGACCTATTTCCAACTGATAATGAATGGTCAATTAGTTACCAAGATCATGTTATTTCATCCAACCATCCCCTTATCATAGAATCATAGAAGACAATGACCAAGTGATTTGTCTCATGCCATCCATCTCCAGCCTTCCACAAACAGAGGTCAGGGACACCATTCCTACCCCGTGGCAAATATCACTCCATGGACCCAACCTCCATGACTTTATCTAACTTTTCTTTAAACTCTGTTATAGTTCTAGCCTTCACAGCCTCCTGTGGCAAGGAGTTCCACAGGTTGACTATTTGCTTTGTGAAGAAGAACTTTCTGTTATTAGTTTGAAGCCTTCTACCCATTCAATTCATTTGGTGTCCTCTAGTCCTTCTATTATGGGAACTAATGAAGAACCCTCTCCACACCACTCATGATTTTATAGACCTCTATCATATCCCCCCTCGGTTTCCTCTTTTCTAAGCTGAAAAGTCCCAGTCTCGTTAGCCTCTCTTCATATGGGACCTGTTCCAAAACCCTGATCATTTTAGTTGCCCTTTTCTGAACCCTTTCCAAGGCCAAAACATTTCTTTTGAGGTGAGGAGACCACATCTGTACACTGTACTGAACATATAGCGTACCATAGTTTTATACTTCCCCTCCTCCTTCTTCCCCTGGCTTCCCCCTGCCAGCTCCCTCCTCCCAGGTTTCCACCTCCCCTCTCCCACCCTCTCTCTTCCCCTCTCCCACCTCCTTTTCCCAGTCTCCCCAGAGATTAATCCCCCCACCCGAGATTTGTTAAATAAAGAGAGTTTCTATTTTTGAACACACGTGTCCTTTATTTTTTACATCTGGAAGGGGGGCTAGGGAGGGGTGAGTGGAAAGAGGTGAGGGAGGAATGGGGTACGAGCCCCCGATGGGGAGGACTGGGATGGCTCTGCGGGCTCCTCGGGGTGGAAGCTCTCCTGCAGGGTCTCCTGGATGCTGACAGCCCCCCGATTGACCCTCCCAGATGGCAACCTGTGGCAAGTGCAGCCGGGCTGATGGCCGAGTGCTGTGATGTGCCGAGTGTGGGCATTCAGGGCACTCCAAGACAGGACTGCTTTGCTGTCCCTCATCGAGGTAGACAAGCAAGCGGGGAACCCTGAGAACTGTCTGTCCGGGGTGGGGGTTGGGTCCCTTTAAGCACAGCCCTTGGCTAGCCTGAGGCAGCAGCTCCACACTCTAAGTCCTAACCTGATGTCCTGCCGGCACCTGTTCCGGCCAGCCTTAACCTCGGTTCAGGGTCCACTCAATGTGGACATGCTAGTTCGAATTAGCAAAACGCTAATTCAAATGAGTTTTTAGGTCTAGATGCACTAGTTCAAATTAGCTTAGTTCGAATTAACTAATTCGAATTAAGTTAGTTCGAATTAGTGCTGTAGTGTAGACATACCCTTAGAGATGCTCAGACAATGGCCAGCGATCTAGCAGCTTTCTGGGGCATTGCAGGAGAAGGGATGTTCATTGTAGGCCCATTTAAATGAGAGGCTGGATTAGGGGAGGAAAAGACAATTAGGATCATTATATAAGGAGCATAGATTATATCAATCGATGTGGTTTAGCGTCACATGGATTTACTGCTGCCCTCAGGTGAGCTATACAGACCAGACCAGCCCCTCTCCAATCCTTGATTTATACCCAGGACAGTCAGGATCAATCTTCACATTCCCCTGCCATTTTGCTCCACAGAGACGTCTAGAGATGGGAGGTCAGCACAGCCTCAGTGACCCATTCAAGATGTGGGTTCCTGGCTGGTCATGTCTGGGGGGGGGGGGGGGGAGAGCACTTAGCAAGGGGAGGTTGTGTGTTGCAAACTAAGGCCACCACCATTCGTTTCATTTCGACCCCTCAACTGCAGCTCTTTGGTAACAAATTTTCATTGGTATTACTCTAGGCCAGACACAAGCGGATGCATTAGAGCAGGAGCAGGGAACCTTTTTTGGGTCGGGGGCCACTGAGCAATCAGTTGGGGGCCGCATACAAATGAGAAAAATAACCTCAAAAGCCCCCCTCACTGATATGGGCCCCAAGGAGAAGGCGAGAGACACTCCCCACATTCCCCTCACACACCAGAGCCTAGCGGGGGGCAGCCTAGTAGATTTTTGTCAAGCAGGGGCTGAGGTTTCCCACCCCGGCATTACAGAGAAAAGCCTCATGAGCCCATTTCCATCCCCTCAGCCATATGTTCCTCATTGCAGATGAAGAATCCCTGTTTAGGTCCTTAGATCCTCTTCTGTGTATTCAGGAAATCACACAATGGCTCCCATTCACACTAGACAAGCGACTCAGCGGGACGCCTCATGTGCTAAGATTAGATTATGTAGCCTGTCCATCCTGGTTTTCAGTCGATGTACTGCACAGTTCTGTGTCTCATTTGCATGCACGATTCCTGTCATTGTGCCTACACAGCTGGTATCTGCACACGCAGGTGAATGGTCAGACAGCCAGTTGTGCATGCCAACGCTCCTTTTGCGTGCAGCACCACAGTAATTTGCTGTGAAAACTGGAAATATAAATGGCCTTTTTGAAGAACCAAGTCCACTTTGTGCACAAATGCAACATGTGTTTCAGGAGTCTCCCTGCAGCTCATGCTCTGAGCTCACCCTGTTATCCAAGCACTGGAAAAGTGGAGAATGTTCTTTATAGTCACCTCTCATCTGACCTTCTGTGCAAAGGATACCCACTCCATTCCCTAGGGTCACACTAGTGTGTGCAACTGAATAAATGGCCAGCACTACTTGACATGTGTGTGTGTGTGTGTGTGTGTGTGTGTGTGTGTGTGTGTGTGTGTGTGTGTGGACAGTTTTCTATGCTGTCAAGTGTCCCCGGCACCATTCGGACAGAAGGCAATACGGTGATCTGAATGCAATGTCTGCTCTGCAATATAAGGCACACTTTAGGGGTACAGTCAGAGCAGCTTGTTACTTACTGAGATTGGGGTTCAACTGTGTTTGTGTCCCAGTTTTCAAGACTGGCCAGCTCGGTTTGCTTCCTCTGAGAATTGTTTCTGCCTCATAGGAGCACCATGGGCCCTAAAGTCTCAGCTTATGAGGCCCTCAGGATGTGCGTTGCCTAGGCACTGTGGCAGAAGTGGGTAAGGGAAGCTTCATCCTATGTTTCTCTATCCATCGCTGTCCATGCCCCACTTCCAGGAGCACTGAGACATGACATGCCGAATCCGACTTCATAAGAACATATCCACTCCTCCTAGCATCTCCGTGCTGTGCAGAAGTATTATAGCAGGTCTCACATTGCTCCACTCAGGGGTGGATTGTGAAGGCTTCTGCTGTGATGTCACCGATATTCAGACTCGAATCAATGGATTTATTTCCTTGCTGCTCCACAATTGCTGCAATGCTTCAGATGGGTCCAATGGGAAATTCTCCCCCCTTGGGGCCTCTCATCTACATCATTGGGGTGACATAAGAGAACCCGGCACCGGCCAATATGTGAGCATCTTTGGGTCAGATGAATAATCACCCAGCACTGTCCTCAGGGCTCTCCCTCTGAGGGTATGTCTACACTAGAAAGTTAGTTCGAACTAACGGACGTTAGTTCGAACTAACTTTCCTATGCGCTACACTAGCGCTCCGTTAGTTCGAACTTAATTCGAACTAACGGAGCGCTTAGTTCGAACTAGGTAAACCTCATTTTACGAGGACTAACGCCTAGTTCGAACTAGCTAGTTCGAACTAAGGGCTGTGTAGCCCTTTAGTTCGAACTAGTGGGAGGCTAAGGCTTCCCAGGTTTCCCTGGTGGCCACTCTGGCCAACACCAGGGAAACTCTATTGCCCCCCTCCCGGCCCCGGAGCCCTTAAAGGGCCACGGGCTGGCTACTCACTTTGTGCCAGTTGCAAGGCTGCCAGCACCCGTGCCTGCACAGCCTGCACCTGCCACAGGATGAGCCAGCCATCCGAGGGCTCCCAGCCCTCCACTGCTCCCCACAACCAGCCTGGCGGCTCCCGGGAGCCTGCCCGGGGGCGCAAAAGGCGGGCGCCCGCCTGGTCAAGTGCGGAGATCGTGGACCTCATCGAGGTTTGGGGGGAAGCCTCAAATGTCCACGATCTCCGCACTAGCCACCGGAACGCGGCCGTCTATGGACGCATGGATGCCAGCCTGGCCGCCAGGGGCCACCAGCGCAGCCGGGAGCAGGTGCGCTGCAAGATTAAAGACTTGCGGCAGTCCTACTCCCGGGCCTGCCTGCCAGAGGCTGACCCGGAGGCCTGCCCCCACTTCCATGCCCTGGACCGCATCCTGGGGCCTCATGCCGTCCCTGCCCCCCGGGACGTGATTGACCCCGGGGCAGAGGGACCGCTCCTGGACACCGAGGAGGAGGAAGAGGGCTCTGAGAGCCAGGAGCCTGCCGCCAGCCTTCCCAGGACCCGGGACCCCCGAGGCACCCCACAGAGCCGCTCGCCTGCATCATCAGAGGCCGGGGAGGAGTCCACCTGTGAGTACCATTGTGTTCCCCTTATGTGTACGGGGGGCTGGGGCGAGAGGGAGCCCCGGGACCGTGCGCCTGGGCCTTGCCCACTACGGAGCAGCAGCTGGGGATCCTGCAGGGGCCCTGGCCTTGCAGAGGGGAGCTGGGTTTCACACACCTGGGCCCCTGGGGTAATTGACCGCTGGTCTTCTTGCACCACAGCTGCAGCACCGGGGACTGCAGGGCACACCACACCGCCTGCAGCAGCCGCCCGCGCCCGGGCAAGCAGGACAGCCAGGAACCAGGAGGACTACCAGAGGCGGCATCTCCGGTTCCTGGACCGACAGCTCCGTCTTCAGGACCACTGGGTCCAGGAGGACCTCAGGCTGCGCCAGAGGAGTCTGGAGGCCCTGGAGGAGCAGGGCCGTGCCCTGCGAGGCCACCTCCAGAGCCTGCTAGACCGCTTTCCATTTCCTCCTCCCCCTGCTCCCCCTCTTGCTCCCCCTCTTGCTCCCCCTGCTCCCCCTCTTGCTCCCCCTCTTGCTCCCCCTGCTCCCCCTGCTCCTCCTGTTCCTCCTGCTTCCGCTCCTGCTTCCGCTCCTGCTTCCTCCACACCCCCTGTCCTCTCTGCCCCCCCCTCCACAACCATTCCCCACCGACGCCCCCGGACCCGCAGTGTGGCGAGACGGGAGAGGCACCCAGACTCCCACCCCTGAGCTTTCCTTTCCCTTCCTCCCTTCCCTCCCCTCCCCTTCCACCTCCCTCGTCCCAGGTTTCCCCCTCCCTTCTCCCACCTTCATTCCTCCCTCCCCCACCCCAGTTCTCTGAAATAAACAGACGTTTTTGTTTGAAAAACAGGTGTCTTTATTGTACAGTAGATAGGGAGGGGAAAGGGGAAGGGGGGGGGTAGGGTGGAAGAAGGCCCCGGTGGGGCATGCAGGGAGAGGTCAGTCCTCCTCCTCCTCCACCTGGAAGCTCTCCCGCAGGGCTTCCCGGATCCGGATGGCCCCCCGCTGGGCTTCCCGGACGGCGGTGGTGCGGGGCTGACCGTAGTGTCCAGCCATGCGGTCAGCCTCAGCCATCCAGGCTGGCAAGAAAGCCTCCCCCTTCCGCTCACACAAATTGTGGAGCACACAACATGCCGCCACCACGGGAGGGATGTTGTGCTCGGCCAGGTCCAGACGGGTGAGGAGGCATCGAAAGCGGGCTTTCAGTCGCCTGAAGGCCCCCTCCACCACGATGCGGGCCCTGCTCAGCCTGTTATTGAAGGCCTGGCGGGAGGGATTGAGGTGCCCCGTGTAGGGCTTCATGAGCCAGGGCTGCAGTGGGTAGGCGGCATCCCCCACCAGGCAGACGGGCATGTCCACGTCCCCGACCCTGATGTGGCGGTCGGGGAAGAAGGTCCCGTCCTGCAGCCGCTGGCACACGGAGGAGTTCCGGTACACCCGGGCGTCGTGTGCTTTGCCAGACCAGCCCACATTTATGTCCGTGAACTGTCCCCGGTGGTCACACACGGCCTGCAGGATGACGGAGAAGTACCCCTTGCGGTTCACGTACCGGGACGCCTGGTGTTCCGGGGCACGGATGGGGATGTGCGTCCCGTCGATGGCCCCCCCGCAGTTGGGGAAGCCGAGGGCGCCGAATCCCCGGATGACGGCATCCGGGTCGGCGAGGCGGACCACCCTGCGGAGCAGCACCCGGTTGATGGCCTTGACCACCTGCGGAGAGAGACACAGCAAAGCGCCAATCAGTGGGGCGCCCGGGTGGCTGGGAGCGTGCGTGCCCTGGCAGTGCCCCGCGCCCCACTCCCGGTAGCAACCCCCCTGGCGGCGTGTAGTACGGCCGGGACAGCCCGACCCCTCCGGTGCGGGGCGCCTTCGCCTCCTCCCGCCCCCCCCTTTGTCCCTGGGGCGGCCCATCCCCTCCTCGCAGCCCCCCTCCCCCCCGGCTCGGTGGCCGACGAGCGCCGTACCTGCATGAGCACTGCTCCGACAGTGGATCTCCCCACGCCGAACTGGTTCCCGACGGATCGGTAGCTGTCCAGCGTGGAGAGCTTCCAGAGGGCGATGGCCACCCGCTTCTGGAGGGGGATGGCGGGCCTCATGCGAGTGTCCCTTCTTTGCAGGGCAGGGGCGAGCCACTCGCAGAGCTCCAGGAAGGTGTCCCTCCTCATCCTAAAGTTCTGGGTCCACTGTCGGTCGTCCCAGCGCTCCAGGACGATGCGGTCCCACCAGTCGCTGCTGGTGTCCAGACGCCAGATGCGGCGGGGCACGCCGGTGCCGGGGCGCCGCCGCGGCTCCTCCACGGCCCCCAGGGCGGCCAGGCGGAGAGGCAGGGGGCTGACGTTCCCCAGGTGGTGCCAGGCAGCCTCGAGCCATTGCTGGCAGGCTTGCAGTAGCAAGTCCAGAACGTGCACCAGAAGGTGCAGGGCGAGCCGTGGCTCCATGTTGCCACCTGCGGCAGTCCCCCCCGAAGGGAAGCACCGACACAGACGGGCACAGAGACCGACGCTTTGCTGTCCCTCGGCGAGGTTGGCAAGCAAGCAGGAAAAGCTGAGAACCGGCTGTCCAGGGAGGGTCCCTTTAAGCACGAGCCTCAGATAGCCTCAGACAGCAGCCACACAAAGCAACTGCTGACCTGATGCCCTGCCAGAACCGGTTTCAGCTGCCCTTAAATGCCCCCCTGCGTCCAATCAGTGTGGACGCGCTAGTTCGAACTAGCAAAACGCTAGTTCGAACTAGTTTTTAGTTCTAGATGCGCTAGTTCGAACTAGCTTAGTTCGAATTAACTAATTCGAACTAAGTTAGTTCGAACTAGCGCTGTAGTGTAGACGTACCCTGAGACAGGTCACATTCCAGGCCAGGGCGCGGTAACGGAAAGTTACAAATCGGTGCAGGCCGCTGGGCTCTTTCTTTGCAAGCACAGGTGTGTAGGGTGGTAAGTAGCTTCTAGATCATGGGTCTCAAACTCAATTTACCTTTGTACCAGTGTCAGTCCTCAAATCCTCCTAGCGGTCCAGCAGGCACGCTCCCCTCCCCCAAGAGGGCTCCATATGAGGGGCAGTGGGCTCCATGTGTTCCTCCCTCAGCCTTGCGTGCCATCAACAGGTGATTTAACCCCCCCCCCCAGAACTTCCATTGCCACCACCGGTGTGCCCCTGTAGCCCTGGGGAGGTGCATCCATAGGACGGCCTGTACTTTGGAGGGCCCTGCAGTGACCATCCTAACCAGCCTATGGATGGGACAGTGCCCCATACTCAGGTTAGCCCATGGGGCCCTGGTGGGCTGAGGCAGGCAGCAGGGGTCGGGCCCCTTGCTCTCACCATGGCAGTGGAAGCCATGAGGAAGCGGAGCAATGCAGCAGCCAGCTCTGCTCTGCCTCCATCTCCCAGGCCACATTCCTCTGGAGGAGGCAATAGCTGGGTTTGGGGGAAGGGTACGGACACACTCCCCAGCACCGCAGAGACTCTCGGCCAGGCAGCCACATGTGGGCTGGACTGAGGAACTGCTCGGATGGCCCGCAGGCCATGAGTTTGAGATGCCTGCTCTATAGAATGTACCTGTAAAGGGCTGTCCAATGTGTATCTCCACACCTGTTGCCCAGATCTCCATGTTACCCTTCTGCTCTGCCCTTGGCATGTTATGCAGCCATCATTGCACTAAGGGCTTTGCTTGTAGACTGTAGCCGCTCTCTTCTCTTTGATCATGTTATTTCTTCTTAGAGAGCCACATGCTTGGCAGAACCATCTGTCACGCTGTGCTTCTACAGGGTCAGATCGGAGTTAGGGTTTGAAGCATGACTCTGGGTGGTAAAGTATGTAATACGAAGTACAGCCGAAAGGTTTAGAGCTGTTATTTATGCAAAAATAGATCTGATCGCTGCGGCCACAATGGCAACCTGCATTTAGACATCACTTTTCGCCCCCAGCTGCTTTAGCAACAATTGCAGACAGGTTCTGTACAGTAGACAGGGGAACAATTTCCTCCCCCGCGGGCTGGTTTGCAGCAAAAGCTTATCAGCCCACACTCATTTAGAGCAGGAAGTGAAATGAATCTCATGTCTAGCTGCAACTGCAAGCTGGCTCTTGAGTGCGGACTATAAATATCCCAGTTTCTGTAGCCAGTGTCTGGGGAGAAGGAGGACATCCACAGTGATGGAGATAGGATATACACATGTGATAGGTCATAAACCTTCCTGCTTCAGGGAATAATTCAACCCGCAGTTTATGAACAGAGCGGGGAGCAAGAGGAAACTTCCACTAGGGGCCATAAGGCCCCAATGCAGCTAGGCGCATGCTTAGCCTGTTAAGTTCAGGAAATAACGCTGAAAGCTGGAGCCTCACTGCCCACTCCAGAGTGGGGAGGGTTGGTTGGTTGGTTGGTTGTTGCTCTGCCGGCTATTGGCCTGCCCCTGAAAATACTGTACCCTGAGCTCCTGCAAGAGACACCCCCAACACTCATCAGCCTTAGCATCCCACCCATCTCAACTGTACCACTCCCCTTTCTCCAGCGCTGGAGGATGGCCCTGTGGTTCGGTGCACTAGTCTGGGACTTGGAAGATGTGCGGAGGCATCCCTGCTCTACCCCAGTTGTCTTGTGTGGCCTTGAGCAAGTCACCAAGTTCCTCGTATGTATTATAGGGACAACAGCACAACCTCCCGGTGGTGATGTGCGACTCCACACACCAAGTTGTGAGGTGCCAAGACACTGCAGTAAGGGGGAGAACATAGGTATCTTCTTTGCTGCCCTGTCTCATTCTCTTCCTGACCTTTCCTCTTTGTTCCCTGTCTTTCATTCACTTAAAGCCCCCATCAGCCTCGCTGCAGCCACGGCACAGCACATCTGGCAGCAAGATAGCACTCCACAGCCTTATCTGTCTCTGGCTCGCCCTCTGCCCCAGATCATGTACAGCTCCTCCGAGCACTGCCATGTGGGCAGATAAAATAACCTCAGCAGCAGGCGTGTTTGTCACACAGCCGTCCCAAACACTTCCTCAGTTCTCAGCCCGCAAAAGCCACTTTAGCTGCTTTGTCTTCCCTTTTATCTTGCCTTGCCTGAAAGGTCACTGCAGGCATTAGGTGCCTCTCAGACTCTAGCTTGTTTGGGTTTTTTTCTTTCTCTTTCTCTTCTTAAGTGAAAGATCAGAATGAATCAGGCAGCTGGTTTTAGCTTTGCAGCCTTGGCCGCTCTCATAGAACTGGTTTACTCCTGTCTTTACTTGATGAATCGTATGTTCCTCCGGACCTTAACCCATCCTGAGCAAACCTAACCTGGACACAGGCCTTTCCTGTTTCTTCCTCTAGAGGGCACCACTCCCCTGATAGACTGCAGGCTCTCAATTAGAGCTGGAAGAGCTAGAACTGCAATGATGTCAAAAAAGTTTCCTTCACAACAGGCATGTACTTTTCCAAAGCCATAATACCCTTCCTCACATTGAGTAGCACCAGCAAGTCCCATGGCTACTCTTAGAATAAGCTGTCAGTGAGCTAGAGAGTAACACTATCTAAGCAAATCCATTGGTTTTTTTTTTTTTTAGAAACAGTGTTTTTATGGGACACTTGCTGTTGAAAATCAATGGCAAATTTAGTTAGACAAAAGAGAGGTTTCCTTTCTATGCCACCTTACTGCATCCTTACCCACGCTTTTATATAACAAAAACATACTAGGCAGATTATCAACCCGGTGGCAGGAAAACACCACAGCAATCCACCATGGTAGTGTTTGATTCCAGAAAGGGGAACTCCACAAAAATGAGGAATTTAGTTAAACAGAAATTAAAAGGTTCAGTGCCAAAATTGAAATTCCTGCAAGCTTCATTGGAAAGTTTTTAAAGACTGCAAAGTAGAGGCTCAACTTAAATGTATACCCCAAATTTAAAAGCCTAGTAAGAGGACCAAAGCAGGGCCACCGTGGCTAAAAAAACAAGTAAAAGAAGCCATGAGAAGCAAAATGGCATCGTTTAAAAAGTGGAAGTTAAATACTAGTGAGGAAAATAGAAAGAAGCCACTAAGACTGTAAAAGTATAGTTAGGCAGGCCAAAAAAGAATTTGAAGAACTGCTAGTCAAAGACTCAAAAAATAATAGCAAAAAAAATTAAGTTCATCAGAAGCTAAACAATCAGTGGGGCCACTAGACTAGGCTAAAGGAGCACTCAAGGATGATAAGTTGCAGAGAAACTAATGAATTATTTGCATTGGTCTTCACTGCTGAAGATGTGAGGGAGATTCCCGTACCTGAGCTATTCTTTTTTGGTAACAAATCTGAGGAACTGGTCCACATTGAGGTATTATTAGAGAAGGTTTTGGAACAAATAGCTAAACTGAACAGTAATGAGGCATCAGGACCAGATGTCATTCACCCAAAAGTTCAGAAGGAACTCAAATGTGAAATTGTGGAATAACACCTGTGGTCTGTAACCTATCATTTATATCAGTTTCTATACCAGGTGACTGAAGAATAGTTAATATGATGCCAATTTTTTTTTAAAGGCCCCAGGGGTGATCCTGGGAATTACAGGCTGGTAAGCATAACTTCAATAAAGGGTAAACCCATTGAAACTATAGTAACGAACAGAATTATCAGAAACATGATATGTTGGGGAAGAGTCAACATGGTTGTATAAGGAAATCTACTAAAATTATTTGAGGGAGTTAACAAGCATGTGGGGGAAAGGGTTCCAGTGGTTATAGTGCTCTTATGTTCTCAGAAAGCCTTTGACAAGATCTCTTATCAAAGGCTCTTAAACAAAGTAAGCTGTCATGGGATAAATTTGACGGTCCTCCCACAGATCAGTAACTGGTTAAAAGATAGAAAACAAAGAGTAAGAATAAATGGTCAGTTTTTGGAGAAAGTTAAATGGTAATGGATCTATACTGTGACAAGTACCATTAAATACATTCAAAAGCAATCTGGAAAAAGGGGTAAACAGTGAGATGCAATATTTTGCAGGTGCTAGAAAGCTACTCAAAATTATTAAGTCCAAAGCAGATTGCAAAGAGTTACAAAAGTGGGTAACTGGGCAAAAAAAAAAAAAGCAGCTGAAATTCAGTGTTGATAAATGCGAAGTAATGCACATCGGAAAACATAATCCCAATTATACAGATGAAATTATAGGATCTAAATTAGCTATTAACACCCAAGAAAGAGACTTGGAGTCATTGTGCATAGTTCTCTGTAAACATCCATTCAATGTACAGCAAACAATCATGAAGAAAGGGATAGATAATAAGCCAAAGACTATGATATTTTCTCTATATACATCCAGGGTACACTCACATCCTGAATACTATGTGCAGATGTGGTTCTTCATCTCAAAAAAAGATATATTGGAATTGAAAAGACTCCAGAAAAGGGCAACAAAAATGATTAGGTGTATAGAGCAGCTTCCATATGAGGAGAGATTAATGAAGACTGGGAGTTTTCAGCTTCGAAAAGAAATGCCTATAAGGGGATATGATAGAGGTCTATAAAATCATGACTGGTGTAGAGAAAGTAAATAGTGAAGTGTTATTTATTTCTTCTTATAATACCAGATCTAGGGGTCATCCAATGAAATCAATGGGCAGCATGTTTAAAATAAATAAAAGGAAGTATTCACATAACACACAGTCAACTTGTGAAACTCCTTGCCAGAGGATGTTGTGAAGTCCAAGACTATAAAAGGGCTCAAAAAAGAACTAGATATGTTCAGGCAGGAAATGTCCATCAGTAACCATTAGCCAAGATAGGCAGGAATGGTATTCCTAACCTCTGTTTGCCAGAAGCTGGGAATGGACAACAGAGGATGGATCACTTGATGATTGACTGTTCTGTTCATTCCCTCTGGGGCACCTGCATTGGCCATGGTCAGCAGACAGGATACTGAGCTAGATGGATCGTTGAGTTGACCCAGTATGGCCGTTCTTATGTTCTTACATTATCATGGTGCATATTGGCATAGCCATATTGATTTCAGTGGAATTTTGCCACTTCACACCAGCTGAGGATTTTAGCCCAATTAATCAATTCACCAACCTGTTTTTTAATGTGGAGAGCACAGGTCCATCCCCCTCCAACCTCCCATTTGAACAAAGCTCTGTGATTCCATTTAACCACCCATCATGATTCATGTCTCGGATCAAATAGAAAGCTAGAAAGAAAATTTAGCATCATTTACTCTTGTTAATTAAGCTTCCCTTTGTGATGATTCTGTGTGATAGACAGTTTGGAGCATTTGTCAAATGCCAGGCCAATCACCACTGCTCACGCTTTTATGCAGTTTTAATTTCATCTCCCCATAAAATAACAGGATCCTTTTTAGCCTTGTAAGGACACTTCTGCTAACAAGCAAATCAAAGAGCAGATGTCCCGTTCCGTCCCATCCTCCCCCACCCCACTCCGCCTCTCTTACATGCAGCTGGAAACTGACATTAAAAATCAGTTCATGGAATGCTTTTTATCTTGAAAAATTCCATGAGCAAAAGAGAAAACGTGAAGAAAGCAAGATTGCACTTGGTGCATTTGAAAATAGTGAAGCACGGTTCCCGCATGCCTACACCAGGGCTGGATTAAAATCTTTAGAGGCCCTAAGCACCGAAAAGATTATGGTGCCCCCCAAATGTAATTCAAAATAAAACCAACACTATACCGTAAAATCACTTTTCTTTTTTTTTTTTTTTATGCTCCTGCTTTGCTGATGCCCTAAGCACGTGCTTAGTCTGCCTATTGGGTAATCCAGCCCTGGCCTACGCTGCTACTCATCTCTTCTTATAAGAGACACCCCTTACCTTATAGTGCCCTTTATTTTACCTAATGTCCTGTGCGCTGTATCAAGTATAGGACACACTTTGTCTATTATAGTAGCATCTTGAGGTCTCAACCAAAGGAGTGTCAACCCTGGGGCTGGAAGGTGTCATTTCCAGGAGACATGCCTGTACTAGCTTTGCACTAAAAACAGAAATCTAGCTGCAGTGGAGTAGGGATATGAAAGTTTAACCAGTTACATGGTGGGACTGGCACAGCTCCCTGCTTGCCCAGGGCAGGAGAGCTCCAGGCCTGCAGGGGGCCCACCTTGGACAGGGGCTGCTCCAGCACAGCTGCTGCCTGAGGCAGGCCTGGGCACCCTGCAAACTGGGGCTGCTCTGTTTGGGATGCTGGAGCAGCTCCTGTCTGCGGGGGGGACATTCCAGCCCGTCTTTTATCAGTTAAACAGTATGTTTAACCAGTTAGCCAATTAAATGGGACTTAACATCCCTAAGCAGTAGCCAATTAAATGGAATTTTACATCCCTAAGTGGTAGGCAAGGCTAGTGGCCCTGAGTACAAGCCAGTCTAAAACCTGAGGTACATGTTTGGGGCTGCTCATTTAGCAAGCTAGCTCTGCCAGTGCTGGCACAGATACAGCTGACTGAGCTGGAAATGGCACCTCCCTGATCCAGTGGAGACACACCCCAAGATGAACACCCCATTGTGCTGGGTGCTGTAAGCATAGTGAAAGATCATTCCCACCCGGTCTAAATAGACAAGCCAGACAAAGGGCAGGAGGGACCTTTGCTCTTATTCCCATTTTACAGGTGAGGAACTGAAGCAAACTGACACTAAGGATACGTCTACACTGCAGAGGAAGATGCTGCCACTGTCGATCTTCCAGGGATCGAATTAGCGGTTGAGTTAAGACAGCTAATTCGAACTGAGGGGACACTCCTGTCCATGCCGGTAACCCTTATTTAATGAAGAGTAAGGGAAGTTGAGGGAAAAGTGCTCTTCCTTCAACTTCCTGCAGTGTAGACAGCGCCAAAAGCCAAGTTAAGTTACTTCAACTTCAGCTACATAGTTAACATAGCTGAAGTTGTGTGTCTTAATTCTACTTTGTCCTGTAGTGTAGATGTAACCCACACACCTAGGCTGTGTCTACACTGGCCACTTATTCCGGAAAATCAGCCGCTTTTCCGGAATAACTTGCCAGCTGTCTACACTGGCCCCTTGAATTTCCGGAAAAGAACTGACGATCTACTGTAAAATCATCAGTGCTTTTCCGGAAAAACTATGCTGCTCCCGTTCTGGCAAAAATTCTTTTCCGGAAAACTGTTCCGGAAAAGGGCCAGTGTAGACAGTGTACCCACCAGTGGGTAAGAGAGAGCTCAGAGCTTCACTGACTTCAAGCAGAGCTTGGTTGGCCTTCCCCACTGGTAGATCTGGCCCCTGGTCTGAAGTGCATGGCAGAGGTAGGACATACAACATATGTACATTTTTGGTGATGGGGAGAAAAGAAAAAGAAGGCTGATTTACACTTACAACCCCCTATTGGCGCAGTTGCATTGACGTAGCCCTTTAATGCAGACACTCCATGCTGATGGGAAAGAGATCTCCTACCTGTGGAGTTAATTAACCTCCCCGAGAGGTGGTCGGGATGTTGACAGGAGGAGCTTTGCTGCCAACATAGTGCTGTCTGCCCCAGGGGTTCAGTCAGCATAGCTCCATGACTCAGAGGTGGATTTTTCACACCCCAGAGCCAGGGCCATCCTGAGGGGGGCATGGGACTTAGGGCATCCTCTTCCCCCCTCCCTCTCCCCCACAGTGCTTCAGGTGCAGGGCCAGTGGCAACCCCCTCGCCAGAGGCCCCGTCCCTGCTTCACCCCTTTCCCAACACCCACTCCTGCACTGCCCACTTGCCCTCTCCCCCAAGAAACGTGGCTCAGGGAATTACGGGGGGCCTGGCGTGGTGGTAGCAGGGGTAATTTCTCCCCCCCTTCCATCCTGGGGTGGGAGCTCTCTCTTACCCACTGCAGTGGAGAAGTCAGGCACAGTGAACCAGGAGGGAGACACGGGGAGTGGGACGGAACAGGCTGATGGGCCACTCCGACTCCCCCCGTCCATGTGGTGAGTGTGGGGGGGGGCGACCCCTGCTGTCACCTGTGGGGCCTGGTACAGCCACCCTGGTTTGTCCCATGGACAGGATGACTCTGCCCTGAGCAGTAGAGTAAACCACTGTAAGTCTGATGCATAGACCAGACCTAGGACAGGGGGCTGGCAACATCCCTTTCTTTTAAGCAGCCATGAACCTCTAGTCTAGTGGGCCAACTCCATCCAAGGTCACTTGTGAGACCTACAGTGAAACATCGTTAGAAGCTGACGGCCCTTTGGCGACCCCTGTGAGACGGATCAGGGATGTCAGTCCAATAGCTAATGGACAGCTGTCTGTCACGAGCATTGTCACTGGCACTCCCCAGAGGGAAATGCAATGGGCCATGGAACTTCATTTGTCCCTCCAGGTTAGAAGGGTGGGATATGAGCTAGGGACACTTGTATTGCCGCTGTCCGGGCAGGAGCTGTTCTGCAGATAAGGAGAAAGACGTCAGTCTCCGGGTGTGCTGATTTTTGGGTTCTGCAGCCCCTCCTTCACATAGGCTTGGCTCTTTCATTGCTTCGCAGAGGGGCTGCCAGCACTAAACACTAGAGAAAAAAGAGGCTTAAAAAGATGTTCACCCCCAGGATATCTGGCATCCCCGAATGAGGCTGAGTAGATTTCCTGGAAAAGCTGGCAGCTTGGGCTGGAGAGTGCCCTAGGCAGCTCACTCAGCTTTGGACAGGGAGGAAGGATATTCTTCCAAGAACACAAATGACATCAGCGGCTAATTAGGAGAAGGTGGCGACAGGTTCTGGGGAAAGTCCTCTCCAGCTTTCCTCAGAGGGGCGAGTCAGCACAGTGTTGGGCACTGACTGTGGGAAATGTTCGTTCTTAATGACAGAATGCAAAGAGTCAGGCCCAATCCTCACTGGCAAGTATAGAGCAGAATTAAGGCAGCTCTTGAGTACTGGGAGCAGATGTGGTCCCCTCACCTCCAAAAAGATATCTTGGCTCTGGAAACAGTTCAAAAAAAGGCAATACAAATGATTAGGGATTTGGAATAGCTTGCATATAAGGAGAGAGTAATAAAGCCTGGGAGTTTTCAGCTTGGAAAAGAAATGCCGAAAGGGGGATATAATAGAGGTCTATAAAATCATGACTGGTATAGAGAAAGTAAAGGAAAAGTTATTTACTTGCTCTCATAACACTAGAACTAGGGGTCACCAAATCAAATTAATAGGCAGCAGGTTTAAAACAAACTAAAGGAAGTATTTCTTCACAGAATGCACAGTCAACCTGTGGAACTCCTTGCCAGAGGGTTCAAAAAGAGCTAGATAAATTCATGGAGCTTAGGGCCATCACTGGCTATGCGCCAGGATAGGCAGGAATGGTGTCCCTAGCTTCAGTTTGCCAGACGCTGGGAATGGTTGACAGAGGATGGATCATTGATGATTACCTGTTCTGTTCATTTCCTCTGGGGCACCTGGCATTGGCCACTGTCAGAAGACAGGACACTGGGTAGATGGCCTGACCCAGTATGGCCAATCTTATGTTCTTTCGTATCCATTTGTTGCAATGTGGAAGGCTGCCAATCAAGAGCACCTGTCAAGATTGAGGACAGGTAAGGATTCTCTGGGAAAGAGAGGGAAGATGGGTCAGTGATAAGAAACTGCTGGATCCAGGGTAACTACAATGTGTTTGAGTAAAATTATGAGTTCACAGGTATAGTAACTGAATAAAATAGCCTGGAAAGATAATGTCCCCAGTCCGACAGCATCTCTCCTATTAACTCAGCCTGCCATAGCTCTGGTGTATGCCTCAAGGAACAAGGGGATGAGCGGGGTGGGGGGGGGAGGAGGGAACCAGGGAATCTCCATGATTCAGTGGGGGCGCAGAAGAAGCTCTGATGAAGAATAAATTAATCATTAACCTTGTGTAGCAAATTGTGTCTGCATCTAACAGCCCTGCTGGCCTGGCTGGTACCAGCGAGTACTGGAAATCTCACTGAAATTCTCCATGCATAGGGATTTGCCGCCCTGGGTCATACTAGACAGAGAAGAGCAATGTCCAAATAGTGTATCCTGATTTACACTTCAGATCCCCTACAAGTTAAGCTTTTTGAATCATTCCATTATAAATTTCAGATCCAAACAGCAATGCTAAAATGCAGAAGTGTTAGACTCAGGGACTTTGGTTCAGACCCATATCTACTATGAAAAAATAGGGATGAAATTTGAATATGAATTTCTGGATGATTTCTTTTTCTAAACTGAACCATATCTCAAAATGTGCTGGCGTACATGTATCTCTAATACGAAGAGTTAACTCAGTGAGGCAGATTTCATTAGGGAGGCAAGGACATGGGTTTTGTAAAAGGAGCAGCGATAGATTTCTGATACACCAGGATGACATGAAGAATGTTTCTTGAAAGGGCAGAATCACTTATGCCACCTATAGGCTTCTGAGAGGCCTGAAGCTAAAATTAGACACCCGAGACAGTGCCTGCATTTCATCTCAGAGGAGACTTTACTCCTCTGGTTGACAAAATGATCTCATAGTATCCCCTGCTCAAGGCAGGACCAATCCCAACTAAATCGTTCCAGCCAGGGCTTTGTCAAGCTGGGATATAAAAACCTCTAGGGATGGAGATTCCACCAGCTCCCTAGGGAACTCATCCCAGTGCTTCTCCACTCTTCTAGTGAAATAGTTTTTCTTAATATCCAACCTAGACCTCCCCCACTGCAACTTGAGATCATTGCTCTTTGCTCTGTCATCTGTAACCAAGAACAGCCTCTCTCCGTCCTCTTTGGAACCCCCTGCCCCACTTCAGGTAGTGGAAGACTACTCTCAAATCCCCCCTCACTCTTCTCTTCTGTAGACTAAATAAGCCCAAATCCTTCAATCTCTCCTCATAAATCATGTGCTCCGTTCTCCTAATAATTTTTGTTGTCGTCCACTGGACTCTCTCCAATATGTCCACATCCTTTCTGTAATAGAGGCCCAGAATGGAGTGAAATACTCCAGGAGTGGCCTCACCAATGCTGAATAAAGGGGAATAATCACTTCCTAGATCTGCTGGCAATGTTCCTACTAATGCACCTTAATATGCCATTTGCCTTCTTGGCTACAAGGGCACACTGTTGACGCATTTCCAGCTTCTCATCCACTGTAATCCCCAAGTCTTTTTCTGCAGAACTGCTACTTAGCCATTTAGTCCCCATCCTGTAACAATGCTTGGGATTCTTCTGTCCCAAGTGAAGGACTCTGCACTTGTCCTTGTTGAATCTCATCAGATTTCTATAGGCCCAATCCTCCAATTTGTCTAGGTCATTCTGGACCCCATCCCTACCCTCTAGCATATCTACCTCTTCCCCTATCTTAGTGTCATCTGTGAACTTGCTGAGGGTGCAATCCATCCCCTCATCCAAAGCATTATTAAAAATGTTGAACAAAACCATCCCTAGAACCAACCCTTGGGGCACTCCGCTTGATACCAACCACCAACCAGACATCAAGCCGTTGATCACTACCCAATGATCTAGACAGCTTTCTATCTACCTTACAGTCCATACTTCCTTAACTTGCTGGCAAAAATAATGTGGGAGCCTTGCTAAAGTCAAGGTATATCACATCCACCACCTTCCCCATATCCATAGAGCCAGTTACCTCATCATAGAAGGCACTCAGGTGGGTCACATGTGACTTGCCCTTGGTGAATTCATGTTGACTATTCCTGATCATTTTCCCCTCTTCCTGGTGTTTCAAAATGGATTCTTTGAGGAGCATTGCATTTGCCTTTTTCCAGTCATCTAGGACCACCCCTGATTGCCACGAGTTTTCAAAGGTAATGTCCAATGGCTCTACAATCACATCAGCCAACTCCCTCAGAAGCTTTAAATCTGGCCCCATGGATTTGTGTATGTCCGGCTTTTCTAAATAGTTCTTAACCTGTTCTTTTTCCACTGAGTGACTCTGAACTTAAATGATAAAGAATTAAATCTACTGATTGTATACAATATGACAGTGTTATAAAAGTGTATTGAGTGAGGTCTTTCATGACAGTTAATGACATACTGGTGCTTAATATAATGAAATATCAGTATTAATAATGTTAGGAATTATGAATACTCACAGATATTACCCTTTAAAGTCTGAGGCCAAACAAAGGAGAATGAAGGAGGGCAGCTGTCTACTTATCTCCAGTGAAATTAAGCAAGATGTGACCAAACATTTTGGAAGCTCTGTTCACATATAAATCAGCCCACGAAGATGGGAAGCCCACAGAAAGGGTAGAACAGCAGAAGGTCATCCTGAGTCTGGGGACAAAACAGTGAGTTTGGGAAGACATAGGGAGAGAAAAGAACCCATCTTGGCATCCATCACTGGACAAACACAAGGGGCCAGAACTGTTGAGAGCTGAGAAAGCTGGGTCCTTCAACCAGGGGGACTGAAGTCTCTGGGAATGGAATTTAAGTGAAACACCTGTTTAGTTAAAGATCTTTCTCCTAGGAAGACAAGGGAAACCAGCACCTAGTACTTCGGTGGAAGGGCCTGACTAAGGAGGAAAAGTCGACTTTAAGATATGCAACTCCAGCTATGTTAATTACACAGCTGAAGTCGAAGTATCTTAAATCGTGTTTTGGCACCGTCGTGAGAAGCAGGACTACTGGTACCGATGGGAGCATCCTCTCAGTTCAAATTAGTGGGTTTTCACTAGACCTGCTCATTTGAACCCTGGAAAATCAATTTTGATCATCTCTTTAGTATAGTCAAGCCCTGAGAGAACATCAGCGATGGCTGAGAAAAAAAGGCTGAAAGTACAGCTATGGCAGGTTGGGGGAAATCTGAACCCCACATGTAACTCTTCCAGTGCTGTCATGTCTTCTCTATGAATCCGGACTCACCTAACTAGTCAGTGGCATTACTCTAGTTTTATGCTGGTGGCACTGAGTTCAGAATCTTTGTCTATATCAACTTTTCTCAAACTTCAGTGTCACGTACAGACCAAGGGTGTCATCTCTCCCTTTGGTGGTTAATTTGCATAAAGGATATAAGTCTGCCATCACCAGTTGTCAGACCATAGTGGTGAGCCATTCTGGGGGAGGGAGGGTAATCACAGACCTCTGCGGCAATTCAATGTAGAGTGCACTAGTATGCTAACGTTAAAGCAGCCTACATCTCCTATAATGTCTATAATAAAATATACGCAGAGGATCATTAAAGTTTTATTGAGTAATTTTGGGAAAACAACAAACCCATGAGCAAAACTTTTAAAATGCATGGAATAAATTTGCATATATCTGGATGATATATTCCAGCATGTTTGGCCTTTTCATCTGAAACAACACAAATATGGGCACAAGTCAATGCTTTGGGGAGTCTTGGATAGAGAAAAAGAATGGTGTTCCTGAAGTCTGTATTTATGCACTTGCTGTATAGCTTCCCAGCTGCAGGTAACAGACCTGCCTAATAGATATAATCCTGCTCTTCATACTCATGAGAGTAGTCCCACCAAAACTGTAGAGTAAGCCCACATAGGTTTGGGTCTGATGCCCTCTAGTAGAGATGCCATGTGAAAGAGTTAAGAAATAGTCACAGCAATTAAGAACAGATGGAATCATGTTATAAATTAGAATCTGGATCAAGATATTGAGCAACCCAAAATTTCAACATGGTTGGATCGAGCTTTTGGGTTCAGGCCATTATAAAGAAAAGGCCATGAGCACAAAACTGGCGTTTTGATAGGATTACTAACACCTTCAAAGTTTGAGATGTGTTTGGATCTAGTATATTGGTTTGAGCCACTCTCTAAATAAAAGAGAATAGTTTCTTGTTGCTGTGCTCAACTCAAATATTTTTTTGGAAACCAAACACTGGAGAAGTTGCAGCCAATTCGAATGAGGTTTATTGATAATGAAGCAGAGATATAAACTACCACCATTTAGACAGGAGATGGGTTTACAATAATCCCACTTAGATGGTCTGGCTCCACTAGTGCATTTACTAGACAGTACTGGAGTTTAAATGGAAATCCTTCAAACCGTTTCAATTCAGTCACTCCCTATCCTAATAAACTTGGTGTCTACCATAACATTAGGAAGCTAAGTACGTATAGCCTTGATAAAGCATGACTGGGACACAGCCCTCAGTAAGGGTATGTCTAAACTACATGCCTCCGTCGACGGAGGCATGTAGATTTGTGTATTCGAAAAAGGGAAATGAAGCTGCGATTTAAATAATCGCGGCTTCATTTAAATTTACATGGCTGCCGCGCTGAGCCGACAAACAGCTGATCAGCTGTTTGTCGGCTCCGGGCGCTAGTCTGGACGCTCCCCTGTCGAAATGAAAGCCTTTTATCGACATCCCCTGTAAACCTCATCCTACGAGGCATAAGGGGGATGTCAATAAAAGGCTTTCAGGTCGGCGCGGTGCGTCCAGACTAGCACGCGGAGCCGACAAACAGCTGATTAGCTGCTTGTCGGCTCAGCACAGCTGCCATGTAAATTTAAATGAAGCCACGATTATTTAAATTGCGGCTTCATTTCCCTTTGCCTATTTGTCTAATCTACATGCCTCCATCGATGGAGGCATGTAGTCTAGACACACCCTAATACTTACCACAGCCAAACAACACACATACCCATGTATCGAAGCATCCACATCTGCCCAGAGATGTAACACACCATAGCGTGACTGTGGGCCTACCAAGACCCCAAGAGTGGGAAAGGATGATGTTGTGATTAAGGCACCTAACCAGGATTCAGAAAACCTTTTGCAATAGGGTGTGAATATCCCACAAGAGTTAACCCCACACTATGGGCAGAGGAAGTCCCGCCCACCAACTGCTGGGTTGCTCCAACTGCTGGACTAGTAGAAAGGAGAAAGGAGAGCAGCTCTGGGGTGGGTCAGGGGTGGGCAATCATTTTTGATGGGCAGCAAATCCAAGATTTTGGTAAGTGGTCAAGAGTTGCACTTTTCTATGGAGGAGGTGTGAGGTCTGGGACGGAGACTGGGTGCACAAGGGAGCTCAGGGTAGGGGCATTTCTCCAGTCTGCTAGAGCATCTCTTTACTTCACATCATCACTGAAAATGCAGCCTCCTTCATGGTCACTCTCAGAATGAGGCTGTAATGCCACCAACGGCTGTGCTGAGACATTTAGCCTGAAAGACGTATGAAAGCCATTGGTGGCGGTGTCACAGATCCCTCCTTATGCCAGTCTAAGAGCATGGTGAATACTCAGCAGCGCGGGGCTCCAAAAGCATGGGGCCCAAGGCATTTGCCTTGCTCGCCTTGCCCTAGGGTCGGGCTTGAATCTCGCTCTCATCACAGCAGGATCGCACGACCTTGAAACCAACCAGCTGAAATGGCATGAACCATGGGCAGCAGGCGAATTTAGATCTGGGGAAAGCAAGCCCCAAGCTCCACCCCTTCTACCCGAGGCCCCGCCCCTGCTATCCAGTGCCACATAGGAGTCAAGAACACCCCCCCTTTTCCCTACCCCAAGAGCACATGGAAGAAACCTAGGTGGTGTGCAGCCCCAGCCTTCCCCAGCTCTGGCCAGAGGGGAGAGCAGATGGCATGCAGCTCCAGCCTTCCCCCGGAGCACAGAGCATGGGAAGGAGGGAGAGCGGGCAGCATGCCTAGGGCCCTAGGGAGATGGAGGGAAAGAGGTGCCCAGCCCCAAACTCTCCAGCCCCAGAGAACTGGCAGGACAGCCCCTGTCTTGGCAGGGCTAACTCCCAAACAGCCCTGAAGGAGACACACTGAAGGAGGGCAGGAGCTGGAGGTGGAGTGCGGGTGAGCCACGCTGGAGGTTTGGGAAGGCATTGCCTTCCCCGCCTCTTATACCTGCTGCCCATGGCATGAGCTCAGCAGCTCTGAAAAGAAGAGTAACGTCATACACACAGGTTTGATCCTTGTGGCCTTAGGATTTGTTGCAAGCTCACGTAAACCCCAATGACGAACACTGTAGGAAGCGAACAGCATACACACTACAACAGCAGCTGGCAGATTTCCCAGCTACAAGTGTTGTGCAGACCTCCGGCCCAATTAGATATTGCCATTGTATCTCAATGATAGGCAGCAAACCAAAACTACTCCCTTCCGTAAGAGCACCTGCCAAGTGGCTGTGACCCTCAAGCAGCCATTTTGCAACAAGCAGCTGCTGCCTGCATTTCCCTCCCTTCCAGAGGGTGCGTATCTGTTACATTTCCTTGCGTGGTGAGGAGAGGATGTGCTCCTGTAAGCCAGGATCTCAGCAAGATGCAAAGGGAGATTGGCACTTTATATGGTTACTGGAAGATTTACCCGGTGTTGCCCTGGTCTGGCGCTAGCCTGTGGCAGGGATGTGGTGCACACAGTTTAGTGCTGGCCCTGAAAAAGGACAATGCCAGGAAAGGCAGCTTCTGCCTGAGGCCAGTGAGGAAGACCACACAGCTCACCCAATAGCCTCTCCCCAGAGCCGGCCTGGGATTGGGGAGCGCGCAGGCTAGGGCTGGAGCCTGACCTCTGAGCACCACCCCTTTGCAGGGTTTCAGAGCCCAGAGTCCATGGCACTGTGCCTCAGTGGGTCTCAACTGAGAATACCAATTTCAGGACAAACCCCTGAGGAATAGGTGGACACACTCCCAAAACTGGTGATTATTCTCCCATAAGATGTACAAAGCCAGCAGCAACACTAAATTTGTTTCATCACACTGGCTAACAAGATGTCAGAAAAGCAATCCCCTTAGGAATTCCAGTCCTGGATTCAACACCCAGACACAAAGATTGTTCTGATCCCAAAGGACCCAGGTCAATATACAACAGTGGTCCCAAATGCGGTGCCCGTGGGTGCCATGGCACCCGCTGGGGCATTTGTGTGCACCCACCGACAACCTGGGCCAGCCCCGCCCCCAGCGCACTGGAGGCGCCGGCCCCAGGCGCGCAACACGCACCAGCGCCTGGTGCGCGGCGCTCGGGCGGCCGCAGCCCCGGGGCACATGCGGGCGAGCAGCACCGGTGCCGGCCCCAGGTGCGTGGCTCGGGTGGCGGCGCTGGCCCAGAGCCCACGGCACAAGGTGCTCGGGCGGCCCCGGCCCCGACCCTGGGGCACATGCCGGCACCGGGTGCAATGGCATCCCCACCCCTGGCGTGCCCCAGGACGCGCGGCCCCGACCCCGGGCGCCCGGCGCATGAGTGGCCCCACCCCCCGGACGCCCGGCGCATGAGTGGCCCCGCCCCCAGGCGCCTGGCGCGTGAGTGGCCCCGCCCCCAGGCGCCCGGGAGCCTCTAAAGGTTGGGGACCACTGATATACAACATACCCAAGTCAATAAACAACTCAGATCTTACCCAATAATCACACTGTTGCCAATCCTTAGTATCTAATGTCTAAAGGTAGATAGGTAGAAAGGTAGAAAGAAAGGTAGCATCATAGAATACTGGAACTGGAAGGGACCTCAACAAATCATGAAATCCAGTCCCCTGCCCTCCTGGCAGGACCAAGCATGATCTATATCATTCTTGATAGATGTCTATCCAACCTGCTCTTAAATTTCTCCAGTGATGAAGAGTCCACAACCTCCCTAAGCAACTTATTCCAGTGTTTAACCACCCTAAGGCTACGTCTAGACTGGCATGATTTTCCGGAAATGCTTTTAACGGAAAAGTTTTCTGTTAAAAGCATTTTCGAAACAGAGCGTCTAGATTGGCACAGACGCTTTTCCACAAAAGCACTTTTTGCGGAAAAGTGTCCGTGGTCAATCTAGATGCGCTTTTGTGCAAAAAAGCCCCGATCACCATTTTTGCGATTGAGGCTTTTTTGCGGAAAACAAATCTCAGCTGTCTACACTGGACTTTTGCCCGAACGGGAGCAGCATAGTATTCCGCAAAAAGCACTGATTTCTTACAGTAGGAAGTCAGTGCTTTTGCAGAAATTCAAGCGGCCAGTGTAGACAGCTGGCAAGTTTTTCCGGAAAAGCGGCTGATTTTCCGGAAAAACTGGCCAGTCTAGACACAGCCTAACAGTTAGGAAGTTTTTCCTAATGTCCAATCTAAACCTCCCTTGCTGCAGTTTAAGCCCATTGCTTCTTGTCCTATCATCAGAGGCGAAAGAAAGAAAGAAAGAAAGAAAGAAAGAAAGAAAGAAAGAAAGAAAGAAAGAAAGAAAGAAAGAAAGAAAGAAAGAAAGAAAGAAAGAAAGAAAGAAAGAAAGAAAGAAAGAAAGTTAAAATTGGTTAAAGGAATCAAATGCATACAATAATTGCAAGGTTCTTGGATCACGCTTGTAGTGAGGATGTCCCTTAAGTGTACATAAGTATCTTCCATAGCATCTTAGGAAGCTGTGGAAAATAGATTGAGGGTGGATTTGATAGCAGCCTTCAACTACATGAAGAGGGGGGATTTCGAAAGAGGATGGAGCCAGGCTGTTCCCAGTGGTGGCAGATGACAGACAGAACAAGAAGCAATGGTCTCAGGTTACAGTGGGGAAGATTTAGGTTGGATATTAGGAAAAATATTTTACTAGGAGAGTGGTAAAGCACTGGAATGGGTTCCCTAGGGAGGTGGTGGAATCACCATCCTTAGAGGTTTTTAAGGTGAGGCTTGACAAAGCCCTGGCTGGGATGATTTAGTTGGAGTTGGTCCTGCTTTGACTAGATGGTCACTTCCAATCCTAATCGTCTATGAGTCTATGCACATGCTTCCTTTCATGACTTTTCAACTTCCCAATAGATTATATTTTCTATAGTTCTTTCCCCCTAATTTTACTACTTGAGATGCATACGTGGAACAGATCCTCTGCTGCTGCTGACTTCCACCCCTCCTGCTGCTTCTCATGCTTATCATCTTCTGTTCATGATTTCACACTTGGTTAGTCTGGTGATGGCTCTGTGAGGTTGCAAGCAGAGGTTATAAAGTCAGGTGGGCAGCAAACAGCAGGGACAGATCAACTTGAAAGGAGCCGAGGTGATGTTTTATTGCCAATGTCCCTAGTGCTGTAATGAAAACAGGAAGAGAGGGAGAATACAGAAGAAAAACGATGATGTTCTGGCCGAATTGCCTCTAACGAGAACAGTTTTCAAACCTGTCAGTTGCTGTTCTACCTGAGATTTCTTCACATGATGAGTTTCACTCTAAGTGAGCCATCCGCATGGCGGGGTAGATGAATGTGGATCTGCCTGAGTGTAAAATATTTTTGCCTCCCTCCCACCCCCAAAAATAAGCTTGTTAGCTGTGGTGTACTGGTGACCTTTGAGTTAACATAACTGGCAAGAGAAGCTAATCAGAAGCCCCCTCTCCACCTGAGACAAACAAGCCCCCTAGTACTTTTGTTGTGAGTGGAGGGGTTTTGAGCCAGAGGCAAAAAGCAAGGAAATGCAGCAGCAGCTTGTAAGGAAGGTGTAAGCCTGGAGGACATGAGCATGAGAGCTTTTGCATCTGGCATTGACTACAACAGCCACCCCGCACACCTGGGCCAGAGTCGTTCCAGGCTGCCCCGCACAACCGGGGCTGGAGTCCCGCCAAGCCACCTTGCACAGCCACCTTGCACAGGAGTCTCGCTGGGCTGCCCCATGCTGAGTCGGAGCAGCTGGGGCCCCACTGCTGTTCCCATGCAGGCAGGGTCCCACCAGATGACACAGGCGCCACTTTGCCTGCCGCCCTCCCACGGCAGGCTGAACCAAGCCAGGGCTGCTGCAGCGTGCCACAGTTGACCATGAAACCAGTTACCAGGTAAGCATTCCAGTAAGCCTAGTGCTTACCAGGTAATCAGTTAAATGGTTAACATTCTACATCCCTAAGTTCTGCATCCAACTGGAACATTCCCAGGGCCCCAAACTTTAACTAGTTGAAAGGGGGAAACAATATTACTCACTTTACTATGTTCCCCAACTTTCCTCCATACATGACACAAGTACTGAGGCTGCAAACTTCAAAGGAGTCTAATAGAGTTGGGTGCTTTGCTATACATTTACCCCTCCCCCCAAAGAACACACACACACACACACACACACACACACACACACACACACACACAGCCAGCCCAATGCCCCTTTTACTCCTGAGCTCTGTGCCAAGAGCAAAGAAGGTGCAGGACTGGGGGCACCCTGGCCAAGGTTCGTACTGTGCACTGGGCTCTAGCTGCTAGCTCCAGACAGATTGGAGATGGCCAGGATGTCCTTTTCCCTTATACAGGCCACTCCCAGGCCTGGGTCAGACTTACTTACAGGAATGTTTCCCAGCTGCTGGAAGTTCCACCTCCCTCCCCTACTTCCTGCCCCTATCGCTCCCCAACCATGGTGGGAAAGGATCGCTGCACAGGACGCTGTCCCACCCACTGTTCCCCTAAGACCAGCACTGGATATTGTCAATACTCAGAACTTGAGTGGCCAAGTATGCTGTTGACAACCTTACTTCTGTGCTGCTGCTGTTGGCGCTGCCTTCAGAGCTGGGTGCCTGGCTAGCAGCCACCAATCTCCAGCTGCCCAACTTCAAAGGCAGCATCTATAGTGGCTGCAGAGAAGTAAGGGCAGCGATGGTTTACCATACCAGGACCCCTTACATCTGTGTAACATTTCACCTTTGCACTAGGAGGGAAGGCTGGGGGTGGGGAGGTTAAAGAAAATTTTGGGGTGACTATAGCCACTTTCAGGCCCCCCCACAACTGCCACTCTGGTGCTTAAAGGTCACAGCTACATTGTGCCAGGCTGTCAGCAAACATATCACAAAGAGCTGACCCCTGCCCATAAGAGCTTACACTATGGGCATGAGACAAGAGACTGCAAGTGAATACAATACAGATGGGGGAAGCACATGGAGACAAGGAGGTAGAACTGGTTTGTGGCTATAGCACTTAACAAATGCCTCTTTTTTACCATGGCCTGACATTCCATTTGTCAGATCTGTATTTTGAAACTAGAGCTGATTTCTGCCTTTAAGGGCATTCACCCCAGTGCAATGTGCCAACACCAGGCCTATGTACTGCCTAGCCCTTCTGCACATGCCAAGTTTCACTCTCCGTGAGCCATTCACATGCTGTGGTAGAGGAGCTGTGTATTCTTGGAATACAATTGATTATTATTTGTTACCACATTATGTTAATACATCGGGTCCCTTCCAAGCTCAAAGCCGCATTGTGGTAGGCACTGTAGATAAGCCCTGCCTGGAAGAGGTAGGATTAGAACCAGAGAGGATAGACAAAGATTGGGCAGTGCCAAGAGATCAAGTGATTTGCCCAAGATCACACCACAAATTGTGGGTAGAAATGGCCAGCCAATCTCTTACGCATTGGACCAAATAGCTTCCAAATATTGCTATGCTACATTTTTCTAAATCTTCCCTAAATTCCATTCTAATGGTCTCTTCCAATTTCTTATTTGCGTCATGCCTTATTCATTGAGCTGAAATTATTGATAAACTTCATTAAAGCTCTCCATGGAGTCCTAAAGCAGCAAGGGGTTGGGATGGCATTCTAGCTTTAATACATTTAAGTGGCTCATTTCAACATTTCCTTCTGCCACTGCCACAGCGAATCTTCCTTTATTAATCTTGGCTTCTCCCAGCCCTTGTCTGCCTGCCCACACAATGCTTTCATTCTTGGGCACACTGAGATAATGTTCCTCACAGCGCTCTAAGACATTTCTGTGCTCAGTGAAAAGTTGGCACTGCAAGTTAAACCCGAGAGACGGGGCCTTGTGTGCTAAAGGAGGGGTTGTTCGAAAGTGTATGATCAGGCCCATACGTGGACGGGAGAGGGGGTGTAAAGAGTGGGAATGCACCCCCACCACAGTCCTTCATGGTCCATCATGGGGTTGATTCTGGCCAGTTGGGGAAAGGCAGAGGCAGTACATTGCCAGCCTCTATCCCCCATGCTCCAGCTGGTCTGGGAAAGGTAGAGGCAGCATGCTGCCCCAGTTTCCCTCCCATAGGGTTGCCAGGTGTCCAGTTTTCGTCCATTATTTCTAGCCCCTGTCTGGTTAAAAAAAAAAAACAGAAAATTTTCTGTTTCTCTCGAGCGGAAGGCCATGTTCGAGATTTTTCCTGCCATGTTCGAGATTTTTTGTGAAAGTATGTGGCAACCCTATCCCTCCCCTGTGCTCCAGCTGGCCTGGAGAAAGCAGAGGCAGCTCGCTGTTCCAGCCTCCCTTCCCTGTGCTCCAGCTGGTCTGGGAAAGACAGAGGCGGCTCATTGCTCCAGCCTTCCTCCCCTGTAGTCTGGCTGGCCAGGAAAAGCCTGTGGCTGATTCCCTCCCTTTTTCCCCCCAGAAGAGAGGCTAGGGGCGGGGCGGGGCCATGGAGGTGGGGCTAGGGGCAGGGTAGCCACCAGCCCCTCCCATAGCTCACCCCACACACACACAGAGAAATTCCTGCGTATGGGTCTGATGATGCAACTATGTAAACGATAGTGTTGATTAGAGATGGGCAAAATGATTTGGAGAAAATTTAAAAAAATAAAAACATGAACTTTTGCCCATTTCAGGAGTAGGAATTTGATCTGAATCTTTTTTTCAAAGTTCTGAAATGTTCAGTTAAATCTTCATTCTCAAAAGCAACCACCAGAGAGATTCTTTGTAGCTGGGTACTTACATAGCCTTCATCTGTATATGTTTCTGGTGCATCTTCTAACCTTTCATGGATCTTATCCTTTCTCCCTACCACATGTTCCATGTGATTCCTGTTTCACAAATGCAGAATTGAAGGTCAGTGTAAATTAAATGAATTGCTGGAGATCACACACCATTCCAATGCCAGATCTAGGAAGTGAGCCCCAGTCTTCTCCAGCCCAGTCCAATGCCTCGTCCATTCCACTTTCCCATTCCATGCAGGTTTTCATACTGCGCTCCTCACCACAGTCTCCGAGTGCCTTCCCACTGCACATTGCACAACATGACTACACCCGTCATGGGCTGCTGATTCACTCCGCTTGTCACCAGAGGGAGAAGCGTGTGCAGTAGGATGTCTTGTTTTGGTCATGTGTTGGGGGGTGTTAAATATGGGGACAGGGATAGCTCAGTGGTTTGAGCACTGGCCTGCTAAACCCAGCAATGTGAGTTTAATCCTTGAGGGGGCCATTTAGGGATCTGGGGCAAATCTGTCAGGGATGGTATTTGGTCCTGTTATGAGAGCAGGGGACTGGACTCCACTCCATGACCTCTCAAGGTCCCTTCCAGCTCTGAGATGATGTATCTCCATATATTGACCATGTCTTTAGCTATGGTTGCCTGATTTTTAGATTGTGTATCAATTATATAGATTACTTATGAATTCCCAGATACCACTTTGAAGGTTGACAGGTTCTCGTCCCAGGATCAGGCCCAGTATTTAAATTATTCTGTAGTTGAGAACCCCGATGTGCATTCACTGTTGCAACACTCACACTGTAGGAACTCTTGTATATTTATAAATACAGTTGACTAATGCATTTAGTACAGTCACAAACACCCCAACTTAACAAGATAGGTAGGGATCACCTTCCTCATCACCATCACCTTCCCCATTATCACCATTGACTATCATTCTGGATTACATCTCTTTCTCCTACCACCCATAGGCTGAGATGCCACTTTTATAATGTTACACTGGCGTTGTTATGTTTGATGCCTATGTTTTGATAGGCGATGTTTCCCTTTCTCCTTATTTGTATTTCCTCACCTTACCAATGGTGAAGCATCTTTTTCCTATAGGTCAGGACATCATTGATCTCAGCTTATTATCATATATGTCAATTCGTTACCATGGCCCTTTTGTGGTTAGGTATTACATTTGTTATTTCTGTCCTAACCAGTTATTTCAGTCTAGTATTAACCAGTTATTTCAGGTTACTCCAAGTTGTTGTGTAGCTGTTAAATTTAAAAGGGATGACCTTAGGATAATCCCTGTGCTGCCCTGCTTATGCAAGTAGCAAGGACCTTATGTTTTAGCTCATCACCAGCTATCTAAATGAAAGGTTCCGAACATATTTGAGCCAACTTTATTTGCTATGTGGATGAAAGGTCCCAGACCTGTGGGTGCTAAGGTTGCCTGAGTCCAACATAAAGGATGCAGCCTGTAAATCCCTTGCATTACAACCGAACTATTTTAATATAAACATTCTGTAACCTAGTATAATAAACATGTTATCAAAACCCTAAGGAAATAAGAAATCTGTAAGAAAATATATCTATAGACAAGCAAGCAGGTTAGCCCTATGGGCCCTGCTCTATATTTCTGTTAAAAAGGGCAAGGCCACAAAGGCTATATCTACACTACCGCACAAAGTCAACTTAAGATGCTCAAATCCAGATACATAATTCATGTATCTGGAGTCAACGTACCTCGAGCTACTGTGGGCTTTATACCAGGGGGGTGGAAGTGAGAAATTTTCCCATTGACTTTCCTTATTTTTCTCATCCAGGGTAGAGTAACAGGGTCAATGGGAGAGTGATCTGTGGTCATTTTGTCAGGTCTTCACTAGACTAAATGGACCGCTGGTGGAGTGATCTCAGAGCATCAATCCGGGCTGTAGCATAGATTCAGCCAGAAATATGCCTGGAACTTAGAAAGGAAAGTGGGGGGAGTTTACTGCTCCTGGGTTCTGTGGGGAGGTCCTTCCACAAAGTCAGAGAGGCACTCAGAAAAGGATCTGTCACTTGCACAGAGGAGTTTGATACTTAGGTACAGAGGACTCTCAGCAATATCTCCTAGCCAGGAACAGGTTCCAGAGTGTTAGAAAGCTTACACAGACCCTTTGTTTGGAGATAAAGCCACACTCAAGAGCCTCAGCCAGCTTAAGGAGGTGTTGGCCCAGCCTTCAGAGTACTGTAGTTCTTGTGTTCCAGGTAGTAGGATGGTACTCTGAGTTCAATTCCTGCTTCCACCACACTTATCTTATGTGCCTTTAGGCAAATCAGCTGGAGTTTCTGTCGCAAGGAGTAAGGGAAATCAATGGGAGCATGTCTCCCATCCACCTCCCACTGTGGGGCCACCCCAGAAAATTGGTGCAAGGTATGTCAACTCCAGCTACACAATTCACAAAGCTGGAGTTGTGTATCTTGCATTGTTTTTCTCCGCCAGTGTAGACGTGGCCTGATTTGACTTTTGGCTCTAGCATCTATCTCCTGACCATTAGTCCTGGTTCCTGACAGTGGCTCAGACAAAGTTAAATTTGCATGAACTGTTTATTTTTTCAATAGGATGGCTTTATTATACTGTGGTTATTGGAAAAGTTCCTGGCATTGCTTTAGATAACGTGCTATATATAAAATGTGATGCTGTTGACAGAATTCACGGATGAGCAATGCTCATAAACAGTAGCAAACAGCTGGTGTTTGTCTAGGTGCAAATAGGTTTTTTTTATGGCGGGCAGGAAGACACAAGTAATGAACATGCATGTAGCAACAAAGGCTCCATTACCCCCATTTATGATTTGGGAAAACTCTGGAAGATAAAACAACTAAGCTCAGCTCTGGTCACATGGACTATGTCTAGACTGCAGGCTTCTTTTGGAAGAAGCTTTTCCAGAAGAGATCTTCTGAAAAAACTTCTTCTGAAAGAGAGTGTCCACACTGCCAAAGCGCATCAAAAAAGCAATCTGCTTTTTCGAAAGAGCATCCACACTGAATGGGCGCTATCTCGCATGTAAGCTGTGATTACTATGGGCGGAATGGACACCAAGGTACCTGTGCTTTTTCCTGTTTCCTCTTCTTGCGAAAGAACTCCCTCTTCCCCGTCCACACACGCCTTTTTCCGAAAGAGTTCTTTCGGAAAAAGGCTTCTTCCTTGTAGAAAGAGGTTTACCAATGTTGGAAAAACCCCTCTGTTCTTTTGATTGTCTTTTGAAAGAATGTGATTGCAGTGTGGACGTAATTGACATTTTTCGGAAAAACGGCTGTTTTTCCGGGAAAAAAAAAACCTCTGTAGTGTAGACATACCCATGGGGAATGGCAGTTGGAGATAATGAGCCAAATCTTGGTTCCACTGAATGTAATGGGGTGTTAATGGGTCATCATCTTCCGTAGGATCAGGGTTTGGTCAAAAAGTAAAATCAAATGTTGAAGGCTGATGGACCTTGTATTTTGGATTTACTATTTTAATCAGTTGGGTTCAATATTCATTAGCCTTTGTGGTTCAAATTCCATAGGATGCCAATATTGGCTGCTAATTATATGCATGTGGGAGCCAGATGTTTTGCAGCTGTTGCATTATAACAGGGAGGGAGAAAGCTTTGACTGGAGCCTCCGGCCAGGTGATGCCTTCATAAGCACTGAACTCAAAGGATCAGATCTTGGCTTCATATGTAGAGTGAATATATCCAGAGAGGCAGAAAACCCTTCTGGAAGGACAAATCCCCAGTGAGATCAGCTATCCATGTACCAAGGGAATGGTTCTTACTGCATGTGCATAAGATGCTCATGTTACACTATAGTTCCCACCGGGGTTCAGCGTTGAGACAGAGGGTGGAGCTGGTGCTAAGAAAAGCCAGGATGGAGTATGAGTAAGAAAGGTGCTGAGTAAATAAAGAAGGCAGAGGTGCCGGGTGATGGGAAAAGTGAAAGAGGCCTGGGGCTAGGAAAGAGAGGGCATTGGAGCCCAAGAGGAGAGAGAAGGATGTAGGAACAAAAAAGGCCAGGAAGCCGCGAGCATGAGGCCAAGCAAAGGGAGGAAATGCAGCTCCCTGAAGATGAAAGACCTGACCCTCGGAGGGTGTTCAGCACCCTCAATCCCCACTGAGTTCAATGGGAGCCGAGGCACAGGTGTGCGGCAAGGTGTGTGAAAAAGGCACAGGTGTGCGGCAAGGGAAAGGCCCCTGGGTAAGGCTGAGTGACAAGGAGAGGACTGGCCACCTGAGAGGAAGGGAAGGGGAGAAGCAGGGTGCCAGAGCTGGGCTAGTGGATCAGGAAGGATACCTGGCTTTGAGGGGAGCAGGTAGGAAACGTTGTCCCAAATGGACGAGATTCTGTGTGGTCTAGGGCAGAGCACTGGAATAAGGAGAATGAAGTTCTAGCCCCCAGTCTGCTGGGTAGCCACAGGCAGGTTACTTCATCTCTGTGCTTGCTTTGCCTCCCACTTTTTGTCAGCCTCCTCCACTTAGATTACAGTCTGTAGCTCTGTACATATTTGTACACTGCTCGTTCAGCAGGGCCCACGCCTCAGCTCTGGTCGCTAGGTGCTGCTTTGATATAAATGTATACGGATCGCATGCTACCTCTGGGTGGGCCGTGGCCATTTCTCACGTGCCAGCTTCTATCATGGGCTGTGCTTCTGTCCCGCATCAACCCCCACCCCGTTTCTAGGTACAAGAGTTTCCCTAATGCTGTTTTACATGTGTCTGCAGAAGAACATTTCAGAATTTCTTGGGGGCGGGACACCCAGCATGTGTGTGAAGAATTAGAAATAGATGTTCGTTAGAAATAGCATTACAACCTGTAAATAAACCAAGCCACCCCATTGTAATGGCAGGGGTGTTGTCATTTTGCTTGTGAAATGTTCCTTTAGTTGCCAGCCAGACAGCCTGGGAACAGACTTGTGTGCTGTACGTGGAAAGTATCCAAGTTACCATGTGTTCAGAAAAGTAAGCCTTTGAGCTCAGTCAAAGCCCCTATATTCCTCTCTCTCTGTGTCTGTCTGTCTTTTTAAATAGGTAAGAGCTTAAAATAGTCCTTACTTCTATCCTTCTTTAGCTACAGAGTGTTTGATGATGGCCTCAGACATTTTAAGAACGTGAAGCTTGTGTTCTGTTGAGCAACAGAAGGTACCGATCACGAGTCAAGCATCCCAGGATAGCTCTGGTACTTCACTAATGATGGAGCCGTGACCTCAGCCTTTGGCTGGATTGTTTATTTAGGTTTCTTGTATGCTCATCTAGCCAGATCAAGACCAAGCCCATCATGATACAATCAAAGGTTATTTAGATTCATTCCTATGTATTTTGGTTGGCCAGGTTAACCGCTGTTTACATTTGCAGCTGCATTTATGATGCTTGCATCCAGACCTTTATTTGCTTGAGTCGTTTAGAGTGAAGTCACTGGACAAAACTTTGCACTAATCCCCAGTGCAATCGCATGGAAGTCATTAGCATCATACGGGTGTTGGTCTGTGCAGAACTTGGCCCCTTTGGTCAAAATCTCATCACTGATGCCGCATCAGACGCATGAATGGTGCTTTACGGTTAAGAGCTGGAATTTACAATCCCAAATATGTTGCCAATATTTGGCTGTACAAACCAAGCTGCAGAAGCTACCTCCTGGGAGAACAGCCAAGACCTCAACTGCCCCGGACTATCAGGCCCGTAAATTATCAAGGGGAGGGAGGGGGAATGGGAACGGATGGCTGACACAAAACGGGGGGGCCTGCTTTGTGAAGCTGGTGGCAAAAAATCTCTTAATTTGAACCGGAGCTCATGGCTATGTAGCTATGGGCTTTCTTCTCTGTATACCAAGTCTGCTGTCTGCAGGGGGCAGATAGCATTCAGGGAAGAAGTGAAGTGGAGGGTTTCTCAACCTCTCGCTCTCATGTATTGTGGTTCTCGTAATCCCAGATAAAGAGAAATGAGTTGCTCCTGGTATAGCAAAGTTCCCTTAGCATGCTGACCTATTAACCCTCCTGAGAAGCCAGCCTTAAAGCTGTGTGGAGCCTGCACAGCTTGGGAAGCTGTGAAGACTACCTGGAATACATCTGTCTAATCTGGGGCGAGCAAAATATGGCCTATGGGCTGGATCCAGCCCGCCAAGACTTTGGATCCAGCCTGCAGCAATCCTCAGGCAGGCTCCCTGCCTACTCCAGCCCCAGGCTGCTCTCGGCACTGCAGGCCTCTTGCGGGATGGGGAGGGGACGGCCAATGCGTGCTGCGATGACTATGCTGGGGGTGAGGGCAGCGCATGAATCCCCTCTCCCCCCTCTCAGGGCACAGCACAGAGAGGCAAATGGGCCCAGAAGCTGAACACTTTAAGTAGCCTGCGGCTGCGGCAAACAGGGAGCCTGCCTGAGGGTCCCACTGGGCTCCTGGCTAGGAACTGCCTAGGTAAGCATCTCCCAACCAAAGCCTGCATCTGACATCCCACTTTTACGTGCATCCCAACTTACTACCCCTGGAAACCACTCCAAACCCTCTGCACTCCAACCTCCCTCAGGTTACAACTCCCTCTGCACCCCCTCCTATAACCCTTCCCTGGGGCAGAATCCTCTCCTGAACCCATAACCTCTCCCCCATCCTTTATCCCCTGATGCATCCAATCCCCTGCCCCAGGTCATACCCAAACCCTCTGCATCTTCTTCTGCACTTCTGCCCCCAAAATCTTCCCTTGCAGCAAAACCCCCTTCCCAGACCCTGCACCCCAATTCCTTGCCCCAGGTCACAACCCCTCCTTCACCCAAACTCCCTCTCAGACTCTGCACCCTCTTCTCCTGCACCCCAATCAGGGGCGGCCTGTGCCTATAGGCCGACTCAGCCGTCGCCTAGGGCACTGCCTTCAACGGCCATGCAGGCAGGGGCGCCGATCGCACATTCCGCCTGGGGAGCCAGCTGCCGCAGCTGGCCTCAGGCCGCTCCTGACCCCAATCCCCTATCCCAAGCTCCCATCAGCATCCAAGTTGTGTCTCAGACCCCACACCCCCTCCATAGGAAGTGCAGTCCTTGACCACTTACCAAAATCTTGGAGTGCCTCCCCCCATCAAAAATCATTGCCCAGTATATTTTCAAGATCAGATCACACCGATCATTTCAATTCTGGTGCCTTTGAGTTTGTCATTGCTGTCTCCTTGGGAACTCTGCTCTGTGACCTGATTTTATTTCTTTATGCTTCAATTGTTTACTTAATTTCCAGAGCATCTATTGCTCCTTGTCTCATGGCTGGAGTCCAACACTAGAGACCTTGTAGCATTTTTATTTCCTCTTACAAATGTCTATAGGCTTAATAAGGCCTACTCTAGTTAAACATATTGGGCCATTACAACAGTTTTTAAAACAAGATTGATTTCCTTGACGTGGCTCTACGGACACAAATGTGACTGGGGAACAAGTGGGAAGACTCAGACCTTTACAGAAAATGAACTTGGGGCTTGTTTATTCAGTGCACCAGTGCTCAGCAGATGGGGTGTAAATTCTAGTGCCTACAGAGCATGGCACACAAAAATCTGTGAGGACGCGGCTGGTGCACTGTGAAAATTCCTGAGTGTTCACTGAAGTAGCACAGTTTGAGAGAGGACCATGTCAGCATACACTAGGGAACTTTTAGTGCATGCTCCACAGTCCTGTATGGGCTGCTGATGTGTGCTAGAATTTATCCCCCAGCTGGTGTACAAAGCAAGAGGAGACAAGCCCTCAATTATTCTTTTTTCCCGTGCCCTGTTCTCAAGTTCTAGAATCTTTCTGGTTGCCCCTCCTAGAACCTTCTCCCTCTTCTCAGTCAGCTGTAAGTGACATTTCCATGAACTCACTGGGATACATTGAAGCCAAATAAAAAAAAATTACTGTACTTCTCTACACTGCAAGAAAGCAGTCTGTGTCAGTCAAGATACAGTAAATTCGAGTCAAATAGCAAGGAGGATTTGGAACAGGGCAGGATAATGTTATGCCCATTAATCACATGTACACAAATCCAATGTTTCAAGACATTTAGCCCTGGTCTACGTTAGGGAGATATTTCAAAATAACTCCCCTTAGTTTGAAATATCAAGCAGAGCGTCCACACTGCCAAGCCAGTTATTTCAAAATAAGGGGCTGGTTATTTTGAAATAACTCCTGCTTTCCACGAGGAATAACACTTATATCGAAATAGCAGCAGTGTGGACCACTGCTGCTATTTTGAAATTACTACTCCCCAGAAGCGACGAGGAGTCCTGTGCCTTATAGACTAACTGAAGTAGGAGCATAAGCTTTCGTGGGCAAAGACCCACTTCGTCAGATGCATCTGACGAAGTGGGTCTTTGCCCACGAAAGCTTATGCTCCTATACTTCAGTTAGTCTATAAGGTGCCACAGGACTCCTCGTCGCTTTTGTAGATTCAGACTAACACGGCTACCCCTCTGATACTACTCCCCAGAGTCATTCAAAGTAATTACTCCCCAGTGCTTCCCAGGGGCTCTAAGTGGAGGTAGCGCATCCACATTAAGGCTATGTCTACACAGCAGCATTATTTCGGAATAGATGACATTATTGCAAAATAGCATAGTCCGCGTCTACACAACAAGCAGTTATTTCGACATAATGTCAGACTAATGTCAAGCTGGAGGACTTCTTATTCCAGCTCTTGTAACCTTCATTGTATGAGGAGTAAAGGAAGTCGGAGGAAGAGTGCTCTCTCTCAGACTTCCTGCTGTGTAGATTGTGCCAAAAGCCGAAATAAGCTATTTCAACTTCAGCTATGCAATTGACATAGCTCAAGTTGCATAGCTTATTTCGGCTTTAGCCCTACTGTGTAGACATGCCCTAAGGGAGCATGAAACAGTGTTGTTTGCTCTCAATGCCCAGAGGACTCTTTTAGCCTGCACTTGACCTAAAACCCCTGTCCTAGGTTTCTTCGAGGGTCAACCACTGTGCTCTCAGTTGCTCCTTCAGGCTGTATTCTTCAGTCTGTCCTCATATCTTTTCTCTCTTCTCATGAATGCACAGGAACCCACCCAAAACAACACTTTGCAAAAGCTACTGGGCAGGTTCACAAGCCTTAGGGACAGGGAGTTATGTTCACAGTCACTTGAAGGATAAGTTCCCACCTACCAATCTCCATGGGATGTTTAACTCCTTAAACAAGGTCTCACTCCAGTTCATCTGAAGAAGTGGGTTTTGCCCATGAAAGCTCATGATTCTATATATTTTGGTTAGTCTCTAAGGGTATGTCTACACTACAAAGTTAATTCGAACTAACAGATGTTAGTTCGAATTAACTTTGATAAGCGCTACACTAGCAAACCACTAGTTCGAACTTAATTCGAACTAGCGGAGCGCTTAATTCGAACTAGCGGAGCGCTTAATTCGAACTAAGTAAACCTCATTCCACGAGAACTAACGCCTAGTTCGAATTAAGTAGTTCGAATTAAGGGCTGTGTAGCCACTTAATTCGAACTAGTAGGAGGCTAGCCCTCCCCAGCTTGCCCTGGTGGCCACTCTGGGCACCACCAGGGAAACTCTTCTGCCCCCCTCCCGGCCCCGGAGCCCTTAAAGGGGCACAGGCTGGCTACGGTGCCTGTGGCAGGTGCAAGCCTGCCAGCACCCAGCCAGCAGACCCTGCACCTGGCACAGCTCGAGCCAGCCACCCACTGCCACCCATCCCTCCGCCTCTTCCTGGGCCCAGGCTGGAAGCTCCTGGGAGCCTGCCCAGGTCCACAAAAGGCAGGCGCCCGCAAGAGTCGGGCGCCCGCCTGGTCTAGTGCAGATATCGTGGACCTCATCCACGACCTCCGCACTAGGCACAGGAAAGTGGCTGTCTAGGGCAGGAGAGCTGCCAGCCTGGCCACCCAGGAGCAGGTTTGCATGAAAATCAAGGTGGTCCAGTGAGACCCCTGACCCTGAGCCCTGAGCTTACAATGGCCGTACTAGGTCAGACCAAAGGTCCATCTAGCCCAGTAGCCTGTCTGCTGACAGCGGCCAACACTAGGGACCCTGGAGGGGATGGACCGAAGACAATGACCAAGCCATTTGTCTCATGCCATCCATCTCCAGCCTTCCACAAACATAGGCCAGGGACACCATTTCTTCCCCTGGCTAATAGCACTCCATGGACCCAACCTCCATGAATTGATCTCACTTCTCTATAAACTCTGTTCTAGTTCTAGCCTTCACAGCCTCCTGCAGCAAGGAGTTCCACAGGTTGACTATTTGCTTTGTGAAGAAGAACTTTCTGTTATTAGTCTGAAGCTTACTACCCATTCATTTCCTTTGGTGTCCTCTAGTCCTTCTATTACGGGAACGAATGAAGAACTTTTCTTTATGCACCCTCTCCACACCACTCATGCTTTTATAGACCTCTATCATACCCCCCCTCAGTCTCCTCTTTTCTAAGCTGAGAAGTCCCAGTCTCTTTAGCCTCTCTTCATATGGAGCTGTTCCAAACCCCTGATCATTTTAGTTGCCCTTTTCTGAACCCTTTCCAAGGCCAAAATATCTTTTCTGGGGTGAGGAGATCACATCTGTACACGGTACTGAAGATATCGCGTACCATAGTTTGATATTTCCCCTCCTCCTTCTTCCCCTGGCTTTCCCCTTCCAGCTCCCTCCTCCCAGGTTTCCTCCTCCCCTCTCCCATCCTTTCTCTTCCTCTCTCCCACCTCCTTTTCCCAGTCTCCCCGAGTTTTGTTCAATAAAGAGAGTTTCTATTTTTGAACACACGTGTCCTTTATTTTGTACATCAAGAAGGGGGGCTAGGGAGGGGTAAGTGGAAGGAGATGCGGGAGGAATGGGGTACGAGCCCCCGATGGGGAGGACTGGGGTGGCTCTGAGGGCTCCTCGGGGTGGAAGCTCTACTGCGGCCCCCCGATTGACCCCCCCTCCCTGGATGGCAGCCTGCAACAAGTGCAGCTGGGCTGATGGCTGAGTGCTGTGATATGCCGAGTGTGGGCATTCAGGGCACTCCAAGCCAGGACTGCTTTGCTGTCCCTCATCGAGTTAGACAAGCGAGCGGGGAACCCCTGAGAACTGTCTGTCCGGGGTGGGGGTCGGGTTCCTTTAAGCACAGCCCTCGGCTAGCCTGAGACAGCATCTCCATGCTCTAAGTCCTAACCTGATGCCCTGCCGGCACTGCTTCCGGCCATCCTTAACCTCGGTTCAGGGTCCACTCAATGTGGACATGCTAGTTCAAATTAGCAAAACGCTAATTCGAACTAGTTTTTAGGTCTAGATGCACTAGTTCGAATTAGCGTGGTTCGAATTAACTAATTCGAATTAAGTTAGTTCGAATTAGTGCTGTAGTGTAGACATACCCTAAGGTGTCACAGGACCACTGGTTGCTTTTAAAGTTTCACCCAGCTCATAACAACAACATTTGTAGCTGTATAGTATTGGCCATTTGGCCCAGACTTGATGGAGTTCTCTCTCAGGACATGGACTCTGTTTGGTTCTTCTTACGTTCATGTAGAACTGTGAATATACTCGCCTTTGTTCCCTCCCTTTCCTCTCCCCTCCTCCCCCCGGTGAAATGTGTGTGTCAGGGTGGAACAAGCAGATACTTTCCACAGTTTTCCAGGGATCCATAAAGTGGGGATGTCGTAAGCCCTCCCAAAAGTCTGTTTCTCTAGCAGTTACTAACTTCCTATGAAATAACATAAGAACGGCTGTACTGGGTCAGACCAAAGGTCCATCTAGTCCAGTATCCTGTCTGCCAACAATGGCCAGTGCCAGGTTCCCCAGAGAGGGTGGACCGAAGACAATGATCAAGCAATTTGTCTCCTACTATCCTTCTCCAGCCTTTGACAAACAGAGGCCAGGAGCACCATTCTTTACCCCCTGGCTAATAGCTTTTTATGGACCTAACCTCCATGAATTTATCTAGCTCTTTTTAAAACCTAGCCTTCACAACCTCCTCTGGCAAGGAGTTCCACAAGTTGACTGTGCGCTGTGAGAAGAAGAACTCTCTTTTATTAGTTTCAAATCTGCTACCCATTAACTTCATTTAGTGTCCTCTAGTTCTTATATTATAGGAACAAGTAAATAACTTTTCTTTATTCACCCTTTCCACACCACTCATGATTTTATAGACCTCTATCATATCTCCTCTCCGTCTCCTCTTTCCTAAACTGAAAAGTCCTAGTCTCTTTAGCCTTTCCTCATCTGGGACCCGTTCCAAACCACTAATCATTTTAGTTGCTCTTTTCTGAACCTTTAACTTTGTATGACAAACCCTATCGGGATTCAACTTACTTGAAAGGACTCTTTTTAAAGATGTGATGTAAAATTCCTGACTTCAAGAAGCAAGAGTAGATGCCCCTGCTTTGCCACCCTACTCCTCTTCAGACAGCTGTTCCAATAGGGGCACATGTGCCTGGCTAGAAAATCATTTCCTTTCACTTGGCTGGGAACAGTGTTCCATGCACATCTGACTACCTAAGCAGGAAGGAATGCATGTGCCAACAGTTACGTGCAGGCTGGATTGTGGAACTGTCCGGGCTGCAGATGGCCCATAGATGGCCTGGTATACATCAGTAGGAAACCTCAAAGGCAATGCTGGGTACTGTGAAAAGCTGGTATGGTGATTCAGTAGGGAACTTGCTTCTTACCAAGTAGCTCCTGGTACCTCAGCTTGTCCCACTGACATCAGTGAGACCACTCATTGGCTACGTCTACACTGGCATGATTTTCCGGAAATGCTTTTAACGGAAAAGTTTTCCATTAAAAGCATTTTCGGAAAAGTGCGTCTAGATTGGCAGGACGCTTTTCCACAAAAGCACTTTTTGCGGAAAAGTGTCCATGGCCAATCTAGATGCGCTTTTCCGCAAAAAAGCCCCGATCGCCATTTTCGCAATAGGGGCTTTTTTGCGGAAAACAAATCTCTGCTGTCTACACTGGCCCTTTTGCACAAAAGTTTTTTGCGCAAAAGACTTTTGCCCAAACGGGAGCAGCACAGTATTTCCGCAAAAGCACTGACAATCTTACATGAGATTGTCAGCGCTTTTGCGGAAATTCAAGTGGCCAGTGTAGACAGCTGGCAAGTTTTTCCGCAAAAGCAGATGATTTTGCGGAAAAACTTGCCAATCTAGACACAGCCATTGAGTAAGGTGCTACTCAATGAGCAAAGGTATGAGACTCTGCCCCGAAGTGTCAAGTATTGAGGACCCTGATCCTGGGCACTTGATATGTGATTGGTTACACCCCACCTTTAGGCTATGTCTAGACTGCAGGCTTCTTTCGAAAGAGCCTCTTTCAAAAGATCGCGTCTAGACTGCAGGCGGATCTTTCGAAAGAGAAATCCGCTTTTTCGAAAGAGAGCCAGCGAGTCTGGATGCTCTCTTTCGAAGACGGCCTCTTTACATTGAAGAACGCCTTCTTTCGAAAGAGGAACTTTCGAAAGAAGGCGTTCTTCCTTGTAAATTGAGGTTTACCGCCATCGAAAGAAAAGCCGCGTTCTTTCGAAATAATTTCGAAAGAACGCGGCTTGAGTCTGGACGCAGGGGAAGTTTTTTCGGGAAAAGGCTACTTTTCCCGAAAAAAACCCTGAGTCTGGACACAGCCTTAGAGACCACTGACATGTTAACAGAGCCACTTCTCTTCTCATGGCTGTAATTCCTGCTGTCTAGCTCTGCTGAGAGTTGTATTCCACCCCTCCCGACTGCCACCCCTGCCCTGCTGTGAGCCCCTCCCCTAGGACTCATGGCATTAGGTTTCCAGCAGTAGGGCTTGGTGTACAATAGGGGCTATTGTATGGAAGTGACTAAAGGCAGGGAGTTTGAATGGGGCTCTTTGTGTTAGGCTCCCTCGGCTTGGTTAGGCCAGGTATTATGCAGGCATTTGACATGCCCACTGATAAACATAAAAGTTATTTAATTACATACCATTTTTTTAAAACTGGGATTTTTTAAAAAAAAGGCATGGTTCTTTCAGTGCCAGGGGAGCGCAGGTGGGGTGGGTTGGACCTCATTGTGTGGTTGCCTAAGGCAACCTACTGTGTGGGAATTCAATCTCCATCTCAGAGGCAATTAAATATCTTGGGATGCAGGGGGAGGCTGTTAAAGGACCCCCTCTGCCTGGAATGCACGTTACATGACTGACCTAATCACCTCGTCTTCACAGCTGACGGCCGGGTCGGGGGGCGGGGGGGCAGGCGGGGAGGCGGGCAGGAATTATGTCAAGGACCTTCCTTCTCGGGGATCCTAGCCATGCAATTGGAAGAATCCTGGATTCCATACTGAATCTGAACAGGAAACACTGGGCACAGCCTTATGACTTTCCAAAGTGCCTAGTGATGTTTTGAGGCACCTTAGGAGATCTGCTTTCCAGAAAAGGCTAAGAAGCTGCTCTAAAAAAATTCAGATTCCTTGATGGTGTCAAGTGGGGCAACCAAAATCACTGGCCACTTCGAAAATTCTTGGCCTTACCCATCTATTCCACTGCAGAACCAGTGTAATTACCCATTGGTCACTTTTTCTAGGAACGTGGTAGATTCTCCATCCCTGGAAGACTGTACATTAAGATATGATCCAGTTTAACCCGAAGTTGTTCGCTTGAGGCAGGAATCATTGGATAGATTCTTGGGCCAGTGCTTTTCAGGAGGTCAGACTAGATGATCATAATGATTCCCTCTGGCCTTCAAGTCTGCATACCTAATGATGACTGTGGTGAATTTCTTGCAGGAGAAGCGAGAGTGAAAAGAGTAGGTGAATTTTCTGAAGATTCAGAGGGGAAGTAGAGTTTGATGGTCTAAAGATGAGCAACATGTACAAGGATGCAGTGTGATTTCAAAAGGTAGCTAACAGCAGAAGCTGGTATCACCCAAGAGAGGAGGGGGTATGCAGGTTTTGAGGAAGACTGGTAGTTCTCTGTAGGACTTCAGGAAGGAACAACTGGTGGATGCAACACAATCTTTCTTTTTTACTTTCCCAATAATAAAAGTGTGTGCATAGGAGTGGGATGGGGACTTTGGAAGGGGCATGAAACTTGCACAGAATCTTCCTTATTGCATGAATATGGCACATGTAACTCAAAGGATCATTTAGTCCTTACTCAGGTGAAAAAATCTCCCTTTGACTTGTGTCTAGTTTGGAGAAAACTTTAAACTGGCTTCCTTGGGGGTCCAGATGAAACATGGTTGTTGAGGGATGGCGGGGGAGGGAGAGTGGCTTGTCTATTCTGATCTGAACACTTGCTAATTAGATCAGACATCAGACTTGCAGGGACTCAGATCTGCATGGGGCATGCATCTGATTAATTTGATATTTCCAGGCCTTTCGGGCTATATATTAAAAATAAATCAGCTCATAAGGAGTGAGAAAGCAGCAGGCATAATGAGGCACTGCGTTGCAATTAGGCAGGCTGGAAATATGGACTGCCTTGACGTCTGAATCCTTCCTACTCCAGCTGCCTGCTGCGAGATCGCTCTGCAGTGTTGCTAATGAAGACGTAACACTCGTCACTCCCACCCCATCTCTGCAGAGAACTGAGACTGAAAAAGAGGCAAAAATGGGAAGAAGAAGAAGAAAAAGAAAATCAGATTTTTGAGAGAATAAAACCCAAGCCAGATTCTTTGTTCCACAAAAACGTCTTGTGCAAAAGCACGTCCGCACCTCAAAAGCGCATTGTAAAAGCCCATGTGCTTTTGTGCAAGAGAGTATCCACATTGCATGGACACTCTTGCGCAAGACAGCTCTGATTCACAGAATGGCTATCAGAGCACCTGTGCTTTTTGTGATAAGCTTTTTGCACAAGAAACCCCCGTTGAGCTCTGGCACAGAAAGGAGTTATTCCTCGTAGAAAGAGGCATACCTACACAACAAAAAGCCCTCTGTTCTGCCATTTAACTGTAAATTTTTTTGCACAAAAACGTGCTTGAGATGTGAACGCTCCATGGGTTTTTGCGCAAAAAATGTGTAGTGTAGAGATAGCCTTAGGCCTTATCTACACTGGTATGTTTTGTTGCCAAAACCTGCCTTTTGGCGACAAAACAGTGAGAACATTTGCACTACAATGTGATTTTTGTTGGGAAAAACACTCAGTTTTTGGTTACAAAAAACTTCCAGCCCTGCAACAGACATTACCACAGACTCCACTTAAAAGATAGGAAACAAAAGAGAATAAACGGTGAGAATGGCGAGAGTTAAACTAGCAGGCTGTGTCTAGACTGCATCCCTTTTTCGTAAAAGGGATGCAAATTAGACACATTGCAATTGCAAATGAAGCGGGGATTTAAATCCCCCCTGCTTCATTTGCATAAACATGGCTGCCACTTTTTTCCAGCTCGGAGCTTTGCCGGAAAAAAGCACCAGTCTAGACGCGGATCTTTCGGAAAATAAAGCCTTTTCCGAAAGATCCCTTATTCCTCTTAAAATAAGGAATAAGGGATCTTTCGGAAAAGGGTTTATTTTCCGAAAGATCCGCGTCTAGACTGGTGCTTTTTTCCGGTAAAGCTCCGAGCTGGAAAAAAGCAGCAGCCATGATTATGCAAATGAAGCGGGGGGGGATTTAAATCCCCGCTTCATTTGCAATTGCGATGTGTCTAATTTGCATCCCTTTTATGGAAAAGGGATGCAGTCTAGACACAGCCGCAGTGTGTTCCTGGGGTCTGTACTGGGGCCAGTTTTGTTCAACTTATTCATAAATGATTTGGAAAAAAGAGTGAGGGGCCAAATATTGCATCTGATACAAAATTGCTCAAGATAATTAAGCTCAAACTCGCCTGCAAAAGTTACAAAGGGATCTCACAAAACTGGGTGAGTGAGCAACACAAGGGCCTATGGAATAATGCACATTACAAAATATGGGGTCTAAGTTATCTGTTTCCACTCAAGGATGAGATCTAGGAATCTTGGGTCATTGTGGATAGTTCCCTGAAGACATCTGCTCAACATGCAGTGGCAATCTAAAAAGCAAATAGAATATTGGGAATCTTAGGAAAGGAATAGATAAAAAGATATAAAATATCTATATCAAATATCAAATTTCAAATATCAAATATCAGATTACCTCTAGATGCATTCATGATATACCTACATCTTGAATGCCACATGTTGATGTAATTGCACCATCTAAAATATATATTTTTTGCATTTGGAAAAGGTACAGAGAAGAGCAACAGGAATGATTGAGGATGGGGTTTAAAAAACAACTTCCACATGAGGAAAGATTTAAAAAATTGAGACTTTTCAGCTTGGAAAAGATATGGCTGAGCGGATATGTTAGTGATGTATAGATGTGCATAAAATCATGAATGTGTGGGAAAAAATGAATAAGGAAATGTTACTTACTCTTTCACATAACACAAGACGGTCACCCAATGCAATAGATAGGCAGCAGATTTAAAACAAACAGAAGACGTTATTGTTTCACAGTCAACCTGTGGAACTCTTTGCCAAAGGATGTTGTGAAGGCACAAACTATAACAGGCTTCTACTAAGAACTAAATACGTTCAAAGAGGATTGGTCCATCAATGGTTATTATCAAAGATGTGAAGGGACAGTGTGTCTGGCCTCTGTTTACCAGACACTGAGAATTGGTGAGAAGGGAGGGATCACTTGATTGCCTCTTCTGTTTATTTCTTCTGAAGCATCTGGCATTGACCACGGTCAGATGGAAGACAGGGCTAGATGGGCCATTGGTCTGACCCAGTATGACCATTTTGATGTTCTTATATAGAACCCAAATGTATGTGCTTCCTGCTGTAACCCACTGGACACCCCTCCCCTCCCAGAGCCGAGACAGAGCCCAGGAGTCCTGACAGTGTCTCTCTATCTGCAGAGTTAGTAACGAAGGAAGCTTTTACATTTCATTTCAGTGCCTTGTTAAGAAAAATCCCAGCAAACAGGCAAGGTGTTTGTTTTAAGTGTGAAGACAATACTGTATAGGTAATCAAATCTCCTGCTTCAAAACACAAAGGAAGATTATATGCAAGGTTTGGAAAGTCATTCTTCCCTCGTTATCTCACTGCCTCACTGGTCAGGTGAGCTGTAGGAAAGTACTAATCTTCAGAAAGAATTAGTGATGTGAGAGCAGTGGATTAGATGGAACACTACTTCGTTTGAATAGGGCAATTCTTATATAAGAGATGGCTTTGTCTGGTGGCTTTAAGGTTCCTAAGTACAGATTATGTTTCATGATCATGTCACCATAAGCCTTCATTCTAGACAAGTCACATTCCTCTTTCACACCAGCTACAGAAGAAATATGCTGCAGGCGAGCAGGAATAGAGGTGCATGCATGCAGGTGTTCGGTCCGTCTCCAGCTGAGCCCCTAGGGAGATGTAAGAAGACCTCTTCCTAGCACACTACCAAAGCATTGGCCAGACATAGTCTTCATCTGGTGTCTTGTACGGGGCCTGTATGGTGCTGTTTGACCCAGTGAGGCCAGGAGTGCCCAGAGCCAGCCAAGCAGCACTTGGGCCCAGATCCTCAAAGGTATTTAGGCACCTAACTCCAATTGACTTCAACAGCACTTAGGCTCCTAAGTACCTTTTGAGAGTGTGAGCCTAATCCCACCACCTGAGTCTGTTAAAACCTTCCCTGGCTCCTGGGGGTGGTGTGTCATCCCTTATTAACACACTTGGCAGGAGGGCAAGCCCAGTGAGTAGAGCACTGACTGAGACCAACATGACATTGCTTCTGTGTCTGGCTCTGCCCCAGCCAGCGGAGTGACCTTGGAAAAATCTCTGTCCCTCTCCGTCTCAGCTTCCCCATCTGTAAAATGGGAAGAATGATACTGCCCATCTTTTGTGAAGTTCTTTAAGTGCTTGATAACTCGGGGGCAGCTCCATTGGGACAGAGCACAGATGTGCGGAGAGGGCCAATGGAGAACTAAATCTCCTGGCTTTTGCTTCTAGCTTTGTTACTGACTATTGTAACCTCTCTGTGCCTCAGTTTCTCCAGGTATTGAAAGGACCGACTTCAATCAATTAATGTTTGAATAGTCCCTATGATTCCAGACTATTCTCTGCAGTATCCTACTTCCAGTGCTAAAAATGTCTTCATAGTAAAGATGAAGAAACGGAGAATAAAAACAGTCATTTCAGGAAATCTTAAGGTAGCAGTAATCCTGCCTGTTTGCTTTCATATTCCCTGCTGCTAACATTGCATCAGCTTCCTTATCATGGGGGGAGGGGAGTGCCGTGCAATTTCCCACTGTCTCCTCATTACAGAAGTAGGTCCCCATATTAAATAGCTTTGGGCTTTCTCCATAGCAGACTGCTGCCAATGGAAAAGCTCCACTGGCCTCCCTGCACTTTGGATCAGGCTTCTTGTCTTGATTCACAGAAAGGCCCCAGAAAGTCTCCTTCATCTGCTGCCGGAGCTGTCCCATCAGTCAACTGGCGTAAGGTGTGTGTAGCTGGAAGAGACAAGGGGTGGGTGTATAGGACAGCATCATCTGACTACAGGTCTCTAGGTTAGGACAGGGTTGATACGCTCAGGGTATGTCTACACTGCAGAGTTTTTTCGAAGTGGCACATCTAGCTGCCCCCCCCCATGCCGCTCCCAAACCTGAGCCCCGCTCCAGGTTATGAGCCCCTCTCCTCAGCTTTTTTAATGAAAGATAAATACAAAATTTGTTCTGTAAAAATCCAAACAGCTGTCTTTATTCAGAGTTCAGGGAAGAGGGGAAAGGAGGGCTTGTGGCGGGAAAGAAATATTGGAGCAAGCCAGAGGCCCCGAGGGGGGAAACCCTGGGGAGAGTTACTGGGGTCCTTGAGAGAACCTCTCCCTCAGGGCCTCTCGGATGCGCACCCTGGCCTGATGGGCCTGGTGGATGGCAGCTGTCCTCGGCTGCTCAAAGGATCTCCCCTCGCGGCCAGCATCTGCCCCCACCCCAGGAGGAAGGTCTCCCCCTTCATCTCCAAAATGTGGAGGACACAACACGCTGTGACCACCTCGGGAATGTTGTGCTCCCCCACATCGAGGTGGGTCAGAAGGCCCCTGAACCGCACCTTGAGGCAGCCAAAGGTGCACTCCAACTGCATTCTCACCTGGCTGAGGTGGGAGTTAAATTGTTCCCTGGTGGGATCCAGGTGGCCGGTGTATGACTTCATCAGTCAAGGCATTAGGGGTAGGTCATGTCCCCCATAATGGAATCTGCACATCCCCATCTGCAAAGTCACGGCGGGGGGAAAATGTGCCCACCTCCAGCTTGCCATAGAGGCTCAAGTTTCGTAAGATGTGGGCTCGACCACCCGACAAAAATGTCAGTAAAATGTCCACAGTGGTCAACCAGGGCCTGCAGCATCATTGAAAAATAGCCATTGCGGTTGATATACTGAGCTGCTCAATGTTCTGGTGCATGGATCAGGATGTGGGTCCCACCTATGGCTCCACTGCAGTCCAGGAACCCCAGAGCAGCAAATCTGGCCATGATCGGATCCAGGTCTCCCAGGCAGATAACACTGCAGAGCAGGATGGAGTTAATGGCCCTCACAACCTGCAGAAGGGGGAAAAAAAACAGAATGAGAGGGAGTGCCTGAGCCCTTGGGATGTACCCGCCCCCCTCCCTGCCCTTCCCACTTCCTCAAACACCCCACAAGCCACCCCCTATGGGCTGCCTCCCCCCCCAGCAGCAGGGCTGTGTGAGGGCAGGATGTCACAACCACCCCAGAGGGGGGCTTCCTCCTCAACCCCAGACTCAACCCCAGACCCCCCTGTTTCCCTTTCCCAAGGGTTCCCCTTTCCCAAGCATCCCCCTTTTCCAGGATTCCCCCCCCCCCCCCCAGCAGGGACTGCAGCCTAAGAGTGCCTTACCTCCATGAGGAGGGCTCCGACGCTGGACTTCCCCACGCCAAACTGGTTGCCCACCGACTGGTAACTGTTGGGGTAGCAAGCTTCCAGATGGCAATTGCAACCCGCCTCTCCGGAGGGGTGGCTGGCTGCAGGTGGGTGTCGCATCGTCGGTGGGCAAGGGCGAGCCAGGCACACAGCTCCAAAAAGATGGCCTTCCAAATGCGGAAGTTTGGAGCTCCATGACTAGCCGGTCCCACCACTGGTGACCAGCCTCCAACAATGCCTCTCCACTGTGAAGTGCAGTTGCAAGGGTCTTGCTCCCACACACAGGAAGAGGGTGTCAAGAATGAGCTCGGAGTCAAGCTTGTGCAGGGCCAGGAAGGCAGCCTGCACAAACTGCTGCAGAAACTGTAGCATGGAGGTGTGGGGCCATTGCATGCCCAGGGGCAGCTCCAGCTCCATGGCACAAAGGGAAAAGCTGGGGCATCCAAAAAAACCCAGGGCAACCAAAGCAGGCACTGCGAGAGCTTTGCTGACCCTCGAAGAGATAGCAAGTGCACAGCAGAATCAGAGAAATGGCTGTCCAGGGGGGTCCCTTTAAGTACATGTCTCTGCACGGCTCCAGCACCAGCACTCGGAAGCAACTGGTGACCTAAAGCCCTGCCTGGAGTTGTTCCAGGTGGCCTTATATGCGAGAGAGCGTCCAATCAGTGTGGACACTCTCTTTGGAAAAAGCAGATCACTTTTTCAATGCGCTTTTGCTGTGTAGACACTCTCTTTCGGAAGAAGTTTTTCCAGAAGATCTCTTCTGGAAAAGCTTTCTCTGAAAGAAGCTCGCAGTCTAGACCTAGCCTCAGGGTGGGGCTCTGCTCCATTCTAGGATGCAGATGTTGACCCTGCTAGTGTTGGCCTTTGGAGGTGAGTTTTCTAGTCCAGACAGTAGAGGCCTGTGCTTGGAATTCCAGAGGCTCCGGTCTGCTGCCCAACAGAGGGGCAACGTTACACTTGCTAAGCAAAGCTGGGTGACATTTATCACGGAAGTTTCCTGCCCAACCATAGTGTTGTCAAAGCCAAAATGTATCCATGAATCGGCTGCTGTTACAAAGTGGGGCACCCACCAAGGAATCCATATCACACAGTGGGTAGCCCTGGCAGACACACCCAACCACCCAGAAAGTAGCTCTGGCCATATGGCTGGCATCCTTGTTTTGTTAGAAACTATGTTACACTGTCCATAGAGTGGACCTCTTGGTGGAGATGTTTTAAAATTCCAAATTTTGCAGGGGTGGAGGAGAGGTTCCCGCACCTCAGAGTGCAGCCTTCTGCATCACAGTGAGTTGTCATGAAAACAACACTGCATTCCTCCAGGATAAAGTGGTATTTTAAAGCTGCCAGAGCCTGTGCCAGTTACATCCATGTTTATTTTTGCTGGGGGCTAACTGAGCAGTCTTTGTACAGCCTCTGGCGTAATCAGGTCCCGTCCAGACCTGGGGTAACTATTCTCTACCACAAAACCAATAATAATACTCTTCCAAGGTAGGAACCCTCCTGGGTCATTGAGTCCAGTCCCTGCTTATCACATGCAACCCAATCTGATCCGCCATCTCGTTTCTTATGTTCTCATCAGCCACAAAGTGGCTAACTCAGAGGTCCAGTGAGGGTAACTTAAAAATCAACACCTCCTTGGAATGAATGGGACCATTCACTCCTTTTGACGGTTGGTTCACACTGCGCAGCCCGGCAGATGTCACTCCATCAGTTACTTAATTCACATTTTGAAGGTTTTCCTTGCAAGCATAAGACTAGAGACTTCATTTTCCCACAGGATGGCAGCTTGAGGGAAGCAGGGTTCACTTTTCCTCTCAGGATGAGTGCTGGTATCTGTCTCCATATTCCAGAGGTGCGGAGTGGTAGGGGGGCTAAGTCATCCCAGAGGCATTCTGGGAAGCGGGGTGAAGTCAGATAGCCTGACTCTAAAATGGGATCTGAATGTGTTTTGAAAAGCTAAAGCACAGGTCATTCTGATTAGCCCTGTCTTAGGGGGCGTTCCACACTCCCCTGCCTTCCCCCCCATCATCCTATTCATTGAGAACATTCCTGGTGGTCACTTTGGGTACGTCTACACAGCAGGGCTAAAGTCAAATTAAGATACACAACTTGAGCAGGGGGAGGGATAGCTCAGTGGTTTGAGCATTGGCCTGCTAAACCCAGGGTTGTGAGTTCAATCCTTGCAGAGGCCATTTAGGTATTTGGGGCAAAAATTCATCAGGGATAGTACTTGGTCCTGTTGCAAAGGCAGGGGACTGGACTCAATGACCTTTCAAGGTCCCTTCCAGTTCTAGGAGATAGGCAATTCCATTTAAAAAAACTACATCAATTGCATAGCTTACATCAAAATAGCTTAACTTGGCTTTTGGCCCTGTCTACGCAGCAGGGAGCTGAAGGAAGAACGCTCTTCCTTTGACTTCCCTTACTCCTCGTGCAATGGGGGTTACAGAGGTCGGAGTAAGAAGCCCTCCAGCTTGCCAGTATTTTGAAATAAAGGCTGGCAGTGTAAACACGCTCTTTGTTATTTCGGAATAACGTCAGTTATTCCAAAATGCTGCTGCTGTGTAGACATACCCTTTCACAGAGCTTCCAGCCAGCAACCCCTACCGCTGTCCCTACACCCACACTGACAAAGGATCCCATGCTTCAGCCTTTACCGCATGGAATGTATTGTGCACATTTAATTTGGGAGGCTAAAATTACCGTAAAGATCCCTCTGCAAATAAGGGATTAGCAGCAGTAATCTATCTATTGTTAACCATACCCCTGACTGAAGGTTGGCCCCTCCACATCTAACTGTGTCTTCTCCTACCGCTGTGGTCAATTATTGCCAACTAAACAGCACCAGGCTTTCTCCGTGCTTGTTAGCATTGTTTCTGACCTTGGCTTTTCATCTCAACGGAGGCAACTGTCCCCAGCTGACATTTTAATTCTTTCCAGCTGCAGCCAAACAAAATGACACAAATTGACTAGAAGGGGTTGGCTGGTTCAGCCAGCACATGCTCCAACCAACAGGGAGGTTTTTGTGAGCAGTAGCTCGCTGCTGCTGGACACTTCGAGGCAGAGAGGGACACAGATAGATATGTATTTGTATCCAAATAAGTAGAGGAGATCTGATGTCTGAGTGAAGCAGGGGCACTCTGCCGTGGAATAACGTTCATCCCAGAGCTATTTCACGATGGAGTCATGACTACTTCTCCTTTAGCCATGTAGGCAGCCCTTTAGCTACCGACAGAGACGGGGCGGGCTGCCTCCACTCTCCCGCGGATGCGGACCCACCCCGCACTGAGCCCGCGGTCGCCCTTACGCTCCTCGGGACGGCCCGAGGAGGCGGAATGAGATGCGGCGCGTGCTTCACTGCCGCCGCTCAGCTGAGCGGCACTGCAACAGATTCAGAGCCGGTGAGGTGCCGGTGGGCGGCGCCTGCGTGCGTGATGTCTGACGTTACGACGTCAGACGCCGAGGCGGGCATTTTAACAAGGGGTTGGAACCAGGAAGAGGGGGGTCGAGAGACAAGGAGGTGGGAGTTGGGGGAAAGGAGGAAGAGAGAAAAACGGAGAAGGCAAGGACAGGGGGGCAGGAAGTAGCCCAGGGCAGGACAGGGTGTCCGGCGTGCTGGTGAGTTTAGGGAACCCCCCCCCCACCAGCAGGGCAGGATCGCCTGATCCTGTCATTAGGGCCCTGGGCTGGGGTCCGGGAGAGAGGGTGGGCCCGGACCCCCCTACCCCCTCTGTCGGGGAGGAAACTGAAATTAATTAATGGACACCAGGGACCGGGGGAAAGACTGAGGGAGCAATGGAGAGTGGGGAGGGGTAGGCTCCCCTCGGTTACAGCTGGTCTTAAAGCACTCGTTAGGGAATTAAAAGCCCTGGGTTCAATACCTGATTCTGGTACAGGCGCCCTTTTGTGACTTTAGGCAAGTTGCTTGATCACTTCCTCAGTGCCCAGCCTGAGGGGTAACGGTGCTTCCTTAGTGTGTCTTGTCTAGTTAGATTGTAAACCCTTCTGGACAGGGAGTGTCTCCTTTGTACGGTGCTAGCACAATGGGGCCCTGATCTTCGTTCAGGCATCCAGTTGTTCCTATAATACAAGTAATAATTGTTTTAACCAGAGTTTTGTGGCCAGATTCTCAAACCACTCCTCCGCCCGTCCCCCATTTCCCAGGAAAGCAAAGCAGCTGGAAAGCTAGTCCAATGGGGTAACTGGTCACTGCTTTGTAAAGCAGAATCCCTGGCTACAGGTATGAGGGCCAAAGGAGACAATTGCCCTGGGACTGGCGATTCAAAAAGGCCTGAGGTTTCTGGCCACCATCACCACCACTACCACTGGGGCTTCAGCAACCGGAGCTCTGGGCCCTTTAAATCACCGCTGGAGAGCCACATGCTCCAGGAAGCTCTGAGGATTGCCTCAGGGGAGCGACACAGCACCCTCTGGACAGCCCCGCCCTTTCTGCCCAAGTTCCTGCCCCTTTGAGGCCTATGGAGCCCCCCACACACACAGACACACACCTTGCCAGGGGCCCAGCAAGTCTGTCAGCCCCTCTGCCTGGCTATCACAAAGACCTTGTTCTCTGGCACTGGCTACAGAGGATCTGCAGATATCAAGGGGTTTTGCCCATCTCCAAGCTTTCAGACACAGCCAGAGGCCTGCATGTAGCCATGTGCATCTCTGGTATTTACTGGGTTGCATAGGTAACCAGTAATGAAAGGAGCCAACTATTTCCTGCCTCGCAGTTAAACTGAGAGGTGAGATGTTTTGGAAGTTGCCTCCTAACTAGGTTTAATAGGCTGGAAGTATGGAGACATTTTCCTTGGTGGAAGAGTTTTAAAAAAAAACCAAAGCAAGCCTGAAGTATGAAATTCCTCTATACACAATCCAAAGCCCGGTCCTGATTGGATTCAAGTGTTCTCCTGGAAGTCAACAGCTCTGCTTATCTAAGACAAGGAACAGCCCTGGCCAGCCCATGCTGATGAGAAAACTGGGTGTTTTCACTGCTCAGCAGCCCAAGTGGGTTGTCAGAGCTCTCAATTAAATTGGTGATAGATTTTAAATGGCTGGAAACAGTAGGCTGGGGGGTTATATTGCTTGTGGACATATCCAGTTAGGTCCTCTGATGAAAGGCTCAAAGGGCTGTCTACGTTCATCCCCCACCCCAGTGTACCTGCACTGCTGAAGTTAATATAGATGCCCTGTACTGGTACAAAGTGCTGTTTTTTTCCCGTGTGCCTGAGTTTGGTACGTAAACCGTACTGAGGTATCCCCCAGTACCAGTGTTCCCTGTATGCTGTGTGTTTGGGTGTCGACTTACGAGAGAGTGAAATGCCACTCAGCTGATCAGCAGAGTGCTCACAGCCCCTGCAGCGGGCAGTGGGTGTTTCTATTTGGTGGTGCACATTCACACATGCCTCGGTGCACATCACAAAATTATTCGGCACACAGACGGAAACATTTAGACAGGCCTTTGCTCAGCCTTAGTCACAGTAGGGAGACAGCTCAACTAATGCAGAGTTTCCTTATTTGGATGGGATGTACAAGATGTCTAGTCAAAAACATTACCGTTTGCACAGCCCTTTCGTTCATAAGCTTCCAAAGCTGATCTCCGGAACCCAATGGCCAGACTGTTCAAAACAGAATGCCTGAAGTAAGACTCCATATTTAGGCACACAAGCATTAGCGCGTGTCCTGCAGCAGCACTCAGAGGCTCCATATGGTTGCAGTTGCCGATGGCGCTAAGCCCAACAAAAATACAGTGCAGGCTATAGGGAGCATCCCAGGTAAGCATATGCCAAGAGCCAACACATGAGCAGAACACAAGGCAACAGTGCCTAAAGAGGACAAAAGCAAGATGAAATTCATAGGCCTAAGAGAGCAGATGGAAGGAAACTGTCTCACATGGTACCCTGCCTGTTCTGACGCTGCAAATGGATTTGCTTCCCCTGAAACGATCACAACGCTTCCGTCTACCAGCCATCAAAAAGTTAATGACTCCAGTCGGATGGGCTGTTGTAGTAAGCCCAGACTTCTGAAGACATTCTGTGCGTGTAGCAGCTTCAAAAGCACTTGCTAAAACAGATGCTGCTTCCTTCTCCCAGCCCAGTTAGAAAATAAATAGTCGTAGCTCCATTTCTCTTTTTCTAATTAGAATCTCCTCCAAGATTAATGACCCATAAATCAGCTACCATTATAAAGTGGGAGGCATGCTGCAGGGAGTTTATATCACGCAGTAGATAGTCCTGGCAGAGGAAAGGGAAACAATAAACAGCAGCAGTGCCTGCTTCTACTCCCACTGAAGTTAATGGGAGTTTGGCAGTTGATCTCAAGGGTAGCCAGATTCAGGACTAAAGTAGCACAGCAGCCCATGCTCATGGGAGTGGTGTTTCCCCAGAAAGATATAAAACTAAATGCAGCTCTCAAAACAACAAATGTTAAGCTCTAGATTCACGCTGCAAATTTCCTTCCTGTGCCACAATGCTACCCCTCTGATACTTGACACAGTGCTTACAGGTATTGTAATATATCACTTAGCCTACTTAATAAAGCTTCTACTGTAGTGGGACTCTTTCAAGATTAAAAATCCTCGAGGAAGCAATCTTGGTCTTGCTGTTTCTCAAAGCCCCTATTCTAACTCTGACAAAATGTTATTAGAATGTGTGGAAATGAGATCTCTTCTGCAAAATGAAAAGAGAAAAGACACAAGCTGCCTTGTGGTTTTATTGGGTTTGTAAGGTGTATGTGTCTTTTTAAGGTATATTTGAGCAGGACCCCAAAGCTAAGAATCCAGGAGTACTTTCATTATCAGTTCTTCCAGCCATCTGGAAAAAATCGCACTGGCCTAAAATTTGGCAATCAGTGTTCAGCTTCTGGGCAGATATTTACTGCACTCGTAAATATATTCCAATCATTTATTCCTGAAAGGCGGAAGGAAGGAAGATGAAAAAGGAAACAGGTATTTTTATTTTATTTTAGATGAGTGTTGGGTTTTTCTGTAAAAAAGAAATCCATTGAACAGGTCAAATCTTTTAAGGCATTTAGAGGCACACGACACCAGCGCACCATTATTTCATGTTGAAGCATAGCTTCTGTGCTAACACTTTCTGAGAGGCTTCTGGAACATGAAGGAGTTTCACTGATACTATATCTCGTGGGTTCTGTGTTGTCCCCTGATCACTGCAGAACCACCGTTGTCCCATCTGCATCAGTGGTGCACAGGGCCCTGGGCAATGCGGAGGGCTCAGCTCTGGGCCCCCCAGAAGTGGCGAGGTCAGGGACTAGCCTCCCTTAGCCAGCCCATGGTGCTGCCTGGACTGTGCTATGCTCCTGAGCTCCCTTTGCAACTGCTCCCATTCCCTCCCCACCACGTCAGCAGTCCTGGTGGTACACAATCTTCTTAGAGTTCAGCAGGGCCCATGCAGAAATAGCAGTGTACATGTTTTGAGGTGAACAGGAGCAGCTGACCAGGAGTTTTGTGAAAGAACCAAGACGTGACCCTTGGGTGAGTTGGTCTGTCTGCTTTTGTTGAGTGCTTGCTGGTTGGCTGTTGTATAGAGCGTGATTTGTTAGGGGGCTGAAAGCTGCTTAAAGAGGCTTTGATCTCTAATCCCTTTAGCACCCATTAACTCTTAACTAGGGGGTGGGGCTATTCAGGGAGAACTGGGGGTTAAAAGGCTGGCTCCTAAGTTACCAGAGAAGCTAGTGATCAAGGCAGGGGCATCAGTGGGCGTCTGGTGAGGGAGTTTAGAGGCAGTGTGAGAGCCAGATACACCTAATGTCCTCTAAATCTGGGTCATTACACATTCCCCATCCCAACAAAGCACCCCAAAAGCTTCAGGGGCAAGAAGAGGATTCGGGCAGAAGCCCAGCAGCAGAGTGAGAGCTATCCAGGGCCGGCCCACAACATTTTGGCACCTGAGACAGGGAGCTCAAATGACACCCCCATGCTCCCTTGCTTGGGCCAATACATTGAAAGGTCTCAATTCTGCCTCCTTCCTGTTGTACTCCTCTGATGGTCCTGCTCTGCTACCTACATATGCGCCAGCAGCAGACACAATTTTCTACACTCTGGGTCCTAGTGGTCCCCCTCACAGTCTGGCACCTGAGGTGGCCGCCTCAGTTCACCTCATGGTAGGGCCAGCCTTAGAGCTATCCGGTGTATTGCACTGAATGCAGCCTGTACAATATCCTGCTTGGTGGGGAGTAGGGATGTAATAGTATAGTCGATTCACTGATTAGCCGATAAGCAAAAGTTTATAGGTTAATGCTATAGACTACATGCATCTCCCTCCCCCCACCTTTGCCAGTACATCTTTTAGCAGGCTGGTCAGCAGCTCAGCTCAGATCTGGCTCTCACTGGGTCCAGAACCTACACCTGCTGAGGCTCTGCATTTAAAGTGTATTAGGAGACAGAGAGGCAGGCAGCCCAGCTCAGTTCCAGCTCATGCTGGATCTGGGAGCTCAGACCCACCTTAGACAGGGGCTGCTGCCACTCCACACTGCTGTAGTCCATAAGGGGAGCTGGTCCATAAGGGGAGCTGGTTTTTAAACTGGTTCCCCTTGTGGACCAGCTCCTGCCTGACACTCTACACTGCTGTCTCTGATACAGCGGTTGCTATCCCTGCCCCTGGGGACTATAGAATAGTCGACTAACTGATAAGAATTCATGAAGTTTCTCGACTATTCAACTAACCGATATTTAACGTTCCTAGAGGGGAGGTGGAGGATGTCTGCATTTGGTGCAAGGAGCTCATGGTCCTCAGAGGTGCATGTATGAGATTTTCCAGGACACAGTAGAGCGGGCCCACTTCCCGTCTGACAGCCCCTGTGAAGTTGAGGAGGAAAGTCTTAGGGAAGGAGAACATCTAGTTGGAGTGGAAGGAAGTGATCTCACAGTTGGGACGCACCCACCACATGATGTCATGGCAGCCTCTGAGGGTACCTTGCTGGAGAGGGGATCCCAGCTATCAGGAAGAGACAGAACACTAATTGTTAAGAGAATATTTCATAGAGTTTAAAGGCAGAAGAGGACACTCGACAAGCTAGTGCAAGTGCCTGTATATTGCAAGCCATTAAATTTACATCCAGTGATTACATGCTTGATTGTACAATATGCCTGATAACAAGCCTGCACCAAAGAGCTGACAGTACAGAAGACAGGCATCGCAGAGAAAAAAATCTCCATAATTAGTCAAGGACATCAGTCAAGTGACCCCTTCGTCAGAGACTTAGTTTGTCTTCCAGGGCCTGTTAGTTAAAGGAATGATGATGTATTGCTGCTAACACTGAAAGCTCTAATGGGCCATGTTCAATTGGATTTTGCAATGTATGAATCATTCTTCTCCGATCCATAATAAATGCATTAATCAGGAGTGTTCCTCTGTACCCCGATGACCAGTAATTGTTGGCACTTTGCAAACAATCTTCCTAGGGGTTATTCTTTGTACATGGTCAGTTTGTTGTCCATACGTGCCTGATTTTATGTGATAGTAAGTGAGCCAACTCACATAGGGCTTTGAGCTCAGAGAGTGCTAAGCACCTTTGTTGAGTTCCCTCATCCAGAGTCAATGGAGATCTGAGGGGGACCAGCACCTTTCAAGGGAGCTGAGCCCATCACAGTAACAATCTGGTAAGTCTTGTTCTCCTTGGCCTCTGAGGACAGGACAAGAAGCAACAGGCTTAACCTGCAGCAAGGGAGGTTTAGGTTGGACATTAGGAAAAACTTCCTGTCAGGGTGGTGAAACACTGCAATAAATTGCCTAGGGAGGGTTGTGGCATCTCCATCTCTGAAGATATTTAAGAGCAGGTTAGACAGACATCTATCAGGGATGATTTAGACCATGTTTGGTCCTGCCATGAGGGCAGGGGACTGGACTTGATCTCCCGTGGTCCCTTCCAGTTCAAGTATTCTATGATTCTATGATTGAAAGTTTGTCCCTGTGAAAGAAAAAGAGACCTTAGTTTTCATTCCATAAAAATCCTCATCTCAACTCAACATAGCTTCTCAGAACGAAAGATTTTTCTGCCTCTTATATTTACACAGATCTAGGTTTCTTCTAATTGCTTAACAAGTTACCCTCTTCCATTTCAGCCTAATTATCATTTCCAATTATGCCACACAAATTTAGATCTTTTAACAATGTGCAGGAGAGGGGGAGGAAAACGTATCAGGAAACAGAGAACGTGGCTTTCGGAATATAAAACAGATGATAGATTTTTATGGTTTGGAGCAGTGAGGACAGTACATTTTATGTTTCTATCATATCTATTAATGGTGTGGTTCATCATTTTAAATTAACTACTCATCCATTTGAGTTCAGGGTAGTGACCAGCTACTATATTTCACACTGATCATCACTAATAGATGATAATTAAACACAATATATAACAAGGGCACTTATCAATGATGCAGTGCCCTGCACTGCAGCTACTGCTTATGTATGGCATTCAAGATCCTCCTCTGGAGTTTTGGGAAAGTTGATTAAGTGGCAGCTAAGAGAGACCTTGTAAGCAGGCCTACTGACATGGAGCCAAAAGGGGTGCTTGCCCCACCCCTTCTACATGAGGCCCCACCCTTTCTGGGAGCACAGAACCATTCTCCCCACCACCTCCTTGCCCAGGAGCTACGCAATTCTGTCAGTCCCCCTGTTTGTGAGCATTAGTTGGTGAGAGAATCCAAAAAGCTTTGGACACTAGCCCATCAGAAGAAGCTGCTAAGGAAAACAAATAACCACGGGGCAAGGGCTGACGGCTTGTGGATTAGAGGGGGAAAGGTTAGGGCACAAGAAGTGAAATTGTGGATCCTCAGAATGGAGCGGCTCAGGGATCAGCATCCAATGTGGCTTTTATTTATTGCTAAATAAATGGCACTTCCCAGACAAATACAAGCAAGCTGGATCCGGCTCTCATCTTCACTGAGGTTAAGATGCCTCACAGGGAGTCATCTGCACAGGATCTTTGTACCTAAGACCATGTTTTTCTACTGCTTGAGTTAAAGGACCAGGTGCATCAGAGCATGTGGCAGACTCAAGAGGGTCTACCATATGTGATATTACCACTACAGGGGGACAAAGGCACTGAGAAAGGGTGACATGGTATAAATCTGGAATGAGTCTGGTGAAGCCAATGTTACCAGCATAAATGAGCTCAGGCTTTGGCTTAAGATCCCTGCTACGTGGTACTTACAATCAAATGCCCCAGTCCTGTGAGCTGTTCTCTGCAAGCAGACGACCCTTTTACCCCTGCCGATCTCAGGGTAAATCCAGATCTGACCTTTGCACTTGACCCTCAATTGCATTTGAACACGTTCGGCACTTCGGAGACAGCGCTTCTCCTACCTTCTTCCTTACAGAGAGATGCAGTTTTATAATGTAGCAATGGTGCCTGCACAATGGTTCTCTCCCGCTTGGGAGCTTGCTGAGGATCTGTGATCACCAGGGTCCCTAGGTGCATACACCTGCTCTTCCAGCTACAGCACCATCAACAGTAGGAGGGCTGTTGCCAGGGATGGAACTGGAGCCCACCAATGCTGAAAGGAAGCATTAGTTACAGTTTAAACCAAAGAGCCCATCTCTGTAGGTGGGGCTATAACAGACTTGCAGCCTTCGCGGGTCAGGCACGGGGTGCTGACCTAGATGACCCCTAAAAGTCCCTTCCAGACATACATTCATATGATTCTGTGGGAGACGGACTGACCAGGGAGTTATAACAACACCAGAGCAGGTGTGGAGAAAATATGTCCCACGGGATAGATCCAGCCTATCTAATGTTTCTGTCTGGCCCACCATGACTCCTGGCAATTTACAGAGGTCAGTAACCTGCAGCTTCAGAGCCACATGTGACTCTTTGGCTGCCTCCTTACAATCTCCAGGCTGCTAAAAGTCCTGCAGTGCAGTGGGGCAATCAGGCAGGAAGGGGTTGACTGTTGCTGGCGTGTCTCTGCATGCCCCTGGGGGGATGGAGGCAGGTCTGCAAACTGACCCTGCCCCCAGCACCATCCTCACAGCTCTTATTGGCCAGAAACTGGCCAATGAGAGCTGCAGGGGTGATGCTTGTGGGCATTGGCAGTGCACAGGGACCAGCTGTCTCCCTTCCCTCAAGGGGTGCAATCAAGACATGCTAGCAGTAGCTGGATGCTTCTGAGAACAGTGTAGGGCCACAGCAGGTAGGCAGCCTGCCTGAGCCCTGCTGCACAGCAGGCTGGGAGCTGCCTGTGGTAAGCACCTCCCAGCCAGACCCTGCACCTCACAGCCGCTCCTGCACCTCAACCTCTTTGCCCAGGCAGAATCCCTTTTGGCACCCAAACTCCCTCCCAGATCCTGCACCCCTTCTTGCACCCCAATCCTCTGCCCAGCCTGGAGTTCCCCACCCCCATTAACGTAGTAGAAATGTGTGGCCTGTGACAACTTAGCAAAATTTGTGGTATGGCTTCCCTGTGAAAATTATTGTCCATCCCTGCCCTGGAGTATAATCCCATGGAGGTGGGAGATGGACAGGACCACAAACCTCTCACTTTGCCTAGCAACTTGCCACCTCCAAGGTCAGGTCTGTGTGTGTGAGGGTCTGTTCTGTGGCTCTCCCCGAGGCCTACTTTGTTTGTGCTGGACTAATAAGGCCTGAGTTTTCCAGAGCAGGAACCCGCTGGCTTCAGATGCCTTTGTTTATCAAGTATCTCGTAACCATGTGAATCAGCAGTTGGATCATTAACTTCACAATGAACCAGAATACTGATTTATTTAGTGTGTGTAAATGGTGTTTTGTTACCTAATTAAATGAGAACTGCTTGGTAATAAAATGGACAGAAATGGAGAAGCATGTTTATATATCCTGGTGGAGGCTGAAATACAGCAACATCTAGCCCCGTCTTGCTAGGAGAGTTCTGAACTGCGTTTGTAACAATGTACTGAAGCTCTTCCTGCCCAGCTGAAACCAGCCAGCTGTCATGGGAGCTGTGAACAGCTCAAACTGGAAAAGTGGATGAATTCAAGCTATAGGCCAGATTCTGCTCTCAATTACAGCTTTGTGAATCTGGAGTAATTAGGCGTTCAGCCTCAGAGAGGTAGCCATGTTAGTCTGTAACTGTAAAAACAAGCATTCCTATAGCACCTTAGTGACTAAGGGTACATCTACATTTGCTCCCTAGTTCTGACTAGGGATGTAAATGTAGGCGACTGAAATTGCTAATGAAGCGAGGATTTAAATATCCTGTGCTTCATTAGCAAGATCTTGCCCAGCGCGCTAGTCCGAATCACAGCTGATTCGAACCAGAAAGTGCGCACTGGGACACAGTAGTTCGAACCAAAGCCCTTGGTTCAAACTAATGTTACTCCTCATTGCACGAGGAGTAACAGTTAATTCGAGGGAAGGTTTTTGGATTGGACTACCGCGTCTACACACAGCGAGTTATTTCGGACTACCAGCATTTTGAAATGGCGACTGGCCACAAATGTGCTTATAAAGCACAGGATATTTAAATCCCGTGCTTCATTAGCAACTTTGGTATGCTTCATTTGCCTCCCTAGTCCAAACTAGGGGGCAAGTGTAGACATACCCTCACAGAATCTGACATATATGTAACAGCAAAAGAAATTACCTGTCAACTGAAGGACGAGTGTTAATGAATTTAATTACATCAGGATCGTTGTGAGTTCAATGATGCTCCCCTAGATTTAGAGTAAATGACAGCATAATCTACCCCTTGCTCAATTTTGCTACCGTTTCCTAGTTGCATTGATTGCATGACATATTTGTCCAGCATTTGGAGGTGGTCTGGTCTGAAATGCACTCTTGTTCCAATCATGGCTTCCTATGTACAAATACACACCCTGAGCCTCCATCAGTTTGGACTTGAATGAGCATCCACTGAAGTCTGGTCCCCAAAGCACAAGATTCACACATGCGTGCCTCCACCTTTATGACTATGGGACAGGTTGTATAATCTAGTTGGCCAGCCGCTAGGGAAAGGCATTACAGAAATGTACAATATTTATTCTAATTGGGCTCATTCTATAGCCGCCCTAGTGAGCCCTGCAGTGCTTTGGAGTCTCTGGACAGATATTTTTTAAAAGGCCATCTAGGAGCTCTGGAGAAGAAGGTCTCTTTTACTAAGGGATTCTAGGCAAGATGTCAGCATGCAAATCAACAACAAAATACATGTATAAACACTGCTAAAACCACTACTCAAAAGCCACAACTGCTGCTTAATGTGTTATCAACCACAAATGACTCCCAGAGTACCACAATAACCAAAAACTGTGCAGTGAATCTCATAGATGTCTCTCGGATGAGGCATGGCAGGCGTAGGATAATAGATCTGGTACATGAAATACGCTTATTTCCCTCTAAATCACATAATAAGTAAAAGCCAAAGTGCCTTTTGATCGTTTTATAATTCACTTGGGCATGATCATCCAGGTATCACACACTTTACTGCAGCCTGCTATTAATAAGGAACTTTAACACCCTTTAGCAATGTTTTATAAGCTGCCCGGAAGGCAAGCTATAGCAGTAAGATTATTCAGTGCAGTCCATCCAAGCCGTCTATAAAAAGGGGTGGAGGATTGTTCTTAGGCGATAAATCAAGCAGAAGATTCAAAGGCTGCCGAATTAAACCATTCACTGATTCTGGTTCTCAGATGAAGGCCAGGTAGATTCAATAACCCAGCGGAGATTTTAAAAAGGGGAACGAACCTGAGCTGGTGTGGAAGGAAGTAGCTTTATTGAAGTCATGAAGATTTAACATCCCATATATCCACACTGCAGAGTTTTTGCACAAAAACTCACGGAGTATCCACTCTACAAGTGCGTTTTTGCGCATGAAAAAATACAGTAGGTCGTCAGAAGACAGGGAATAAGCCTTTTTGTGCAAGAGCTCTTGTGCAAAAAAGTGTGTGTGGATGGACAACAGGGGTTTCTTGTGCAAGACACTCCTATCGGAAAAAGCACAAGTGCTCTGATGGCCATTCTGTGAATGGCTATCAGAGCTTTCTTGTGCAAGAGTGTCCATGGCAGTGTGGACACTCTCTTGCGTTAGAACTTTTTACATAAGGTCTCTTCCGCAAAAAGTTCTTGTGCAAGAAGCCTTCAGTATAGACATAGCCCAAGTGTGACCCACACACCTTCTGAGCAAGGTTCACTGTCCCAGCTAGTGGTGCTTACACCACTTACAGAAAGAGTAGGAATGAGTGCGCTCTACAGTTTTAGCTAAGAGGCAGCTGGCTTTTAGCTCAGGCAGTAGAGGCTCATGCACTAAGCTCCAGAGGTCCCATGTTCAGTTCTGTCTGTTGGCACTACAGAAGCATTAACTTTCTGAGCCCTTTTTCAGTAGGGTCACTTGATCACTGAAGTCAAGGTTGGGCCACATTAAGACATGCTGTGGCCCTAGGCGATCAAGTTTAAGAGGCCCCATAGCATTACCAAAAATGTGTATTATTCTAACAGAAAGGACAATGCAAATAGAAAAAATAAAAGTGTTTATATTTGCATATATACTGGTACCTAGGGGAGGATGCAACTAGACATTTTTTGCATTTAGAGACCCCTCATAATCTGAGTCCCTAAAATGTAGTTTACTTAGCTTGTGCGTAAATCCAGCATTGGGGTGGATTACTGTGCCTGATTTAATTTTGGTTGCAAGATGGGGAAGCAGTCAAGGGCCCTTCCCATACACTCACCATGTGAACAAAACCAAACGAGGAAAGGGGGAAAGCCTAAGAAAACACAATCCTAAACATTATTAATCTCCTACCATTTTAAATATCAGTGAAAACAATGTGAAATTAAAAACAAATAGGAACTAAATCAGGACTGAGCAAAATATGATCTGCAGGCTGGATGTGCCAAATCAAGCCACCGGATCTGGTCCATGAGAGCCTCAGCTGGCTCCCTGCCTGCCCTGCCCCTGCTTGGCACTCAGGAAAGCTGGCAGCAGGGCATCTGTAAATGCTGAGAGCCCGGGGGAGGAGGCAGGGACTTCTCACACTGCTCCCACCCTCAGCAGCTCCCATTGGCCAGTTTCCAGCCAATAGCAGCTGCCTGTTTACAGGATAGGCAGCATGTGAAGTATCCATTATCCCCTGGGCTCACAGAGTTTGCAGCAGCAAACATGGCTCCTGTAGCTGATGTGAGCAGTACAGGCGCATAGACGGCAGGGACCATGGTTAAGAAACCTGCTGGATTGCTGGTTGGGAGCCACCCAGGTAAGGTCTCCCAGACAGAGCCTGCCTCTGGCACTCCAGCCCCTCCCTCCTCCAGCCCTCTGTCCCCTTCCTCATCCCTACCCCATGTAACCCAAACCTACTACACCCCTGCTACAGCCCCTATACATCTTCCAAGACATTGCAACTCCTCCGACACCCCTCCTCAGGTCACAACCCCCTCCCAGACCTTGCACCCCAATCCATTATCCCTGGCCACAATCCAAATCCCTGCACCCCTCCTGCACTCCTGCCCCAGGTTACAACCCCCTTCCAGACCCTGCACCCCCTCCTTCTACACCCACTCCAGGCCAGTATCCTTTCCTGCACCCCATATCCCTCCCAGACCCTGCACCCCAATCCTCTGTCCCAGGTCACAACCCAAACCCCTGCACTTCAGCTCCAGGTCACGTTCCCCTCCCAGACCCGGCATCCCCTTCTGTACCCCAGCTTGTTGCCCCAGGTCACAATCTCCTCCTTCACCCGAACTCCCTCCCAGATCCCACACCCCAAACCCTCACCCCAAGCTCCCTTCTGCACCCAACCTCCATTCCAGACCCCTGCACCTCCTCCATTAATATAATGGAAAGGTGCAGCCCTCGATCACTTACCAAATTCTTAGAATGGCCCCCCATCAAACATTATTGCCCACCCTGGAACTAAATGGTAGGGGCTTAACACAAGCCAAAAAATCTCAACCCCCGGCCCTTTGTGATGTCCCTGTCCAACTCAGAGCCTTGTCTGGCTCTCCAGTACTATCCAATGGGTTCCTGGAGAGGCAGGTGCTTGTCACCTCCCAGGAAAAGTCCTTCCCCTGCAATCTCTTCGGCACAGAGACCTCCTCCCATCTCTCCTCCCCACAACCACTATATCACCCATCTTAGGTGCTTAGGTGGCCCAGTCACCTCAATATTGGACACCTCCAAATCTCGAATGTATTTCTCCTCACCACACACCCCTGAAAGGTGGGGAAGTGCTGAGAGTCCCATTGTGCACATAGAGAATGGAGGCCCGAGGAGATGAATGTGTGGATCCTCAAAGGTACGTAGGGGCCTCGCCCCTGCTGATTTCTGTGGGACTCAGACGCCTGAGTGCCTTTTGAGGACCTGGACCTAAGTGACTTGCCCAGCATTGCTTAGACAGCTTGGCAGAGCAAGGAGTTGAACCCCAGGTTAAAGCCCTAACCACTAAACCATCCTTCCACAGATACCTAGTTCTAGTCATGCTGCATAAGTTACCATTTGCCATCAGTTAATCACTGTAGCCCAGCCCTCCTCTGGACTCTATTTATTTGAAGTCCCCCTTTTTCATTGTGATAAACATTTTGCATGGTCCCAGGAATAAAGGCCCATTATAGAACACAAGGAGAATGATTTTCTGATGTTTATTCGAGGCTCCTGCTTATACATTCCAGATAGCACTCAAAGGCTACAGCAGCTGCTCAAAACGGCTGAGTTCTGGCACTTTTTTTTTTTTTTTTTTTTTGTCACAGCAAGAGTCAAGGGCCAGCTCATTTCCAGAATTAAAACAAAAGGAATTCCTTTACATTCCACTTTTCCCAAAGCCTCATGTCCAAGGGAATACTGACATCATCATCCCCACCGGCACAGATTACAGACAGAGGACTGGTTTTTTAGACCATGCTCGCATGGAGATTTTCATTCTACATGCATGATACAGAGCCTAGCGGTCTTGGTAATGGACACTCTAAGAATAGATGGATGCTTAAAGGATTAAATCGATGCAAATCTATGCTGTCAATACCATGATAGGTTCCAAGGCCAGAAAGGATCCTTGCGATCATCTGATCTGACCTACCTAGCACTGGCCAGAGAAGTCCCCCAACATATTTCCTAGATTAGAAAACATCTAATCTCGTCTTAAAAATTGCCAGAGATGGAGAATCCATCAACACCCCTGGTAAATTATTCTAATGGTTAATTACAGACACTGCTAAAAATGTACACCTCATTTCCAGTCTGAATTTGTCTAGCTTCAGCTTCCAGCCATTGGATCATGTTATACCTTTTTCTGACAGACTGAAGAGCTAATTAGTAAATACTTACAGCTTCCAGAGAAACTAGAGAAATGGAAAGTGATCATAATATGGTGAGATTTTATCACCTAACTACTGCTAATACGCTGCTGCAACTTCCACAAACCCCAGTTCAGGTGCTGCTGAACAGCACAGGTGACGAGAAAACCATTTCCAATGCAGGACACGTTCTGATTAGCTGACAAACTTGCAAATGATCAGTATCTATGAACTACAGCCCATCTGACAGGTTTTCCTTATGGGAAACCATTTTCGTAAATTACAGCTGGTGAGTTGCCCCAGAGGAATGGTTTACATGCAGATCAGAGTCAAGATAACCCCAGAGCCTATCCTCCCTTGGTGATTAAATAATTCCTGGAAATAGCAAGCTGCCTGGAGGAGAGATTCAAAGGGGAAAATTAACCCCTTCCATCTTGAACTCTTTTTGAAAATATCAAGAATGGAACTTAGAGGGAGTGAGAGACAGGTAGCAGCTGGGAAGGATGGACTGGGCCTATGTTTAGACTGCATCCCTCTATCGACAGAGAGATGTGGATTGGCACATTGAAATTGCTAATGAAGCAGGGATTTAAATATCCCATGCCTCATTAGCATAAACATGGCTGCTGTTTTTTTTCAAAATGGAGTTTTTTTGAAAAAAATGGCAGTCTAGATGTGGATCTGTCAAAAATAAACTCTCTTTTGACAGATCCTGAATTCCTCAAAAAATGAGGATTACAGGATCTGTCAAAAAATGGTTTATTTTCGACAGATCCGTGTCTAGACTACTGGGTTTTTTTTCCGAAAAAGCTCCGTTTCGAAAAAAAAGTGGCAGCCATGTTTATGCTAATGAGGTATGGATATTTAAATCCCGGCTTCATTAGCAATTTCAATGTGCCTAATCTACATCTCTCTGTCGACAGAGAGGTGTAGTCTAGACACACCCTGGGGGGTGAAGAGTGTAGGGAGAACATGAGGAAGCTGAAGTGGCAGGAGTAGGGAGAGGGGTAGAAGGAGGAGGAGCAGCAGGTGAAGAGAAGATGTTGAACAGATGGAAACAAGTCCACCAATGGGGGCAGGGGAGTACGAAAAGGAGACACTTGCCTTGGGACTGGCAATTAAAAAGGGCCTGGAGCTCTCGCCTGCTGCCACTACATTAGCAGCAGCATTGGCTGGCACCCCAGGCTCTTTAAATTTCTGATGGAACCCCAAAAGTGTACACCCAGCAGTGCTGAAGGGCTCGGGGCGGGGTGGGACGGGGCGGGGCGGGGGCGGGGGCGGGGGCTAGACCTAGCCCCTCCCTTTCTGCTAGAAGCACCACCCCTTCTGTGGGCCCAGCAAAGTCTGTCCTCAGCCCTAGGTGGAAGGGATGGGAAAGAAGCAGGCAGGGGTGGGAGAGAATGGGAAAATGAAGGAATGATTGAATGCTCTTCTCTAAGAGGCTTGGGGGGCCAAGTGCTAATGCTTGGGAGCAGGAAAGGTACTGTGGCTATGTGGTGTGCCCTACCTGTGCTGTTTAAGAGAACACTCTGGACGTCTCCATTTCAGAATGATCTGCTAGCCCTCAGCCAGGGCCTACAAGAGGGTGTTTCAATCACCTGCTTCCTATTGGAAGCTTGAGAGAAACTGAGGGATACACCATTGTAGTGTAAAGCCACGTGTCCATCGAGTGTTTCAGGTTGTGTGCTAAGGGTGAGTCCAGAAGGGACAAGGAGTTGAAGTGTGGGGAAAGGAAGCCGTGGCAGACAAGATAGTAATATCAGAAAGGGTCCGTCACAGTTTTGTGAGGTATGCGGATGCCATGGTGATGAGGGGGCTCTGAACAGGAGGAACCTGAACAGAATACAAGCATCTGATTCTGCTACTAACATGGAGTGCTACCTTTATTCTGCAGAAAGTCCTGCGGATTTCTCTGGGGCTATTCTTGATGGTACTGATTTCAACGGAATCCTCGTGCAATAAAGCACGACCCACTGTGAAGATTGAGGGGTAGCCGTGTTAGTCTGTAACTTTAAAACCAACAAGTAGTTCTGTGGTGCCTAACAAAATATATTTGGATCATGCGCTTTCGTGGGTAAAACCCACTTCATCAGATGAATCTCTAAGGTGCCACAGGACTACTTGTTATTTTGACTCAGTGTGAGTAGAACTGGCTCATCCATGAGTAAATTAGAGAGGGCAGATGCCAGGGTTTCCAATGGAAGGGCCTTTCTTAGAACAAATTAATTTATACCGCTTGCTCTCCATTAGCATACAGCCTGAGAAGAAGGCTTACGCAGCAGGAACAACTGTCAGCAATCTCACACTCATCTTTGCAACCTGTCATAATGAGCCTTGCAACCATTCATTGTGGGAAAGAGATCTCATTAATAAATTAAGAGCAAAATCCCACTCTCAGAGGCTGGTGTAAATCTGGGATAAATCAGCTGTTCTAGTTTTGCACCAAAATAATTGACTCACTGGACCTAATACTTTAAAAGCCTTTTCAAATGAACAAAATTATATGTGTTTAATGGTATAGCTACAAATACTGCTTCTTGCAAATCAGATTATTTTTTTGCCTTCTAAGTAGCTATTGTCAAACCTGGATGGTTTTATCCCATTAACAGCCTATTGCAATTTCTCAAAGTGCATATCTTCCTTAGCATTGCTGAGCGCTCCAGGAAGATCTAAAATTACCCCTCAATTAGGAAAGGGAGTTGCTACACTCAGGTGATTTTAAATAAACCCATTGGGTGAATAACCCTTTGTCCTACCACTGTGCCTTTCCTCCAATTATCTACAAACAAGAGATGATTGCATTTGCAAACTAAAATCCCAGAACAAGATATCCTAAAATGTTGAAAGTGGGATTAAAATCAGAACCTGAATCCAGACTCAAAGTTTGTAGAAGGGATCTGTCTCCTTAATGGAATAAACATATACCCTGGATTCAGAAACCTTGAAATGTTGTGGTGTTTGGAATCTGAAGTTTGCATTATTATAATTAATTCATTTTTACACATCTTCTATGGCATATGTATGGTATACTTAACACTTGGAGAAACTGAGGCAGCAATGCTAAATCACTTATCCAAGCTCTCACAAAGACTTAGTAACAGAGCAATTCTCAGAATCCCCTGGCTGATGCTACATATTTCAGAGGCATATAAACTTCCCCCTGCTCTCATCACGCCCTTTGGATAATTGTGCAACACTCAGTGGGAAGAGATTTCTTCCTGACAACAGGTAGCGACCATGGAATGCCCTAAGGCTTGCAATTGTTCTCTGAATGTATGTGATATGATCAACAGGAAGAAAAGTGACTGTCCATAATAGTTCTTGATTCAGAAGGATTTTGCAATAAACAAGGGCCCTGGCTAAAGGGATTGTGCTGAGCGAAGCAAACTGGTGCACAGGCTTTTCCCATTCCTCAGCCATTCAATCAGCCTGACATTTTCTCAGCCCTAATATTTCTGCTGCACGCTGTGCTGGGATGGTAGTGACAGCCCTGATGATCTGACCACAGCAGAATTCCCCCCACTGGAGGGACATGGCATAGACATCAAAAGGGTTAAATTAAATACTCCACTGGCACAAAAAGAAAATGTTTTCTAAGTATAAGAAACAGGCTTACCAAGAGCATGTCAGCTGGGTTAAATACAGTGGCAATAAAACAGCCGAAGGTAACAGAAGGAAAATAATACCCATTCAAATTCATGGAGCGCCCTTGCTGTCAGGAGGCATGTGTCAAAAAGGCTTTCTGTTAAAATGAATCGGATCACAGTGCAGTGAATGAAAGCACTTCATTTCAATTAGGGGCAGGAGAGGATTTGCTCTTCTCGAACCTGCGAGACACTTTGGGGCATGTTAAGGTTTTGTGGGATGTGTTAGGGCTTAAAACCAAGGATTTTTCTCCTCTCTGTGGACCCAGTTCTGTAATCCTGGTACTGAATAACACCCTCATGGGAGTAGTCCTATTTTGTTCTACTCAAGTATCTGCTCAGCAGGAGCATCTCATCCTTCCTTCAAAGGAGAGTAAATTGTTTTACAAACCCCAGTTCCCACAGCATCCTTATGAAGCAGGAAATATTCACCAGATTTTTACAGAGCAGTAAACTAAGGTAGAATTATTAAGTCATTCACTCAAAGGTTCAGAATCTGTGGCACATAGAAGCTGTACACCCAGACTCCAAGATCCCTGATACAATGACTTGGCCAGAAATACACTGGCACTAAAGAACTTTTTAATCTAGTGGGAGAAGGCAAAATGAAAACCAATAGCTGAAGACTGCAGCTGGAAAAATTCTAATTAGAAATAGGGCAAAAAAAATTAACAGTAAGGTTGACTATCCATTGGTACAAACTACCAAGAGAAGTGATGGATTGTCTATCACTTGATGTCTTCAAATCAAGACTGGAGGCCTTTCTGGCAGAGGCATAGAGTGGGGTGACGGGGGGCAGTTGCCCCCAGGTGCCATGCCAGGGGGGCGCCAGGCTAGGCTGAGGGGGGGAGAGGTGCGGGGTGCTGGGCTCAGCTGGGCTGCAGGAGGAGGGAGGTGCCGGGAATCCCCGGGGCTGGTCTCAAGGGGAAGGAAAGAGGGAGGGGGGGGCAGGAAATCAGCACTGGGCTCAGGGGTTCTGCGGGGCTTAGGGGGAGGTGCAGCTGTGCTGTGGGGGAGGCATGCAGGGAACCAGTGTGGGACTCAAGTGGGCTGAAGTGGATGGGGGAAGGCATAGCGAACAGACAGGCAGCTCAGCTGGGCTGCGAGGGGCTGCAGGGAACTGGTGCTGTGCTCCCTTGGATTGTGTGGGATGGTTTTGGGGGAGGTGCAGAGAACCAGCGGGGGTGAGCACCTCAGTTAGGTTGCAAGGGATGGAGGTGCAAAGAAGCCTAGTGGGGAAGGGGCAGCACCAGGAGCCCTGAAATGACCTCCCCTGGTCCAAAAAGTCTCTCATCTGGGATCAGTCAGGTCCAGAGCATGCCAGACCAGGGAGGTCCAACTCCTACCCAAGTCCCCTCCTTGCACCTTCCCTCCTAGCCAAACACTTGCAGTGGAAATGCGGATGATGATTCTGAGGTCGAGGAAATTAGGTGGTGTACCACAGTCGTTCCTTGTGTGCTTGCATTTTCTTCCAGGCCTGGATGCTTGAGGAAGCCATTTGTGCTTTTTGCTTCTTATTATTCTTTTGTTATTCAAAAAGAGTTAGATGTTTGCTCAAGATGGTACCGTGTAGGAACACACAGTTGACTTTCAACAAGTTCTGGGACAGGTCCCAAGGCTGGCCAGCCCCCTGGCATGGGAGTGCAGGAGCGCATTGGAAAATCACATAGCTATCTATGCTGACTGTTTCCCACCTGATAATGCTAATTAGTTGGCCTGGGAAAGTATGCAAAGTATCAACAAGCTAATTATTGGATCTGGGAAAATATGCAATGTATCAACGATCTTGTTAGGTTCTCAAAACAACAGGGGTGATTACTGTAGATCCAACAGTATATAAGTGCCGGGGATATTCCTGTGAGGCAGAGACTACAGGGATATTCCTAACATTGGAACCTCGGCGTAGACTGAAGCCACAGAAGGTGCTACGCACTGGCCACTGGGGTCCGTCTGCTGTACTTGTTCAGGGGGTTCCCGGCAGCAGAAGGGAAGTAGGCATTGCATTTTATTCTGAGATCTGTTTAGACCTAATAAGCATTGTACTTTCTTAATAAGCATTTCATTTGATTCTAAGATTTGCTTAGGCTTAATAAGCATTGTACTTTATTCTAAGATTTGCTTCATTGTATTTTACTCTAATATTAAGCATTGTATTTTACCTTAATATTTGCTTAGTAAAATCTTTAAGCCTTCACCCAATTTGTGTGATCATTGCCTCCAAATCCCTTAAGGGAAGAACCATTGCCTCTTGGCAATACAACACCCTACCCCCCATCTGCTCCTGCTCCCTCCCCCAGCCAGACACCTACATGTAGCCTGCTTCTGTACCCTACCTCTCACCCAGACCTCGCAACCTTGCCCCCTTCTGCCCCCCACATCCCTCCCAGATCCTGCACTCCATCCCTATCCCACTCATTGGCAGCCCTTTCACACACACTGAAACCCCTAACCTATGAAAAGCCCTGAACCTCAGTTCTCCCTGTCCCTTCCCCTCGTCCCTTGGGGCTGGAATGCCAGAGGAGTGAGGGGTCTCAGTTGGGGGCCACCTAAGTGAGGGTTGTGGTTTTGAAAAGTTTTTTTATTTCTCACTTGTGTGGTCCTCGTCTGATTTTTCTGTAGGTCAGTGGCCCCTGATCCAAAAAAGGTTGCCTACCAAACCTTGAAACATTTTGTATTGGACATAAATTAATATTTTACTTCATTTAAAATGAATTTTGATAAACTAACATGAGAAAGTTACAACATTTAATTTGTTTAATAGTTGAAATTAAACCATTCTCCCCAGCTGCAGCACTAGCAAAATGGCTTGGGCTTAATTGTGTAATTAAAGGTGAGTTACCATTAGCAACTGGCAGTCTGTGGCAAGGTTTACATTGAGACACATGGTCCATGGGCCAAAAAGCTTGAGAACCACTGCAACAGAGGCACCCCTAGCCTCTCTCCCCAAGAGACCCCTGCAGGCTCCCTGCTGCTCCACAAGAGCCCACAGAGAGATCAAGTCTGTTACTACTTGGTGAAATCACCATGTTGCTCCAGTGCAGAAGATGGACAAACTCTTTGCAAGTCTTCCTCATCCAAGCAGTCGATTTAAACAGCCTGGTAAGATGCCACATGAAACCACTTGGGGTGTCCTCCAAGAGGCAGGACATTTTGTCTCTCTCCAGAGAGGGGTGTCATGATTTGTATCTCTGGGTGAACAAGAGCCTTCGTGAGCTCTGTGAAGGGGTGAGATGTTTTGACTTCCAGCTTCAAGGTATTTGTTCTTCTGTCTTTGGGGTGCACGTTGCTTTGACCTGAATAGAGTTGCCTGTGACAACGCATTTCTGTGTTATTCTGATACAAAGTGAAACCTGTGCTGAAGATTCCACATTCAGTGAGAGAAAGCGCTGCTGTCAGAAAAAGTAAATTCAAAGTCTCTCCAATTTTCTTCAAAGATCACCTCTACCAAGCAGTGGGGCTTTTACTGATTGGTCCCTTATATGTTTGAAGGGTGATTAAATGTTATCTGGATCTTTTGAGGGCATATCAACAGATTGTTTTGGGCTCAATCCTAGCTTAAAATTTAAATTGTAACACGCTCTTTGTAAGCAGGTTGGGAAATGGTCTCATTTGGCAATTATTATTTGGTATTATTTACGTAATATAGACATTGCCATCACGGTAATGACATATACATTTCTCAGTACCTTTATATATAAAATAGCCCAGCCTCATTGACCTCCATGGGCAATGTACCTTGTAAGGAGTGATGGGGATATGAAGTTGTTTAAACAAATATATTGCAAGAGTAGAAAAAAAATTGTGTGTCTGAAAACTGTAGGTACTGGGGGTTCTTTTTTTTTTTTTTAAGATGATACGTATAATTTTTTTTTGAAAAAGGGGTACTTTATTTTTAAAAAAGGTTGAGAAACACTGCTCTAAACCATTCCTTTTGGCCTCCTTGTTTCCTTTCTCCTTTGGCGAGTTGCACAGGTAGCAGTTTTGGTAAAAACACAGTGCCCGCTGTACCTCAGCTGGTGTTGAATAATCAGAGCCTCAATTCTAAAAGAGTTGGCATTACTGGGGTGATCGATCCCCCCCACGTTTTGTTGAGGATTTTCCAAAGAAAATACTGGTGTTTTCTATAGGTCACCCATATCTCCCAGTCCTAGCAGTGACTTGGGATTAACGTGGCTTTCTCAACTAAAAGTCTTATACATGTTTGGATGTTGTGATTGTGAATACCTGGGAAGGCAGTCTGCCAAAGGCAAGGCTGGCCTTGAATCTTGATATCTATGGCTTCGGTTGAATGGCTTGTGTGAAATTTGGAAGAGCAGCTCAGAGAGACCTTTCTCCTATACTTAAGGATAGAATCTCATGGCAGCCTGAAGGAAAAAGTCCTCGTGGCAGACAGAAAGCCACACTTGCAGTGTAACCTCAGCCTTAGGCTACTTATTGCTTCAAGAGCCTTCAAGAAAGTGGAGCAATTCTTGTGTTGTGTGTTAGTTTTATTTAAAAGTTTTTCTGAATGTTATTTTAACAGGCAAATTAATCTCTTACATTCACTGATGCAGCAAAGGAGGTGCGTGTCAGGGGGTGATAATTGCCCCTCTGCTCCCCCTATCAACTCTTTGGCTTGCCTGCTCCTCCTCCACCCACCACTGCCTGCTGAAGCCTCTTCCCCACCTCTCTGCCCCCAGCCCCATCCTCCTCCATTTTCAACAGTGCCTCCCCAAACTAGGGGAGGAGGAGCAGGCTTCTGAGGGGGCAGGAGAAGATGCGGTACAAGCTCCCCATCTCCTCCAAGGGTTGGGCTCAGCTGCACACCAGATTCCGGGCCCTGTCACATGGTGGTGGGGGAGGGGAGAGACACAAATTTTGCTTTTGTCCCCGGGTGCATAACACCCTTGCAATGCCTCTGCTTTCTGGAAGATCTGTTTCCATCAGATGCAAGGTGTTGGGCTCCAAGCAGGGATAACTGGATGAAATGTAATGGTTTGTGGTATATCAGTGGTCAAAATAACATATGTTCCTCAAGAACACGCTACTGAACAAGTACCTTTTGGCCTTAAACTCTAGGAATCTGTCATGTATTACTCAGCATATGAAGACCCAACAAGCTGTTGGTCTGTTGACTGGCTTGATGCTGCTGGATATCCCATTAACCCATCTGAAGGGTGTGGTCCTTCAACTGAAGAAAGATGGACCTGTAGAATCACAAGGGTCCTCCACAGTTCGGGAAGATGAGACTATAGAGGATCCCAGATTATCATTTCTGGTGCAAGGAGACTGGATAGATGGAGTAGTTGGGCCATGTACTTGGGACTATGCAAGTTATCTCTACTATGCACAGTGAAGATGAGGGAAGAAAATGAGGTGCAGTCTCTGGTTGTATTATTATAGCTGCATTGCATGATACTCTGGTATCCTAGGAAGGTGATGTGACCATAGAGGATAAAGTCGCTTAGGGCTTGGCCCTGCAAATATTTATGCAACTAGTGTTTCCTCATAATTAGACCAATTCACTTGAATGGGGCTGGTCATATGTGCAACTGTTGACTCTCAGGAGTAGTCTTGGGCTGTCATCCTGCCAAGAAGCATCGATGGCATTTACTCTTCTGGTGTTTTCACTGGGCCTGCTGATGACAGCACACTGAAAGACATGAGAACACTGTGATTGCATGTGTTGTGTTACAGAGCCTCCCTTGGTGTGCAGGTGAAAGGGCCCTGACCCTGTAGGGTTTTACTGTCCTCGCTGTAAAATGCAAGGTAGGACTACACCTTTTGTTTCTTTTTGCCCTTGGAATTCCCCCTTTGGAGATTTCATTATGCAAACGTTGGCCCCCATGCAGTCACTGCATGTACAGCATGTAATTGGTTGTCAGGCCTGCAATAAATAACAGCTGTAATGTGGATAGACTGGCTGAGAGGCGATGTAAGTGAATTTTTATGGTGATACCTTGTTTTAGAAATGATTTGACTTTGAGAGTTTCAGGATGCTGCTCATCCTGTTGGTGGGGGAATGATGGAGATTATAGTCCCTTAATGAGCAAGTCCACTGTAATAAAACAGATTGGGACAAGTTAATCTTGGAAGGGCTCCCCGCCCTGTGACAGAATTTCCCATGTAGACACGCACAGGTCAACACAGCATGCCTGTGCGTAGTGAAACTTCCATTGATTGGCCTGAAAGCGAGAGAGATTTAGCTTTGGTTTCCCAGCATAGAGCCAACAGATCCTGGTCAGGGGATAGAATCTGTGACTGTAGGAGCTCAAACCATGTGCCTCTACTGCATGGGATCCCAAACTGGGGGGGGAGGTGAAGAAATTCCGGGGGGGGGGGATGTGAAGTGACTGAGCTCCCCCCACATCAATCCTCCCTCTCAAGAAAGAGCCTGGTCTGTTCGTCTGCTCAGCCATTGGGGCAGACTTCAAAATGGCCACCTTAAAAGGCCAATGCCTGCTCTGCTCTCAAAAGGGAAATCTTTTTTTTCCCAACAAGTTTTGCTGCTATGGGGGGAGCCGAATAGCTCTCAGCTTAGGCTATAAAGCAGACTTCACACTGCCTTCTCAGCGGTCTCTGTGCCTCTGGGTTACACTAGCATTTTCCTCACCACCTGGGCAGATTAGTCACATAGGGTAAGTCTACATTGCCACCCTGGTTCGAACTAGGGTGGCTAATGTAGTCATTCGAACTTGTAAATAAAGCCCGGGATTTAAATATCCTGGGCTTTATTTGCATGTTCCCGGGCGCTGCCATTTTTAAATGCCCCGTAGTTCGAACTACCTGCTACACGCAGCACGGGCTAGGTAGTTCGAATTAAAGCTCCTAATTCGAACTACCGTTACTCCTCATTTTTTGAGAAGTAACGTTCGTTCGGACTAAGGGCTTTAGTCCGAACTAACGCGTCCCGACACACACTTCCTGCTTCGAATCAGCTGTGATTCGAACTAGCGCACCGGCGAGATCATGTTAATGAAGTGGGGGATATTTAAATCCCCGCTTCATTAACTACTTCGGTCGTCTCCATTTGCATCCCTAGTCCGAACTAGGGATGCAGTGTAGACGTACCCTGGAAGCCTCAATCAGTGATCAGGGTCTCATTGGGCTAAGCCCTGTACAGGAAGGTAAGTTCAGGGAGTCTCCAAAGGTCTTTGTTCCTGGGGCCTAATCCAGTCCTGTCCATTTGTTTGCTATATCCACTTGGGCTGTGTCCAGACTCAGGGGTTTTTTCGAAAAAAGTAGCCTTTTTTCGAAAAAACTTCACCTGTGTCTAGACTGCAGCCGCGTTCTTTCGAAATTAAATCGAAAGAATGTGGCTTTTCTTTCGACGGTGGTAAACCTCATTTCACGAGGAAGAACGCCTTTTTTCAAAAGTGCTCTTTTGAAAGAAGGCATTCTTGAATGTAAATAGGGCTTCTTCGAAAGAGAGCATCCAGACTCACCGGGTGCTTTCTTTAGAAAAAGCGGCTTGCTTTTTCGAAAGTTCCGCGTGCAGTCTAGACGCTCTCTTTCGAAAGAGGCTTGCAGTCTAGACATAGCCTTGGTGAGTCTCATCAGAAGCTGAGAAACTCCCCTAGTTAGCGTAATAGCAGTAGTCACAGGACATTATGGAGGTTTTATCCAACATCTTCTGGCATGTCTGGTGTGCTGACTGTTGTTGGAGGCAGCATACTGGACTGGATGGACCATGGGGCTGGTCAGATACATGGAGTCACATGTTCCTAAGGACTTGTCTAGATGAACAGTCAGGTTGACACCCCCTGCTTGCCCTGTGCAATCTCTGACTAGCCTGCCCGTTCATGTGGACTCTGCAGCTATGCACTAGATGTCCCCTATTCATGAGTATCTGGTCTGTAAGGCAAAAAGAGCACTGAAGTTGTGCCAGCCTCGCCCTGCCCCTTCCCTCTCTGCCTCCAGCGGCCACGTGGTGTTGCTGTGGGATGTTTAGTGGGGTTCAGGCAGGTTCCAGGGTGGCTGGGAAGATAGAGAAGTAGGAAGCCTCATCAGCAGCCTGCCCCTGAACCTGCGTGGCACAGACATGAGGTGCCAATTACAGTCACATGGGCTCTCTCTGCTGCTGCAGCAGCCTCAACTCCATTCATCTCTCCAGCTCCAAGAGGTTGCCAGTCCTGCTCTACAGCCCACCCCACCCAGCTTGCTGTGTTCCTGATGCTGCTGCCTCTTCGGTTTGCCCGTTTCTGCTCCTGCTGTGCCCTCTCTCTGCTCAGCCCCTCACCCCATTTAGCCTCCCCCCTCCCTGCACCTTGGCCCAGGCTTCCTCCTTGCTCCCCCCTTTCTCCTCCTTTGCACTCTCCCTGCTGGGGTTTTAGTATGATGTTCCCATCTCAGTGCAGCCTTCTGCTCCCCTTCTGCAGCGTGTGCTCCCCTCTGCTGGAAATGTGAAGATCAGGGGTTTTCTTAATGGCCTTCCTGTCACAGACTTCCAGTAGGTCACTGGACACATCACTTAAAGTGGGAGGGTTTTTTTTAAAAAAAAAAAAAAAACCCCAGCAGATAAGGAACTTAATTATCCCATGCCTCAGTTTCTCCATCTGAAAAAAGGAATAATATTAATAATAATAAATAATCATTGCCTGCCTAACAGAAGTTTGTGAGAATTCATTGGTTTTAATGAGGTGTTTTCATGTCATCAGATGGAAAGTGCTGAGAAGTGCAGTTTTGCAAAGTGTTTTTTACCATTTCAAAATCTTTCTGCATTATTCATGCAGCAGCCACTGCTCCTGGATTACATGAGCATGACAGTTTGGGACTTTATGGGATGATTCCTCCTCCCAGTGGGTGGGCAATTTGCCAGAAGAGGCTGGGTAGTGATTTCAGGGCTCCACCCAGCCCCCCACCCCCACCCCCACCATCACTTTTAAAAGGGCTAGTCAAAGATGCAGGTGGGCCAGCCAGCTTTATTCAGTGTGTGTGCTGGAGGGAGGGCTGGACCATCTGTGGCAGCAGGTACCCTGTGCTGGCCTGCTAAGTGAGACTGGGCAGAACAATAAATATCCAGGAGGAATGGATCCCCCGGGGCTCGAGGAGCCTTTAAGAGGTTTCCCACAGGTAAGCAGTGGCCTGAGCAGGGACGATTTGGGTTTGGGGGTTTTCTGGTTGGTGGTTGGTTGGTTGGTTGGGTTTTTTTACTTGTTCAAATTCTGTGATGGTCAGGGCAAGGGGAGCACTTGGTTGGGGAGGGCAGCGATCTTGAGCAGTGGGAGCCGGAGGAGAAAGGGGGGCAGAGGATGAGGGGTGTGGTGGCAAGGAAGAGAGAAGTTATTGGTGGGTGTGATGGGGTGTCGGGCTCCCAGGCAGTGGAGCCCTCTGAACCCCACTCGGCCGGCCCAGGAGTGGAGGTGCTCTGCAGCCAGACAATGACTCCCCTGCGGCGCTGCGGGGGTTGCTCACATGCCACTGCCTGCCCAAGCGCAGAAGTGCCCAGCGCCAGATAGCCGGCTGGGGAAGGGCACCTGCGCAGACGTCCAGGAGAGCAAGGGGCTGGTTTTAAAAAGCCAGCGCCTGCAGCAAGCAAGGTAGAGAGATGCCCCCCAGGGCAAGTGGGGCTCGCTCACGGGCAGCGAGGCGTGAGGGATGCCCAGCAGGGCTGGAGAAGAGTGCTCACAACCAGGGAGAGAGAGACGCCCAGCAGAGGGGAGAAGGTCAACCACAACCAAGAAGCGGCATCGGCGGTGCCTGAGTGAGATCGGTGGTGGCGGAGATCAGTGGGCTGGACTTGCTGCAAGGAACCAGCTGGAGGGTAGGAAGCAACCCAGGACAGGGTAAAGTGGAGCCTGTGGGTTGGTGAGTTGCGGGCTACATCCCCACCAACCGAGCAGATGATTGGTGTCTCTGCTCTTAGGGTCCTGAGCCAAGACCTGGAGTGAGGGAGGGCCCAGGTCTCCCTACCTTCCACGGTCTTTGGAGGTAAGCCTAAGTGGCAATTGACTGAAGGTCGTACTGTATGGATTGTGGGTGCTGGGACAGAATCGGGTATACCATAGGTAAGGTACAGGGCCTAGGGGAATGGCTGCAGGACTAGCATTCGCCCACTCACGATGATGAAGATCTGGGGAATCTGAGTGAGCCCGGGAGTGGAGGCACAGCCCCCCACCACCCTCCACCCCATAGACTGGGACAGTGGGCTAGGTCTCAACTCTTTTCAGTGGTTGGGAGATTTTGTGTGCCTGGTGAGAACAGGGCTGGAGATATGATTCCTTCATCCCTGGGGTTATTGGGTTGACCTGTCTGATGCATAAAGCTGTCACCATCGTGCTGCCTTAGTGGGACATCTTACGTTCTTGGTTCTATGAGCTGAACCGGTGCTGTTGTTGTTAAAGCAGCAGCCAGCCTGTATTTTACTGGCATGTCCCTTGGCAATTCTTATTCTTTGTCTGAGGTGCTTACTGCTGTTGAAACAATCAACATAGGAAGTCCTCAACTTGTTTGTATGAAGAGTGAAAATAGGCTGGCAACTTTAGCAGTCTGATTTTAGTCATTTTCTTCCTGTCAGGGGGCAAATTCCAGCTGAGAATGAGGCTTGACACTTTGTTTCATTGTCTGAAGAAAGTACTGAGGTTTCTCAATTAGCTTTAACTGGTGCTTGCCATTCTGTGTTCCCTAGGATCAATTAGAGGAGTTTGGGGCATATAATAAACTTGTGACTGACATTTCTTATTTCCAAATTTAGTGCTTTTAATTAGGTATCTTCTGCATAGCTGGCTCTATAAAACATGCTCCATTCTGTTGAGAAAGAAATTGCAGAAAAGTGGAGGGTTTTTTCAAAAATAATTTGTTTGGGTTCAAGGATTTAACTGGAAGGGAACAAGAATGCAGTGCACAGGGACACAGGGTGTGCAGGGAAGAGAGGAGGGAGACAATGGGAAGAGTGCAGAGACAAGGCAGGGAAGCGGGTGGAGCCTGGGCTGAGAAGGGGGTGGGGCCTACGCTGGGAAACTACTGTCTCCCCAGGTGGAAGCTTCACCAACTGTCCATGTCTCTAGTCATCTTTGAGGTTTCAAACCACCCCTCGTCTGCCTACAAAAAAATTGCACTAACCCAGGATTTTGCCCCAGGACTCCATGTGAGGATGGAGTGGGTCAGAGCCTGAGTTAAGCCAGGACCCATTAAGCCCCATTTCTTTACAGTATAGACAGATCCCTGATGGACTTGTGCTCTGTGAATCTGCCAAAAGTATCCCACAATGCTCTAGGCCAATTCTGTTTTCCTCTGTACAGTCAAGTTTGGTGGACAGGCATGTTTTGTCATGCTGCACCCTCTAGAAAGGCCTAGAGTGGCCATGTTTTGGGAGGAGACTAGGAAATCTGGGACATGGTTGGTTGCACTCAGCTTGCATAATGCAGCATAGATGCTTGGGGACTAGGTTGGGTTCAACTGGGGGTTACAAAGTGCTCAGTGGCACTGGAACTATTTTTAGGATGCGGGTGCTGACCTGTGCCCCCTTCCCCAAACCTTTTCACATCCCTCACCAGTCCAGACTGAGTCACACCTACAGTTGCCAACTCTCTTGTTGTATGTTGTTGCTGCTAATGGCGTCCAGTCCATCCTGTCTAGGAGAGTTGGCAACCCAGCCACAGATGGAGGCAGATGCAGAGCCCCAGGTCAGCAGCAGGACCCAGAATAGCAGCACAGCCTTTAGGGCTGATGGCCTAGACCCTGCAGAGACAGTGGACGACAGGACCCCTATGGGTCTTGAAGCTGGCAGGGCCAGCAGGACCTCAGAGGGGCCGCCCAGAAGCCAGGACATGGGGCTGATGAAGTCAGCAGCAGGACTGGCCCCTGGATACTGGGGAAGCTGGGTGGAAAACCAGAGGGTGCTGCAGCACCCCTGTATCCCTACTTCCTACACCTGTGTAGCTGCTCAAGCCCTAGGTTAACAAACCCAGGGTCTCCTAAATCAAGTTCTACTGAGCCTGGGCTGACAGCTCAGCAAAGACCTGCCCTGAGATATTTCCCATAAGGGGAGATGGTCCCTGAACCCAAATACCTTCACCCCCAAAAGCTCTTATTTACCAGCACCATTCAGCATTGCTTTCTTAATCTGGATTATTTTCATGCATTTCCCTGAATGTGTTCCAAAAACTGAAATTGTGTTGGCACTCTGGTCACATGAGACCCTGAACAAAAGTTAAAGTGTACTTTCCAACCTGAACTCTGCCGAGCAAAAATACTGCTGTATCGCTAAATACACAATGATGACTAGACAAAAATAAACACAATTGTGATTGGGGTTAGCTTTGAAGCCGTGAGTGAAGACCTGTAGAACAGGTGCTGTACAGCAGTCTGGGTAGCCAGAGCATCCCTTGCACAAAGATGACTAGTGTGCTTTGGAAAACACCTGTGCTGCCTTGTATGGGTGATGCCTGGTAGGTTAAGTCCTGCCAACTGCCTCCTTTCAGTCATCTGATTTTGTTTCACTGATGGCTTGGGTTGTGTCCCTCCAGCACTATCATTGTGTGCAGTATAGGCAAATAGGTTAGATTGGTTCTATATACCTGTTCATTACAGTTTATTGCTTTTTCTCCACTCGTATAAAACTAATTCTGTTAGCTAGGTATTTATATGACCCTGTCAGTATCATCCCAACGTTAATGATTTTATGGGCAGTAAACTTTTACCTTGGCAGCCTGGAACAAAGCAATGACTTTACATTCTGTTTTTATCAGTTACCTTCAACCTGGCAGTCTCTCTTGCTCTGATGTCCTCCTGCATTTTATGCAGTTCATGAACTTCCGGCAGCAGGGGCAGGTGAGTTCAGACCTTTCTGATTCCAAAGAGTAGCTGCAATATGTGTGTGTTTGCAAACCCAGAAGCCTCTGATGCATATATCTAAAAGGAAAATATTTACAATAAAACTCTCAGGGGGTAGCCATGTTAATCTGTATCAAAGAAACAATGAGGAGTTCTATGGCACCTTAAAGATTGAAAATAGATTTATTTGGGCATAAACTTTCATTGGGCAAAAACCCTCTTCATCAGAGATGTATTTGACAAAGTGGGTTTTTGCCCATGGCACAAACATTTATGCCCAAATAAATCTGATATGGTATGTCTACACTAGCCCCCTGGTTCGAACTAGGGAGGCTAATCTAGGCATTCGAAGTTGCAAATGAAGCCCGGGATTTAAATATTCCGGGCTTGATTTGCATCTTCCCATCCAGGCACCATTTTTAAATCCCCTTAATCCGAACTAACTGCCTGTGGCTACAAGCGGCAGTCAAATGTTAACTTGAACTAAGGACTTAGTTCGAGTTAACGTTTGACTGCTGCATGTAGCCACGGGCAGTTAGTTTGGAGTAAGGGGATTTGCAACTTCGAATGCCTACATTAGCCTCCCTAGTTTGAACTAGGGGGCTAGTGTAGACATACCCATAGTTTTTAAGGTACCATAGGACTCCTCGTAGTTTTTGTGGATACAGACTAACACAACTACCCCTCGGATACTTGTCACCATGCAAGGCACTGAATTTAGCTGTTTGAAGTGGAAATTGTGAAAGACTTTGCACAGATACACACAGACAAAGATCATCTTCCTCTCCAGCTACAAAAAGATGGACATTTTACTTTTTTTAAATTTATTTTTTTTAAAAAGACAATAAAACCAAGTTTCTCTAGAAGTTCATTCTGGAATGTTGATCTTCTTTCAGAATGTAAGAATCAGGGGACATTGAATGAAAATGGAAAGCAACATCTTTAAAACTGATCATTTTTTCCTGCACTACCCGAGTACTCTTTTATGCCAAGAATTTAGCAGGATTCAGAATAGGATCCCTGTTTACAAGGGTAATGGGAACAAACCACGTTGCAAGAACTTAGTAGAAATGAAAGCAGACTGGCATTTCTGTAAAGGTCCATAATGACATCTAGTAATGTAAAATAAGATTAAAATGTATAAGGGATATAAGATCTCAATGTACTAGTCATTGACTGCTTTGGGTTGAGAAGTAATTACTATATGGGTACCATATAATTATACATACATAATGGAGATTCTTGAACTTTCCTCTTAAGCATCTAATAGACAAATTGGAGGATTGTGCCAAAAGAATCCCACTGGGGCACCTGGCGTTGGCCCCTGTCAGAAGACAGGATACTGGGTGTGACGGGGGGACTCACCCCCGCACTCCTGGCCTCGGGAACTGAGACACCACGCACCACGCACAGGGTTGGCTGACACTGGGAGCCCAGCGCAGCGGCACAGGCTGCGGAGCCAGGGGAAACCGACGCGGTCTACGCGCAGGTGCCGGTCGGCCCAGGCAGTAGCCAGCGGGCGCTAGGACCCGGGAGTCCGGGGGCAGCCCAAGGAGGGGCGGAGAGCGGCAGGACGCCGAGCGGGGAATTCAAAAGGGAGGAGGAGAGGGCACGAGAGGGGGAGAGCAGGAGAGATTCTGCTCTCAGCCTCCTCCACAGGTCCCGCGAGGAACCCCTCCGGTGGTAGTGCAGCGCCAGGAGCCGGAGGGGAAGCGACCGACGCCGGCAGACAACCATCGGAGGAGGAGGATTGGACGGAGAAGCTCGGCAGTGGTGGCTTTTGGCGCACAGATGTGTATGAGCAGCGACACGGAGATACGGGCGCCGAGCGAAGCGACCGACTGGGCCAGCGAGCCCGCAGGGAGCAGGTCACAGGGAGTGGACTGTGGGAACAGCGAGGTAGAGGCCGGGAACAGGGGCGAATTGGGGCCAACCTGGGCAGTGGCCCATGAACTGAGGGCGCTCCAGGACCTCTGATGGACACCCCAGTTACACTGGGCTAGGTGGACCTTTGGGTTGATGCAGTATTGCCATTATGTTCTTAGAAATCTAATGAGGTTCAACAAGGACAAATGCAGAGTCCTGCACTTAGGACAGAAGAATCCCAAGCACTGCTACAGGCAGAGGACTGACTGGCTAAGCAGCAGTTCAGCAGAAAAGGACTTGGGATTACAGTGGATGAGAAGCTAGAAAAGAGCCAACAAAGTGCCCTTGTTGACAAAATAGCTAACAGCATATTGGGCCGCATTAGTAGGAGCATTGCCAGCGGATCGAGGGAAGTGATTATTGCCCTCTGTTCAGCACTGGTGAGACCACATCTGGAGTATTATGTCCAGTTTCCCCCTCTCCCTCAGAAAGGATAAATTGGAGTGAGTCCAGCGGAGGGCAATGAAAATTATTGGAGGCTGGGGCATATGACTTATGAGCAGAGGCTGACGGAACATGGCTTATTTAGTCTGCAGAAGAGAAGAACGAGGGGGAATTTGTAGCCTTCAACTACCTGAAGGAGGGTTCCAAAGAAGATGGCGCCAGGCTAGTCTCAGTGTTGGCAGATGACAGAACAAAGAGCAATGGTCTCAAGGTGCACTGGGGGAGGTCCAGATTGGATATGAAGGGGAAAAAAACTGTTTTACTAGGAGGAGGAGGAAATTCTGGAATGAGTTGCCTAGGGAGGAGGAAGAATCTCAACCCTTGGAGGTATTTTAGGGCAGGCTTGACAACACCCTGGCTAGCATGATTTAGTTGGGGTTGGTCCTGCTTTGAGCAGAAGATTAGACTAGATGACCTCCTGAGGTCTCGTTCAGCCCTAATCTTCGAGGATTCTATGAATCCCAGCCACTGCAAAGCCAATGGGATTCCATCCGGGATATTGGAGTACTCCAACCATTGGTTTGCGCTGATATGACAATTCTAAGTTGCTTTTAAATATCTTGTGCCAAATTCTACACTGTTGCAGTGGTGAAATCCCAATATATTCTCTAAGACCTTAGGGACTGCCCCAGAGCCAGTAGGGGGCAATGATCTGCACCGATTAAGCTCTTCAAGCTTCTGAGAGCCAGATCCCATGCTGTTTCCATGAAGAAGTTAAAGCCTCGCCTCCATCCCAAGGGAAGAATTTGGAGGGAATTCCATGAGAGGAGCTGAGCTGCCTGCTGTGGGCTTTACCACCAGAGAAAACCACCCTCCCTTTCAGGAAATCTGGATTCAGTTCCTAGTTCTGCCCTGGACTTCCCAGGTGACCTTGGCCATAACACATAATCTCTTTGGGCCTCAGTTTCTCCTCTTCACAATTGTATTGTAATATGTTGTTTCACCACCCTTTGTCTGTATTTTCTACTCAGATTGTGAGCTGTTGGAGGAAGGGACTGCTTTTTTTACTCTGAATTTGTACAGTGCCTAGTACACGGGGAAACCTGATCTTGACTGGGGCTGCTAGTTACCATAATTTAAAAAACATTTCATCTTTGCAAGACTCATAGGCTGTGTCTACATTGGCACCCCTTTCCGGAAAAGGGATGCTAACGAGACACTTCAGAATTGCAAATCCGCGGGGGATTTAAATATCCCCCGCGGCATTTGCATTTACATGGCTGCTGCATTTTTGCAGCTCAGGGTTTTTGCCGGAGAAAAGCGCCAGTCTAGATGCAATTTTCCGGAAAATAAGCCCTTTTCTGGAAGATCCCTTATTCCTACTTTCAAATAGGAATAAGGGATCTTCCGGAAAAGGGCTTATTTTCTGGAAAATCGCGTCTAGACTGGCGCTTTTCTCTGGCAAAAACCCCGAGCCGGAAAAAAGCGGCAGCCGTGTAAATGCAAATGCCGCGGGGGATATTTAAATCCCCCTCAGATTTGCAATTCCGAAGTGTCTCATTAGCATCCCTTTTCTGGAAAGGGGTGCCAATGTAGACACAGCCATATTGTATAACCTAGTGCAAGCTCCTCAGCAGGGATTTAATCCATCTTGTCTCTCCCACTTGAGTAATTTTTCATGAGAGCGTCTGGGGAACTAACTATATCTTGCCTCACTTGTACAAACAAAAGTCTACACACTTTGCGGGGGGAGTGGGGGGCAAGATATATTTATTTAGTGACTATGGGGTCCATTTCTGTCTGGGAAGCTTATTAAACATCCTTTCTTCAAGGAAATGGGGCTAGTGGGCAGATACTATGTCAAGTAAAACAATATTGGAAGTTTGGTCACATTGAAACCATATGTGCAGCGTGCGTCATCATTTACAGGGCACTTAAAACCCAAGCCATTCCGAGATCAAAGGAATTGAAACAGAGAAAATGTTGATCACAAACTGCTGTGTGTTTGGCAAACTGATGTTTTTGGCTATCACTTACTTGTAGCGTTAGCAGCGAAGAATAGTCTGAGACCTCCCCTTTACAAAAAGTCCTATCTGAATGTGCTTTTCCCTGGGGATCGGCCAATACTCCGACTAGCTAGCACGTCTGCAATGGAAGCCCCACGCCCCATGCAGTCATTTTTTCACAGAACAATCTCTGGTGTAAAGTACAGTGCTGCCTTTGAAAATGACCCTGTTAGAAAAGGGCACCACAGGCCTCTGCGTTTCCTGTCTCCCAGGGGGTTCTATATTACATGTCTGTGCTCAGGAAAAAGGCTTTTTTTTTTCTTTCTTTTTTTTTTTTATCTGCCAAAGCTGCAAACTCATCCAGGCCTTGGGAATTAAAGTGTGGGGGGTGCTTCTTTTTAAGGTACTCCCCCATCAGGAAGAAGGGTTCTGCTGGCCAAGTTACATACAGTCCCTCCCTGGGATGCAGATGCTACACCTTCCTGGTTCATTTATTGTTTGCATTGAGGCTAGGAAGTGAGGCCATGTCTCCGCTTGCTGCACTGGTGATGGATCTTCTGGCGTTTGATTCAGTGGGTTTATAATCGAACACTGAGGGTGCCCTTGGTCAGCGCTGATACTCCTCAAGGAGCAAGGGAAGCCAAGAAGTAAGGGAAGCCGATGGGCGTGTTTGCTCCCATTGACCTCCCGCTGTGAGGATGGTGCCAAGCTCACATAAGGTATGTCGACTCCAGCTATGTTATTTACGTAGCTGGAGTTGTGTACCTTAAGATGACCTTCCAGGTCTAATATAGACCTGGCCTGAGTTGCTGTGGCCTCCCTCCATCCCAGAAGAGGGGGAAAACACTACTGTGCAATCAGACCACTTGCCTCTCTTGCCAGAAGTGAATAGGTAGGACAAGAAGCATGGGCTGTGGGTGAAGGGAGGCTAAGTGTGTTAAAGCTGGATTCCCTGCTGACCCCATGGCAAACCATTTGACCACTGTTAGTCTACGTCTACACTGCAATGCTATTTCGGGATATAGGATTATCCTGAAATAGCTATCCCACATCTTCACAGCAAGCTCATTATTTTGAAATATAACGGGCTTGTCATTCCAACGTCCCTGTAAACCTCATTCCATGAAGAGTAAGGGATGTTTCGGAAATAGCGGGTTATTTCCAAATGTGGCACTGTGTAAGACAGTACCAAATTACAAAATAAGCTATTTCAAAATAAGATCGAAATGAGATACGCAATTTGCTTAGCTCAAATTGCGCTTTTTATTTCAAGCTACGGTGCAGTGTAGATGCACCCTTAGAGCCCTGGACTGGGACCTGGTGGAGTCAGGTGAGTCCAGGTCTCCCTACCCCCTGCATCCACATCCCTGGAGTGGCAGCCTTCCCACCATAGGCCCAAAGGGCCTGAGCCAGGACATCAAGCAATAGACTGCTGCACCCTGCCGGAAGGCCAAGTGCTGCTCTACCCCTGCCTGAGGGCCAGGGTCTATGATTGTTTGGGGGGTTGCCCATTAGGGTGGTTGGGACACTACTGCCTGGCCTGCTAATCCCCCTGAGATGAGACAGTGATCCTGAGAACATTGTGGGGTAGTGTCACCTCCCTCTGACCCAGCAGGGGAGGGACAACAACAACACCACTACAGAACCCACTACATGGATCAGGACCCCCTGCACTAGGTGCTGTAGACATCAAACAAAAAGTCCTCTTCCTCTGGCCTGGATTACACCAAGAAGTTAAAAGCTAGTAAGGACAAATAGTGGGGTGAAAGCCCTCTCCCAGTCATTGATGTCCCTTTTGAATGCATAGGTATAGACTTAGCTCGTCCTCTGGAAAAAAGCACTGCCAGTTGCAAACACCTATTGATGACAGTCGATTATGCTACTCGCTATCCTGAGGGATTCCCGCCACGTAACACCCATGCAGACTATTGCCATGGAACCAGGGGTGGCCCTAGACTAGCTGCCAGCAACTGGCGCCCTAGGCGAACCATGCAATCGGCATCCCCACCTCTAAACCCCTCAATGATATTGCACCACCATTTGGCGCCCCATTTAACTTGGCGCCCTAGACGACCGCCTAGTTTGCCTATATGAACAGGCTGCCCCTGCATGGAACTATTGAAAGTCTTTGCTCTAGGAAGACTTCCCAAGGGGATTCTCACTGACTAAGACATGCATTTCATGTCCCGCTTGGTGAAACAGGTCTGTGATCTGAAAATAAAGAGCCTCTGTACTTCTGTTTATCATCTGCAAACAGATGGCCTAGTTGCACTCCAGCCCATCCCTGAAGCAGATGCTAAAAAGGTTTATGCCATTTGGAATGACCAAATCCAGCCCCTCTATAAATAAAGTCCATTCCCTAAAGGATACCTCATGTACTACTACCAAGAAACAGGCCAGGAATTTTGGAGGACTTGCCACCAGTTTGTACCCAGGGTCTCAATGATTGCAGCCCCTCTCACGATCTACTTACGAACAACAGCCCCAAGACAGTTTACTGGTCTATGACCTATGAGAAGGCCTTTCAAGAATTGAAAAAACACCTCTGTAGAGAACTGGTTCTATTTAGTCCAGACTCCTCCAAAGAATTCATTTTGTAGACAGATGCTTCCAGCGTGGGACTGGGAGCTGTTTTGTCACAGTAAATTAAGAGGGAGGAGCACCCAGTGTTCTGTTTCAGCCGCAAACTGTTCCCACGAGAGCGGGCCTACTTTGTCATAGAGAAGGAGGGCCTGGCAGTAAGAGGAGCCAAACATTCATTCTGACACTATCTCCTGGGAAATTCATTCAAGTTTGTCACTAAAGCATGCCCTGTTTAGCTGGCTAAACACCATGAAGGACACAAATCACGGGCTGAACAACAAGAAGTCCTGTGGCACCTTATAGACTAACAGATTTATTGGAGCATAAGCTTTTGTGGGCAAAGACCCACTTCCTCAGATGCATGTAGTGGAAATTCCAAAGGCAGGTATAAATATACAGGCACATGAAAAGAAAGGAGTATCAATCAAGAGGAAGGCCAGAGATAACAAAGTTAATTCAGTCAGGGAGGATGTGGCCCACTTCTCTCTCTTGGTTTTCACACCTCCATATCAGCTGCTAGAAGTGGGCCCACATCCTCCCTGACTGAATTAACTATGGTATCTCTGGCCTTCCTCTTGATTGGTATTTCTTTCTTGTCATGTGCCTGTATATTTATACCTGCCTTTCGAATTTCCACTACATGTATCTGACGAAGTGGGTCTTTGCCCACGAAAGCTTATGATCCAATACAGTGTTTCTTAAACTTTTTAAGACCAAGGAAAATCAAACATAATTTTTTTTTATGAGGAACACCAAGAATTTTTTGTTGAGAAAAAAAAAAAAGGCTGGGAGGAAAAAGGGTCAGGGGAGAGTTATTGAGGAAAAAAAAAGCCCACCTGCCCCTTTAAGGGTGGCCATTTTGAATTCTGTTGTTCTCCACGGCACACCTCCAACTGCCTCATGGCACACCGGTGTGCTGCGGAACACAGTTTAAGAAACACTGCTCCAATAAATCTGTCAGGGTATGACTACACTGTTACTCCTCCTGCAATAAGGAGTAACGGTAGTTCGATTTAGGAGCTTTAATTCGAACTACCTAGCCCGTGCCGCATGTAGCTGTGGGCAGGTAGTTCGAACTATGGGGCATTTAAAAATGGCGGCGCCCGGGAACATGCAAATAAAGCCCGGGATATTTAAATCCCGGGCTTCATTTGCAAGTTCGAATGACTACATTAGCCACCCTAGTTCGAACTAGGATGGCAGTGTAGACATACCCTCAGTCTATAAGGTGCCACAGGATTTCTCCTTGTCTATGGAGATTCAGACTAATACAGCGACCCCTCTGATACTAAATCTGTGGCTGATGCACCGCTATCTTCTCTCTGGCCCTACACATTCCAAATTCAGCCCCAAACCAGGAAAGCCCACCAAAGAGCTGACTCTTTTCCAGGGACAGGGAAGAGAATCAGAAGGCCCCTGCTGCCCTGGCTCCACCTTGAGGGAAGGGGTTGTTTTGGGCTCAGCTAGTCCTGCCCCACCTGCAGCAAATACTCCATCTGCTGAACCAATTGAAAGGTAGGGAATTAGCTCATTTAAGTGACAGAGCTGGAGATGAGCAGAGCCGAGCCAAGCCAAAGACTGATACAGCTTCAAAGCGGGGCAGGGGGAGGCCCAAGAGAAGGAAGTATCCTGTGGATCTTTGACATGGGTAACCCCTTCTTACCTATTGTAGTTTGGGTTTCTACACCAGGGGAAATCTTGGACTAAGCTGACCTGCGGGGGAAGGGAAGTGGAGAAGAAGAAGAGGCCCAGGGAGGAGAGCCTTAAGCAGTCTTGTGGAGTGGAAGGGTACAGACTCCCTGCCCCACGCCCCCCTTGGCAGACAGGAGTTGGCAGCTGTGATTGCTAGGCCATGCTCAAGTGTAAACCATGACAAAGCCAGATAAACTCATCATGTGGGCTGGAGCCAAGGTGAAGCAATACAGGGCCCCTGCTGTATAGCCCTCCATGGTCAGTATTTCAGCCTGATCCAGCTGGAGAAATGGACTAGAATAGATGATCTACTCATTCATTTCCATCTCAGACGTCATTGATTCAATTATTCCTGAACATTCTAGGCCTTCATTAACCCATCATGGCCAGCCCGGTCAAAAATGTGGAGAAGGAGCTCACAATGCTGAAATGCTCCCTTCATTGATATGCTCAAGATCTCTGGCATTCTTCACTTTATCTGGTTGTGTTACTGATGTATTGTTCACTCCATGACAGCAGAATGGTGAGGACTTCTTTAGTGCTTGGGTTCCCTTAAGTTCTGCTTTCCGGTGTCTGTGGTTCTTTCTAACATTCCACAATTTTCATCTTGCATTGCGATTCAATTAAAATTCAAACCACTTTTTTAAAGGAGGATCAGTTCTGTGGGAGGGAAACAGGATTTCTACACGATTGACTAATTCTACCAGCCAAGAGCAAAAAAGAGAAGCAATGATAAACTGCATTCCATCATTCTTTGAAAGACTCTAATTTAATCTCTGCTCTCAGGCTATGTCTATACTACAGGGTTCTTGTGCAAGAAGCTTTTTGCGGAAGAGATCTTCTGCAAAAACTTGCACAAAAGCGTGTCCACACTGCAAAAGCGCATCGAAAAAGTGATGTGCTTTTGCGAAAGAGAGCATCCAGACTGCATGGATGCTATCCCAAAAGGAAACTCTGATTGCTATTTACAGAATGGCCACCAGGGCACCTGGGCTTTTTTCAAGTGTCTCTTTTTGCGCAAAAAAACCCTGTTCCCCGTCCACACACATCTTTTTGTGCAAGAGCTCTTGCGCAAAAAGGAGTTATTCCTCGTAGAAAGAGAAATACCTACCACTGGAAAAACCACTCTGTTCTTTCATTTTACTTGTGCAAAAAACACCCTAGAGGTGTGGATGCTCCGCAAAAACAGATGGTTTTGCACAAAAACTCTGTAGTGTAGACCTAGCCTCAGTGATCACTGACCACTTAAGAATTTACACCACCATATGCCCACAACAAACATGGCTGCCTCAACTTTGGTTCCTCACTCCTGCTCCAGGTAGCCCTTCCCCAATTAAATCAAGTTTAATAGTGAAAGTAATTGTTCTTTAGGGAAGCATAGGAGAGACAATGCCTTCCTCAAAGGGTGGAAGGAATAGGGAGGAACCTGAGGTCAGGTGGGTGATAAGGTAAGGTGAGAGGCAGCCATGTTTGTTGAGAGCATATAGATTAAGAGTGCTAAAGTAAGTAATCTCTCTCTGAGGTGAGAGGAAAGAGAAGACTTCTAAGTTTATGATAATAATAACTGATAACGAGTCCCTAGTGAAAACAGTAGAGACGCCATTAGAATCTATCAGGTGTATGCTAATTTCCACTGATCCGTGACTTCTCCTGTAGCCCCAAGAATTGGCCAGCCTATCATCCTATTGTTCTGTTCCATAATCTAGTTGCCAGCTGGAACGAAATGATTATTTTCAACTGGATTTTCCGCTAGTGTTCAGGGACTTTCCTGTTAACATGGTAATAACCGTAATCTAAGCAATCAGCTTCAGCCTCTAATAAGTCTAGGATATTGCCTTTTAAACAGGAAGCATTAGAATTATTTAAACAAAACCAAGGGCCTGATTCTCCTCTGAGGCTATGTCTACACTACGGGGCTATATTGGAAAAAGGTACACGAATTGTGCTCCACACTTTGCATACCTTTTTCCGATAGCTTTTTCAGAAGAGGCTTTTCTGAAATTTGGCCCGTCTACACTGTGCCAAATTTCAGAAAAAAACCCTCTTTCAGAAGAGCCCTTCTTCCTCATGGGAGGAAGAAGACAGGACTTCCGAAAGAACATGTTTGCTCTTCCACAAAAAAAAGTGGAAGAGCAGACGCATTCCCTGAATGCAGCAGAGTTTTTCCAGGATACTCCGGTATCCTGGAAAAATCACGTAGTGTAGACATAGCCTGAGTTCTGCCAGGGTAAATCAAGAGTAATTCCTCTGTTGTCAGTGGAGTTCCGCCAGTGTGAAACGCATGTAGGTCAGTGGAAAAATGGTCTTCTAGTGTTTATACAACTCTCTACTGTTTCAAAGAGCTTTTTGGATAGTAGCTAATTAATCTTTACAACACCAGATACTGTTGTTCTCTGTTATCTACTGGAGAAGAGGATTATTGATCCACAACAGCAGGCATGGAGTTATGAACTCAGGCCCAATTCAAACAGATGTCATAGCCTATCGTTAGGCAATCACAAAAGGAATAAGAGTTGTTGGTTGAATATACTTGGGTCTTAGATTGATTCTCTTTTCACTTACCCCAGTTTTAGATCTCTGTAGCTCCACTTAAATCAATGGGGTTATCCCTAATTTACACCTCTGTAGGTGAAAAGTGAATTTGGATTTTTCCAGGGTTCTCGATACCGAACCTTGGAAAAGTTCACTTAAAGAAATATGGCCCTGTCCATAAAGAGAAAGAATAAATTAACCCTTTCCTTTCCTTCTGATCTTCCCTAGGACTCATCGCTACTGATGAATCAACCCCCTTTTCACGAGGCATACCACGGCGATCATCAAAGGCTTCCCTTGTTGACCGCGCTGCGTCCAGACTGCTGTGCCATGCCGGATCAGCTGATCATCGGCACAGCGCGGCAGCCAGTCGCTTCTGTTAGCAGAGCCTTGTCACAGACAGAACAGGGACGCACCTGCAGAGAAAAATAGCTTCTGGCTGGTTTTGGAGTGGCACAATTCCATCAGTACAATTGTGGTCATCCCCTGCAATCAGATCACAAACCCCAGAGACGATTAAATCCCCTTCTGAGTACTGCAAAGAGATTGGATGCAGCACCAGTATGACCAAGTAGGAACACATGCAGTCCAAGATGAGGACTGGTATAGCTGACACCCAGAGCAGGCCCTCAGACAGGGATGGGCAAAGGGGAAGTTGTCCCAGGACCCAGCAATACGGAAGGGCTCAGAGCTCCTGGCTGCTACTGTGGCAGCAGACAGAGCCCAGGGCCCTTTAAATTGCTGCTGGAGCACCTTCTGGGGGAGGTGGAAGCCACCTCTTCCACCCAATGTCCTGCCCCTTCTGGGGCATGGAGGAGGGCACCCCCCATCCCCGCTTTGCCCAGGAGCCCAGAGAGGCTGTCAGCTTCACTGAATATACCCAGCCTTAGCAAAGCTGGGGGAAGGGGATCAGGACTATGACTCCATTAACATGCAGCCTGCACTATCTCCTGGTTTCAGCAGCAAAACTGATTGAAATCAGAGTAAGCAAAAGGCCATCCAACTACAGGCTGTCAAGAGAGAGTTACAGGCAGGGTGGCCAAAAGCCATGCAGCCTTAAGAGCTGAACCATATTTTCAAATTAATGAGGAGCTGAGATTTCAAGGATGGAGAGCTGTTGTCTCTGATCTGTTATGTAGCGATGTCAGGCAAAAAATACATGTGTCACGCCTAGGCATTGACAGCTTTCTTAGCTGGGCTTGACAGATTGTTTACCCTCTGGGAATGAATATATAACTCTGCTCCTGATTGACTGTGTTACCGCATGCGCTACCGACCCTACCATGGGAAAAGGTGGGAGTGGATTTATTTTCCTTCAGGCAAAAGTGGTACTTCAATGTTGGCTTCCTCTGCTGTTGTTTGGAGGACTCTTGGAAAGCCTCCCAGGTCTGGGGCTACCTGGGAAGTTCCCCTGTAGGACACTTGGTCTTTAAAGTAATAATCTTAGTAGAAAGTGCTTGCAGGATCCGGAGTACGAAATGGTCCGACTAGATTATCGTAATCGTCCCTTTCAGCCTTGAAATCTAGGCCCACACTGCTCTGTTACAAACATGCACTAAAAGCTGCACTCAGTTCCAATGTTACCCACTCATTATTATCATGCTCTCTTCAAGTGCAGCAGGGGAGGTTTAGATTGGACATTAGGAAAAAATTCCTAACTGTCAGGGTGGTCAAATATTGGAATAAATTGCCAAGGGAGGTGGTGGAATCTCCCTCTCTGGAGATATTTAAGAACAGGTTGGATAGACATCTGTCAGGGATGGTGTAGGTGGAGCTTGGTCCTGCCTTGAGGGCGGGGGGCTGGACTCGATGACCTCTTGAGGTCCCTTCCAGTCCTATTATTCTATGATTCTATGATTCTATGATATTTGATGTTTTACACACAGCCCCTGCTCCTGGAGTCATGTGATTACATGAGAGACAGCTGTCATTTACAAAATAAAGTTTCTAGCCTTCATAGTTGCAGCGAATAGCTTGACTACGTGGCCCAAGTGCATCTAAAAGTCTCAGAAACTAAAAGACAAATAGAAAGAACTTGGATTGTATCCGTGAAGTTTAAGCCATGAGTATGCGGGGCGGGGGATGAGGATGTGGATTCCTGATCCTGAAGCATTTGGGGTGGATGATACTGCATTTCGGGTCCCGACTCTGGTTCAGCTGAAAGGCTGCAAACAAGTCTAACCCAAATGATGCAGGAACTTGAGACTGTGACAAGAAAATTGTAAAGTTGTTAGATATTTTTGACAGACAGAAACAACACCTAAGGGCAGACCATGCTGTAAAGTTTCTTGATATGTGATACCAGAAAGGATTGTTTAGATTGGTGTCTGCTGATAAAACAATGACGGCAGATTACGTTTAGTCTGGCCGTTAAGAAAAAATTCCTGAGAGCAAAGGCCATCAGGCAGGGAGCTGTTTTGCGTAGTGGAGTTATTACTGCATAAACATTAGGGCAGGGGTTTCCAAACTTTTTGACACGGGGACCAGTAAATCCATTCATGAGCTTTTGGAGGACCGGTAACAGTCATTTGCATATTTGCATATTCATTAAGCAACTGATGAATTCAACTAAGTTGTTTCTGGTCCTCCCAAAGCCCCCAGTGCCAGCATTAGCAAAGCTTTTGATACGGTCACCCACAATATTCTTGCCAGCAAGTTAAGGGAATATGGATTGGATAAATGGACTGTAAGATGGATAGAAAGCTGGCTAGATCAGGGTTTCCCAAACTTTTTACTTTAGTTGGAACCCATTTTTTTTTCAGTACTGTTTTTTGCAGCCCAAGAATATAAACGCATATAAAAAAGAATTAAAAATGAATAAATTCTCAGAGTTTCACCCAGCTACATCCTCCGCCCAGTCTGGGCCAGGGCTTGGGGGGGGAGCCTGGCACCGCATGGGCACTCCAGGAGGCGGGAGCAGGAGCAGATTGAGGGTAGGGTATCTGGCTTGGAGGGAGGGTGCAAAGAGAGGTAGGGTTGCCAGGTGTCTAGTTTTGTACCAGACAGTCCGGTATTTGAGGCTTCTGTCTGGGAAACAAATTGAGAAAATACCGGACATATAAAATGTCCAGTATTTTCTAATTAGGTAAGTTTTATTATAATTAGGTGTATCAGGTCCGTAGCTGCGAACTGCCTAGCTGGTAGATGTTCTCAGGCTGCGTGAGTGTGTCTACCAGCCAGGCAGTTCTCAACTACTCGAGGGAGGGTATGGGGGCGGGAGGTGGGGGGGGATGGAATCCCCGGGGCCGGACTCACTTGTGTGCCCAGGTCAGTGCCGCTCCCCCCCCTTTCTCCTCCCGATCTCCCCAGTCCAGCCCTGCTGCCCCCATCCAGCCCTGCTCCCAGCGGCCAGTTCTCCCCCCCCCCCCCGCCACCCACCAACCTCCCCAGGTCAGGCCCACTCCCCCGATGACCCCTCCACACCAGCCCCGCTGCCCCTGTCCAGCCCTGCTTTCAACAGCTGGTTGTCCCGTCCTCCTCCTCCTGGTCTCCCCTGTCCAGCCCCCTCCTCCCCCTCACCCCATCCCCTGGCCAGCCCGCTGCCCCCAACCCTGCTTCCCGGCGGCCGGTTTCCCCCAGACACACACACACCTCCTCCTGGCCCGCCCTGCTCTGCTCCCCTCCTGGCAGCCATGCTGAGGCCCGGTATTGTTTCCCCGCGGCCCATAGTTTGGAAAATGCTGCATTAGGGCTACATCTACACTACAAGGTTTTTGTGCAAAACCAGCAATTTTTGCTCAAAAACCAGTGGAGCGTCCACACCTCAAGCGCGTTTTTGTGCCAGTAAATCGGCAGAACAGAGGGCTTTTGCCAGTAGAGTTATTCCTCTCCCCACAAGGAATAACTCCTTTTTGTGCTACAGCTCTTGTGCAAAAAGGCAGGTGTGGACGCTCCAGAGGGGTTTTTGCACAAGAAACCCCTATTGGCAAAAGCAAAGTTGCTCTGATGGCCGTTCTGTGAATGGCCATCAGAGCTTTCTTGCACAAGAGTGTCCATGCAGTGTGGACGCTCTCTTGCGCCAAAGCACATCGCTTTTGTGATGGCTTTGAGGTCTGGATGCGCTTTTGCGCAAGAAGATTTTGCGGAAGATCTCTTTTGCAAACAGCTTCTTGCACAAAAACCCTGCAGTGTAGACGAAGCCTAGGTGGAAACTAAATATAGTGGAAAGTTTAGTACGAGGTTGGCCTTTATCATTCTAAGGGGCTGATTTTGATGGCAAAGGGCCCAACCTCAAAGCCCATAAAACTCTTATTGAAAATATTTCAAGTTCTTGAAGTGAAGGGGAACTTTGCCAGAGGAATGTCCATGGGGTAAGACCCTTAAGGAGTCTCCAGAGTCTGCTCTCTGTGCATTCTAAGGTGTGGTATGCTCTTCTGGGCAGAAGACATTTTCAAACGCAGCTGAGTGTCTTAGGAGCCTCTGTCCTTTAGGTGCTTTTGAAATGTTTGCCCCATATCTTTTTGATGTTCTGTAAAGTATCTAGGATGTATTCAGGCACTAGGGGGTCAGATTTTCAACAGAGCAGAGTTCCTGTTTAGGCACCAAAAGAAGGGGAGAGATTTTTCAGATCTCAGCAGTGTTCCCTGTAAGCTGTGTGCTTGAGTGGCCCTTCAGGAGAAATTCAGGCACTGCCCATCTTATTAGCAGATCACTTACAGCTGCCCACATCTGGCACCATGTGTTTCAATTGATGGTGCACATCTGAACATGCTTTGGCGCACATAATAAAATGTATTCCACACATGGATGGAAAAAAAATGGAGGGAACATTGGAGCTCAGGATGTTGAATGCTGGTCACTTTTGAAAACCTGACCCTTAGTTGTGCATCTAAAGAGGAGCTGATCTGTCTTGAACGTCTGCTCCAATGGTAGGCAGTGGAAATCTAGCACTGATTCCCAGAGAAAAACATAGTAACTGAGCAGTACGGTTGCATGAGTGTTTTCTTCACAGCAATACAAATGACAAAAAGCAAGGGAATGAGACATTCACACCCACCACACTGCCAGTCTCTAGCTTCCAACCCAGCACACAAATATCCTCCCTTTGACATTCAATCTTTCATAATACGCTGCTGGAGCTGGCACCCCTGGCGCAGGCCTCCGAGTCTGGAAATCATGCAGTGTTGCACAGCCTCCACGCTGACTTTCACACTAGGGCTGGTCAAAGGTTTTCCAGCTGAACTTTTGCTTTTTTGGATGAGAAAATGGTTTTTCAACAAAATGAAAATGTTCGTAGGAACACAGAGACAGTGGAGTGTCCAGACGGGATCAGACCCAGCATCTATCTGGTCCTGTATCCTGTCTACAGTTTGAGGCCAATATGATTCAGCTGAGAGACAAAGAGTTGAAAATTTTCCACAGAAACACCCTCAGTCCACCCACCCCCATTTTCTGGCTGGATCTAAATTACTTGTCTTCTGAGCTGCTGTGTGAGGGGAGAGGGCGGTAACCTGTGATGTGTATCCCAGTGCCCTTTCCTAGCCAAACTTTCTAGTGAAACCACAAGTGCTAGGCTTCACTAGAGGAGTTGGCTAATGCTGGCATAGACCCTGGCAAAGAAGCCTGCTGACGGGGGAAGTGCGAGGGGCAAATGGGGCAGATGCACTTGGGCCAGGTGATCCCAAAGGCCTGAGGCTCCTGGCCACTACTGCAGGAGCAGTGGCAGTGAGAGCCCTGGGCCCTTTAAATCACCAAAGAGTGATGCACAGTGCCCTCTGGGCAGCTCTGAGGAGGCATGATGCACTCCAGGTGGCTCTGAGGGCCAGTGGGGGGAGAACATCATGGTGCATTCTGGGCAGTGCTGAGGGCTGGCTACCCGAGCCCCACCCTGTCTGCCTGAGGTTCCACCCCTTCCAGGACATGGCGCTGGCCCTCCCCACCTTGCCCAGGGGCCCAGCAAGACTGCCCTCCTGTCCTAAAGATGTTAGACTCTAAACAGAACAGAGAAACTGAGGCACGGAGAAATGACTTGCAGCTAGGGGCATGAATAGTAACAGAGCCCAGATCTCCTGAGTCCTAGGCCAGCTTTGTATTCACTGAGTCACAGTGTGTCTCATGTGGCTGACCCTAGCTGTGTTATGTAAATCTTATTTACATTTAAAATTATGCCACCAAATTGGGCCCTTGTACAAGCTGTTGTGTTTCTTCCTCACAGCTCTTTCTAATACTTGATTTACCTACCCTAGGGCTTAATGGGGAAAATGCCTTTATTGGTTTTACCCCATGTCTTTAAATAGCTGCAGTCCCATGCAGGGAAAACCCTCCCATGATCCTGTTTATTATGGGAACACCACCCGACATGGGAAAGGTCACACAGCTGTGAAAACACAACGGATTGTGCAGAATTCAGTGGGAGGGAAAGTTGGGCCGCCTAAGACAATCGTCTCTTTTAGCCACCCGCATTTGACATCAGAGTCAGGAAGCGTCGGGAGCACAGAGTTCAAGCCCAGATTCTGTGGCTGGAATGATAACAGTCCAGTGGGAAGCAATGAAGCTGAGCCCTGCACAAAACACTCCATGTGTAATTTCAAAGCCCCCACGTGGGGGGAAGGGCACACTTCACCAGGGCTTGCAGGCCCTAGGGGTTTGGGTCAGGCTGCAAATTGTGATATGTGCATGGGAGGGCGAGCTGTGTTATAAGTTTGTAAAGGGCCTGACAAAATTATGCTTGGGCCCAGTGTTCCCTTTAACATTTTCCATCCTTGGGTGGGTTGAATTTTCTTTTGGGTACATTGAAATTTCTTATGTGCACCACCAATATTGAGGTAGTGTGTGTGTGTGTGTGTGTGTGTGTGTAGATGTGCAATGCAAACAAAACAAAAAAGAAAATTAACACTACCCTTGGAGTACATGTATCAACCTTTTTGTAACAGCTCAAGTTAGTACTTGCTACTTCTGACTGTTAAGAGCCAGAACTCTACCAAATAGCAAAGATCTGGTCTTAAGGCAATTCATACCATGTATTAATTAGTAACACAGATTTAAAAAAAAATCATTAAGTTCAGACTTGTAGAGTTTCTGCAACACTCCAAAAACATTCTGTCAAAGGAATATTTTTCTTTCTTATCTTAAGCCATTAGCACCTATGCAAACTGTTTGAAATGCAATCATGCAAATGCCCTGGCACACACACTTCCCTTGCAGCCTGCTCCCCCTCTCAACCCAGTCAGTTAGTAATTTGACTAAAGTGAGGGTTCCGGGGTGGGGCTGAAGATGAGAGCGTTGGGGCATAGGAGGGGTCTCCGGCTTTAAGAGGGGGAAGCATGGCTGGGGGAGGAGGGGCTTACCTTGAGCAGCCCCCAGTCAGCGGTGCAGAACGGTTGCTAAGGCAGCTTCCTGACTCTCCTGGCACTGCAGACCATGCTGTACCTCAGTAACAGCCAGGAGCAGGTTCTAGCCAATGGGAGTGCACAGCTAGTGCTCAGGGCAGTGCACAGAACACTGTGCTCTCCCCTCCCCCACACCTGGGAGCCAGGCATGCTTCTGGACACTTCTGGGGTGCAACACAGTCTGCAGTGCCAGGACAGGCAGGTAGCTATCTTAGCCCCCCACTGGTCACCTGATCCCCCTGTAGCAACAAAACCCAGTGCCTGATATTCCATCTCCCAGCAATAGGTCATGACCCGCAGTTTGAAATGTCTGAGGCCATCATCAAACACTCTGTAGCTAAAGAAGGTTAAAAGTAAGGACTATTTTAAGCTCTTAGGGTATGTCTACACTACAAAGTTAATTCGAACTAACAGACGTTAGTTCGAATTAACTTTGATAGGTGCTACACTAGCGCTCCGCTAGTTCGAACTTAATTCGAACTAGTGGAGCGCTTAGTTCGAACTAGGTAAACCTCATTCTACGAGGACTAAGCCTAGTTCGAACTTAGTAGTTCGAATTAAGGGGTGTGTAGCCCCTTAATTCGAACTAGTGGGAGGCTAGCCCTCCCCAGCTTTCCCTGGTGGCCACTCTGGCCAACACCAGGGAAACTCTATTGCCCCCCTCTCGGCCCCGGACCTCTTAAAGAGGCATGGGCTGGCTACGGTGCCCATGCCAGGTGCAAGCCTGCCAGCACCCAGCTAGCAGACCCTGCACCTGGCACGCCATGAGCCAGCCACCTCGTCCATGACCTCCGCACAAGGCACAGGAAAGTGGCCGTCTAGAGCAGGAGAGCTGCCAGACTGGCCACCCAGGAGCAGGTGTGCATGAAAATCAAGGTGGTCCACTAAGCCCTGAGCTTACAATGGCCGTACTGGGTCAGACCAAAGGTCCATCTAGCCCAGTAGCCTGTCTGCTGACAGCGGCCTACATTAGGTACCCTGGAGGGGATGGACCGAAGACAATGACCAAGCCATTTGTCTCGTGCCATCCCTCTCCAGCCTTCCACAAACTTTGGGCAGGGACACCACTCCTACCCCCTGGCTAATACCACTCCATGGACCCAACCTCCATGACTTTATTTCACTTTCCTTTAAACTCTGTTCTAGTTCTAGCCTTCACAGCCTCCTGCAGCAAGGAGTTCCACAGGTTGACTCTTTGCTTTGTGAAGAACAACTTTCTGTTACTAGTTTGAAGCCTGCTACCCATTCCTTTCCTTTGGTGTCCTCTAGTCCTTCTATTATGGGAACTAATGAAGAACTTTTCTTGATGCACCCTCTCCACCCCACTCATGCTTTTATAGACCTCTATCCTATCCCCCCTCAGTCTCCTCTTTTCTAAACTGAAAAGTCCCAGTCTCTTTAGCCTCTCTTCATATGGGACCTGTTCCAAACCTCTGATCATTTTAGTTGCCCTCCCCTCTCCCACCCTCTCTCTTCCCCTCTCCCACCTCCTTTTCCCAGTCTCCCCCAGTTTTGTTCAATAAAGACAGATTCCATTTTTGAACACAATTGTCCTTTATTTTGTACATCAAGAAAAGGGGCTAGGGAAGGGTAAGTGGAAGGAGGTGAGGGAAGAATGGGGTACGAGCTCCCGATGGGGAGGACTGGGCTGGCTCTGTGGCCTTCTGGGGGTGGAAGCTCTCCTGCAGCCCCCCAATTGCCTCCTCTCCCCAGATGGCAGCCTGCGGCAAGTGCAGCCGGTCTGATGGCCGAGTGCTGTGATGTGCCCAGTGTGGGCACTCAGGGCACTCCAAGCCAGGACTGCTTTGCAAGTGGGGAACCCCTGAGAACTGTCTGTCCGGGGTGGGGGTCGGGTCCCTTTAAGCACAGCCCTCGGCTAGCCTGAGGCAGCATCTCCACGCTCTAAGTCCTCCTCTGATGCCCTGCCGGCACTGCTTCCGGCCATCCTTAACCCCGGTTCAGGGTCCACTTAATGTGGACATGCTAGTTTGAATTAGCAAAATGCTAATTCGAACTAGTTTTTTAGTCTGGATCCATTAGTTTGAATTAGCTTAGTTCGAATTAACTAATTCGAACTAAGTTAGTTCGAATTAGCGCTGTAGTGTAGACATACCCTGAGAGTTCAGGCTTGACTTGCGCCAGGACTTCTAGGATCCTGGCTTTGCGACAGCCTGCAAGGTGAAGCAGCAGACAGGAAACTAGGTTAGTTTTCCTTGGAGCTGCCCCTTGGGAGCCTCCTGCTCGCTGTGCAGGGTGTAGTAGGGGAGGTGCTGATGTCAGGGTGCCCTTCCTCCTTCCACTCCTGTACCCTGTCTCCACACAGAGAGAAGGGCATGGGGGGGAGCTTGGCAATGCAAATCTCTATCACACTCACACACTGAGGTTATGTTTACACTACAGCACTAATTTGAACTAACTTAATTCGAATTAGTTAATTCGAACTAAACTAATTCGAACTAGTGCATCTAGACCTAAAAACTAATTTGAATTAGCCTTTTGCTAATTCGAAATAGCATGTCCACATTGAGTGGACCCTGAACCGAAGTTAAGGCTGGCTGGAACCGGGACTTAGAGTGTGGAGCTGCTGCCTCAGGCTAGCCGAGGGCTGTGCTTAAAGGGACCTGACCCCTCCACCCCGGACAGACAGTTCTCAGGGTTCCCCGCTTCCTGGTCTACCTCGCTGAGGGACAGCAAAGCATTTGTGTCTCGGAGTGCTCTGCTTGCCCTCACTCGGAGCACCACGGCACTCTGAAACATGGAACCAGACCTGCCCCGGGGACTCTGCTGTGTCTCGTGGACACGTTGCCGGCAGCCTGGCTGCACTGTCTGCAGGCTGACATCCAGGAGGACCATCGAGGGGATGTTAGGAACCAGGGGGCCCTGCGGGAGAGCTTCCACTCTGAGGAGCGCTAACAGTCTCCCCGGTCTGCCCCACCAGGGGCTTGTGCCTCTTTCCTCCCTCTCCTCCTTCCATTTCCCTAGCCCCCCCTTCCTGATGTCAAATAAAAGACACATATTTTAAAAAATAACAATTCTCTTTATTCAACACAACTGGGAGGGGGAATGAAACTGTGGGGAGACGGGGGAAAGGAGGCGGGAGAGGACAGGAGAGAGGGTGGAAGAGGGGAGGGGGAAACCTGGGAAGAGGGAGCTGGAAGGGGGAAGCAAGGGGGAGGAGGAGGGGAAACTCAGGGATCAGGGGTGGGAGTCTCGCCAGGCCAACCACCTCCCAGCACGGTGAGGGAGGGGGCCTCAGCGTCCCCGGGGGGATGGGGTGGAGGGTGCGGAGGTTGAGGAGGAAGGTGTGGGGATTGAGGAGGAAGAGGTGGGAGGGGGAGCAGGAGTGGGAGGAGGGACAGTTGTTGGGGGGGCAGCAGGCGCAGTACGGGCACGGGGCACCATGGTCTGCAACAGGGCCTGCAGGGTAGCATTTCTGGCTCGCTCCTCAGCTAACTATTCCTAGCAGTGCTGCAGGTCTTCCTGCATCCAGGCCTCCACGGTGCGGTTCAGGGCTCGCAGGGACCCCTGGTGCTGGTCCCAATAATCCTGCTCTGTGGTGGTGGTCCAGAGCAGGCCGCGGGTGCGGGAGCATGTCCCGGGCAGGGTGGTGTGCCCTGCACGAGCAGCTGGTGCAGCTGCAGAGAAAGAAGAGAAGTGGTCAGTTCTCCCTGGGGACGCAGCGGATAATGCCCAGCCCCTCTTCCCCCTCCCGCAACGTGAGGGCAACTGTGCCCTGTACCATCAGAGATATTGTGCTTGTACAGAGGCCATGGTCATGACGTCTGGCTCTCCCTGGGACTGGGAGCTGCTCCAAGACCACACCTATGCCCCTGTGCCATGTATAGTGCCGGGGCAGGGGGGAGATGTCCCCTGTCTCTCTGTAGAGGGGGCGTGTGAAGGGAAAGCATCCTGCTGGGTCCCACCCCGGGGTCGGGAGTGTGTCAGGTCTCTTCACACACGCATGTGCCTATTGGGCCACGGCCCCTGGGTGTCACGCAGCTGGAGGCACCTGTCCAAGGGTGGCATGGCACGTGCTCGTACGTGCACAGGTGGCTGCATGATCCGTGGGAGGCATGGCCCACGTGCGCAGTCCCTGGTCTCACTCTCTGCCTCCCCTCTGAGCAGGGGACAGTGCTGGCACTTACCCAGTATGGCCTCCCCGGACGACCCTGCCGACTCCACTGCTCGCGGTGGCCCCTCCAGTGTGCCCAGGTCAGGGCCCTCCGGTCCCGGCTCGCTGCTTCCCGGGATGGTGCAGACCGCCCTGCCCCCCAGGAGTCAGTCGAGGGCGGGGAAGTAAGGGCAGGTGGCAGCCCCTGCTGCGGCGCCACCCCTGGTGGCCCTGGCATATGCCTGCCGCAGCTGTTTCACTTTCAGGCGCACCTGCTCTTGGGTGTGCCTGTGTCCCTTTCGGGCCATGGCAGCCGCTATGCAGCTGTAGACGGCCGCATTCCTCCTCCTAGTGCAGAGATCATGGAGGTTGGGGGCCTGCCCCCAAAATGAGGTCCATAACCTCCGCTCTAGTCCAGGAGGGCCTGCGCTGTCTACAGTCCCTGGCTGGCCCCTGGGTGCTGGAGGACTGGGCGGGGGACGGCTCGCTGGCACTGGCTCCCTGGCTCATCCTGGGACCACTGGGTCAGGGGCAGAGACTGCTGGCAGGGCTGTCTCTGGCAAGTGCCATCTGGACAGAGTTTACTCCTTTAAGGGCCCCGGGACTGGGGGAGAGGAGAGTTTTCCTGGTTTGGCCCAGAGTGGCCACCAAGGGAAACCTGGGAAGGGCTAACCTCCAGCTAGTTTGAATGAAGTGGCTACACAGCCCTTAATTCGAACTACTTAATTCGAACTAAGCGTTAGTCCTCGTAGAATGAGGTTTACCTAGTTCAAATTAAGCGCTCCGCTAGTTCGAATTAAGTTCGAACTAACGGTTTGCATGTATAGACGCTATGAAAGTTAATTCGAACTAACAGCCATTAGTTCGAATTAACTTTGTAGTGTAGACATACCCTGTGTGTGTGTCTGTCATTCTCACAAACACACAGTGTCCTGACCCAACACGTACATGGGAATTAGTACTACTTTTACTGCTTGCAAAGTGGGTTGGTTTTAGTTTTTAGTTGTTGACTGGCATGTGCATTTCATAACTCGCATTTCTCTTATGCTTAAATTTAATTCTTTGAGAAGTGATTTCTAAAATGCCTAACCTGTCACGTCCGGAGTAATTATCCTGATGGTGGACGATTTGACACATTCCCACCAGATACGGTTCCTTTCTGACAAGTCAGCATTTCTTGATAGAAAATTGTCCCACTGGAAAAGTTCTGACTCGCTTTAGCCATGAAAGCTTTAGGGGGTGGATTTGAAAATGCCCCACAGATGGGAATGAGGGGGTCTTCTGGAGAAAGGGACAGGGCTGGTTTCCCAGCTGGCAAGTGTGCATTCTGCCAGGAGCAACACACGCAGCCCTGCCAGGGCATTGCACTTGCCAAGTTCAGGAGCTGCAGGGAGCTCACTGCAGGGGCAAGGAGCTGCAGCCCCAAGTATTCATAGTTTTCACCATTCGTGGTGATTCCAAGAATGCATCCCCTGCGAATGGCAGGGGTTTTCTGTACGTTCCCATCCTCAGAACATGTCCTCACCTGGTCTCTAGCATCAACAGTGTGAGCAGTGCATTGTGGGTAGCTATCCCGTTGCGCTACTCACCAGATTCTGCCACGGGGACTGGTGGGCCAGGGAGTGTCTCAAAGCATGTCATGGCTGCAGGCTCAGTGTTTTCTGTCCCAACGTTTTATGAGTTTTGACCGCAGTTCACAGCATTTTTCAGTGATCCCTCCTGACAGCCTCCCCTGTGTGAAAGGATGGCGCCCACCATGCTCTCTACTGCTTCGACTGTCCCACATCACAGTGGGCAGTGCCATGAATCATGAAGTTCCTATATAAACAAGAGGCAGGCCTGCCGCATGCATGGATAGCAGCAATCCCGGATTGCTTTGGCATTCATGGCACACCTGCACATGGTGGATTGTTGCTTTTGGGCTTATGAAACAAGCACTGACTGGTAGGATTGTGCCGTTATGCAGATTTGGGACAACGAGCAGGAGCTACACAACTTACAGATGCAAAAAGCCACTTTGTGCAGAGCTCAGCCCAGCACTGCCGTGCAAGAGCACCACTCTGAGACCTGCCCTCTCGCTGGAGAAGCCCATAACAATCACATTGTGGAAGCTGGAGATTCCTGACCGCTCCCGGTTGGTTACAAATTAATTTGGGATGAGGAAGTTAACCATTGGGTCTGCATTAATGCAGGTGTGCAGGGCCATTAATCACATCCTGCTGTGATGGACTATGACTCTTGGCAGTGTATGTGAAATAGTGGATGACTTTGCAGAAATGGGTTTACTTAGCTGTAGCAGGGCCATAGATGGAATGCATATCCTGATTTTGTCGCTGCACCACCTGGTGATGGAGTACCTCCGTAGAAAGGTATTGCAAGTGCTTAGAGATCACCACAGACGTTTCACTGACATAAACAAGATATGGTCCAGAAAGGTGCATGATACATGCATCTTTAGGAACATGGTCTATACAGAAAGCTGCTTGCTGGGACTTTCTTTCCAGACCAGAAGATTCCAGTGGTGGATGTTGAAATGCCCATGATGGTCCTGGGAAACCCAGCATACTCCTTATTCCCATGGATCATCAAGTCTTAAATGGGAAACCTTGACAGCAGCAAGGAGTGCTTGAACAATAGGCTGAATAGGTGCAAGATGACTGTGAGTATTTGTCAGAGTAAAGGTGTGCTGATGATGCTGTTATGGCAGGTTAGACCTCAGTGAGTGAGGAAATTATTTCCATGGCCATAGCCATCTTTTATATATTGCATCGTATTTGTGAAACTAAAGAGAAAAGGTTTGCTCGGGGTGGTGTGATGAGGCAGATTGCCTGGTTGCTGATTTTGAGCAGCCTAATACCAGAACTACTAGAGACGCATTGTGTGGATAGTTCAAAACAGGGAAGCTTTGAGGCAACATTTTGAGAATGAGAACTAGTGATGTATATTCCTATGCAGCAATCTGCCATGCTTCATTAAATCAAGTTTCATTAGGAAAAATTTGTGATGACACCTGGACTAGGTTTTCAGTAAGCAAATTATTATGTTTTATTGCCAGCTACTGTCACAGCAAGTAGGACACAAACAAAGATCAGTTATCTTTCAGATACCTTGTTTTTATTAAACACCCGTTAACACACACATAAAACTTGGTGGGAGGGGGAGATGCCGGACTGTCATTCCTATATCTTGTCAGACTGTCAGATCTGTGCGTGAGTCCAGCTATCATTTTGGAAGCTGTCCAAAGGGGTGGAGCAAACTGGAAACTGAGAAGTTCCTGAAAGTTGAGAGATGTGTGGGATTTGGAAGAGGACATAGCAAATAGTTCTGTATGCGCCGCAGTGGGGCGTTGTCATGAGCACAAATCTGATCTGGCTACACTGTGATTAGGGACTTCAGCATCTCTGTTTGCTCCTCCATTGTTTTTAATCATCTGTTCAGTGGTCTTTTGAACAATCCATTGTTTTTTTTGTTTGTTTGTTTGTTTTTATGTTCTGCCTTTCTATTTCTCTCCATTGCCTGAATTCCTTTTTTTCTGAATTAAAGTATTGCAGCACCTGCCACAATATGTCGTCCTTGCTTCGTCTTGGTCACTTTCTTATCTGGTGGAGGCTCTCCACTGGTGTGTAGGCCAAATCTGCACAAGCACAAGAAACAATACCCAGAAGCATGATTGCTAGTTCACTCACTGCATTGAATCATTGCAGTAAAATACACCTCTGGTAACATACCACGCATTTTCTCACTGACCCCCGACAAGGGTCATCTTGGGAAACACCCTAAGCATGGTGAGTTGGGTGGAGGACCTTCAAACTGGAGTAAAGAGCAATGGTGGTGATTCCAGGGTCACAATGCTGGCAAATAAGGAACATAGGATACGTCTACACTACAAAGTTAATTCAAACTAACGGCCGTTAGTTCGAATTAACTTTAATAGGTGCTACACATGCAAACCGCTAGTTGGAATTTAAATCGAACTAGCGGCGTGCTTAATTCGAACTAGGTAAACTTTATTCTACGAGGACTAACGCCTAGTTCGAATTAAGTAGTTCGAATTAAGGGCTGTGTAGCCACTTAATTCAAACTAGTTGGAGGCTAGCCCTTCCACGGTTGCCCTGGTGGCCACTCTGGGCCAAACCAGGGAAACACTTCTGCCCCGTTCCGGGCCCGGAGCCCTTAAAGAGGCACGGTCTGGCTACAGTGCTTGTGCCAGTTGCAAGCCTGCCAGCACCCAGCCAGCAGACCCTGCACCTGGCATGGCATGAGCCAGCCACCCGATGCCACCCAGCCCTCCACCTCTTCCCAGGACCAGGCTGGCAGCTCCCAGGAGCCTGCCTGGGGCCGCAAGAGGTGGGCGCCCACCTGCTATAGTGCGGAGATTGTGGACCTCATCGAGGTTTGGATGGAAGCCTCCAACGTCCACAATCTCCGCACTAGCCACAGAAACACGGCTGTCTACAGACGCATGGCTGCCAGCCTGGCCACCAAAGGCCACATGCAAACCCAGGAGCAGGTTTTCATGAAAATCAAGTTGGTCCAGTGAGACCCCCCGACCCTGAGCTTAGAACATAAGAACATAAGAATGGCCGTACTGGGTCAGACCAAAGGTCCATCTAGCCCAGTAGCCTGTCTGCCGACAGCGTCCAACACCAGGTATCCCGGAGGGGATGGACTGAAGACAATGACCAAGCGATTTGTCTCATGCCATCCATCTCCAGCCTTCCACAAACAGAGGCCAGGGACACCATTCCTACCCCCTGGCTAATAGCACTCCATGGACCCAACCTCCATGAATTTATCTAATTTCTCTTTAAACGCTGTTATAGTTCTAGTCTTCACAGCCTCCTGTGGCAAGGAGTTCCACAGGTTGACTATGTGCTGTGTGAAGAAGAACTTTCGCTTATTAGTTTTAAACCTGCTGACCATTAATTTCATTTGGTGTCTTCTAGTCCTTATATTATGGGAACTAATGAAGAACTTTTCTTTATTCACCCTCTCTACACCACTCGTTTTATAGACCTCTATCATATCCCCCCTCAGTCTCCTCTTTTCTAAACTGAAAAGTCCCAGTCTCTTTGGCCTCTCCTCATATGGGACCTGTTCCAAACCCCTAATCATTTTAGTTGCCCTTTTCTGAACCCTTTCCAAGGCCAAAATATCTTTTTTGAGGTGAGGAGACCACATCTGTACACAGTACTGAAGATATGGCTTTTATACCATAGTTTTATACTTCCCCTCCTCCTTCTTCCCCTGGCTTCACCCTTCCAGCTCCCTCCTCCCAGGTTTCCCCCTCCCCTCTCCCACTCTTTCTCTTCCCCTCTCCCACTTCCTTTTCCCAGTCTCCCCAGAGGTTAATCCCCCCTCCCCCCACTTCCAGTTTTGTTAAATAAAGAGAGCCTCTATTTTTGAACACACATGTCCTTTATTTTTTACATCAAGAAGGGGGGCTAGAGAGGGGTAGAGTGGAAGGAGGTGAGGGAGGAATGGGGCACGAGCCCCCAATGGGGAGGACTGGGGTGGCTCTGCGGGCTCCTTGGGGTAGAAGCTCTCCTGCAGGGCCTCCTGGATCCTGACAGCCCCCCGATTGACCACCCCCGGATGGCAGCCTGCGGCAAGTGCAGCTGGGCTGATGGCCGAGTGCTGTGATGTGCCAAGTGTGGGCACTCAGGGCACTCCAAGTCAGGACTGCTTTGTTGTCCCTCATCGAGGTAGAAAAGCAAGCGGGGGACCCTGAGAACTGTGTGTCCAGGATGGGGGTCGGGTCTCTTTAAGCACAGCCCTCGGCTAGCCTGAGACAGCAGCTCCACACTCAAAGTCCTAACCTGATGCCCTGCCGGCACTGGTTCCGGCCATCCTTAACCTCGGTTCAGGGTCCACTCAATGTGGACATGCTAGTTCAAATTAGCAAAACGCTAATTCAAATTAGTTTTTAGGTCTAGATGTACTAATTCAAATTAGCTTAGTTCGAACTAACTAATTCGAATTAAGTTAGTTTGAATTAGTGCTGTAGTGTAGGCATACCCATAGTGTGACTTCTCCCAGCATGCTCCAGAGGCAGGGGTCATTAAAGCAGGTATCTCACTCCTGACAGTATGCAAGGGGAAATATACTGTATGCAGCAATTTCAAATCCAGTCCCTATGCTGCCCACCTGTGAGCTGCTTTGGTCTCTGTATAAGTGATTGCTTAGTGATGCAGGACAGTTCCTACAATAGGGGAAGACATAAAGCAACTCTGCCAAGGAATCTTTGGCAGCAGATTGCCAAGTATCTCCAGGAAAGTTCCCTAGAGATCTCTGGGGAGGATTCCCAGGAAATCTTAGTGTGCAGCAACGCACTGTTCTGCTGCACTGCTTAGCTGGTACAAGGTAATAGTCTTATAGGGCTGGTCTAGACTACATCCCTCTTTTGAAAAGAGGGATGTAAATTAGGCAGATCGAAAGTGCAAATGAAGCGCGAATTTAAATATCCCACGCTTCATTTGCATATTCGCATCCGATCCCTGTTTCGAAAAAGGACATTTCGAAAGTGAAACCACAGTCTAGACACAGTGCTTTTGAAAAAAAAACTATTTTTCTAAAGATCCCGTACTGCGGTGTCACTTTCGCTTCATTTGCACTTTCGATCTGCCTAATTTACATCCCTCTTTTTCAAAAGAGGGATGTACTCTAGACATGGCCTTACATTTCTATCTCTTTGCTCACTTCTGAACTGACAATTCAAAGGAAAACTGGACGTCATATAACCAAGAAACATCAACTAAAAAAAAATCACTTACTAGGATTCACTCTCTTGCCTCTTGTTCACTAGAGATGACTGCTGGGACTGGCTAGACCCCTTCAGAATAGAGAACAGTTCCTAAGGCCACGTCTACACTAGACCTGGAAGGTTGGGTTAAGGTACACAACTCCTGCTACATAAAACACATACCTGGAGTCAGCTTACCTTAAGCCAAGTTTGGCGCTGTCTTCACAGTGGGAGGTCGATGGGAGCAAACACTCCTGTTGGCTTCCCTTACTCCTCACGACTGTGAGGCATACCAACGACTGAGAGGCGTAGTTTCACTGGGCTCTTCCACCCATCAGCTACCATCCCTCCCCCTTTTGGGGACCTGAAGCAAGAGGGGACCTTGCCCCCAGCCAGCATCACCATAAAGGACACTGGCAGAGTGCACCTCCCCCGCAGGTAGTGTCCTGGCCTCTGATTCGCATTTGCCTCAAGAGGGTTTAGACAGGTTGCCCTCAACTCAGAAGGAGCTGCCCTTGGCATGCCCACTCTATTACCTATATGGATCTGGAGCCTACATCAGTATGTTCCTGCACATGGCACCTGCCAAAAGCTGTAACAACTGAACGACTTCTGCCATAGGTCCAATCTTTGCCCTCTTGGACAGAAAGAATCCCAGCCCTCCAGTTTCCTAAAACTCAACTCCTAGGTTTCCCAGCAAAGAAGGCAAAAAAAAAAAAAAAAAAAAAAATCCAACCAACCTCAGTGAATCTGATGGCAAAGAATTCCTTCCTAGCTCCAAAGCAACAACTAGCATAACCTACAGCAATGGTTCCCAACCTTTTCAAGCATACGGACCCCTTTTCAATCTAACATTGTACAGACCCCCCCCCCCAAACAATAGAGCTGTTTTCAAACATTCCATTGCTTGATAATGCGGCAGCCAGCACATCGCTTGGCCCTCGCTGCTTTCTCAGCTCCTGCCCTCTCTGTCCCCTGCCCATCCACAAAGGATATGGCTAGGGGCTCTCATGGCCAAAGGCAGCTTCTGCCCCAGCTCTCTGCCCTTGGCCAGGCAGGGAGCCCTGGGGGAGAAAAGGAAAAGAAAAGGATCGAGCCCACCGTGGCTTTTTAAACTTTTCATGGCTTCCATACAGTACAGTCACGGACTATCAGGGATCCGCAGGCCACAGGCTGGGAACCACTGACCTACAGCAAACTAGATAAGAATTGGGAAGGGTGGCCCACCTGCTGGAAACCAGCAAATAGGAAGTGGCCCTGAGCACCCCAATTCTCATGCCAAATCCCACAAAACCACTAGCCCACCCCTCCCCATCCTGTCCTTTTTGCCCTGTCCCGGCACGGAACTCACCAAACTCACCCCTGGCTAGGCTTGGAGTGCCCTTCAAACAGCAACTCGCAAAGAGTTACTGCAGAACTACAAGTTATTTGTGCGCCTTCCAATCACAAGTGCTGGATGGCTCCTGCCCAGTCATCTCTCTGTGTCAATGATTGGTTACTTACTGTGGTGGCCATTTTTACCTCTTGGGAAGAGTCTTTATTTCTAGTAACAAGTGTTAGAGGCTAATCCCAAGGTGCCAAGAGCAATACTTTCCCCATGCCTTGTCACGTGGAGACAGCATTCAGCGTCTCTGGAGGGTGTTGATGGGTTTGTTAAGTGTCTGCCACTTTCCATCCCAGAGCCAGCTGTATGTCAGTGATGGAGGAAATGAACCCAGCTTACCCCCTGCAGAGCTAGAATGCAGTGTGAATTAGAATGAAAGGTGCTATAAATGTATGAAATGTTGCTGTGGCCATCTGGGTCTCCTGATCATAGACAGACAAGGTGAGGAAGGTCATCGCTTGTATTTGGCCAACTTCTGTTGGTGAGAGAGAGACAACCCCATCCCCAGGAAAACAAAAATTTTGCTGCAGCATGTGCCAGAGTGAACAGCGCTCCTGCCAATAACGTGAATGCCACTCGTTGGGGGTAAATGGATTTTGTTGGCAAAAGAAATTACAAAAAATGGCGACAAACATTGCCCAACTTTTAGTGACACAGCTATGTTGATACAGCCGTGTTGCTAAACGCCGCATGCAGACTGGGACCAGCAGGCCCCGGGCTGCATGCGTCATTTCAAAGCATCAGACCCCGGGCTCCATTTGCTTATCGGATAGTCAACTAGTCATTCGCATCCCTAGCTAATGCCTCTGTTTTTATAGGCATCAACATTCATACATACACTGAAACAAGAGCCCTACATTTTACTATCCTACAGGGGCTTGTAGTTTCTTGTGTCTTTTTTGTCTGGTTGTTTTCTCTCTCTCCTCCCAAACAGATGTTTTTATGTGGGGTGTACACTGTGCAGTGCTCCGTATCCTCATTATTCCGAAGGCTTCTGCACAGACTTTTCTCTTTCAGGTGCAGTTACCCAGCATGGAAGCAGCTGTGTTTGTTTTGGAAGGTTAGGTTTGCATGGTGGAAAGCTAGCCAGGAAGGAGCTTGTTGAAGCTCATTTGTCTTTCCAGAGATTTTATTGTCTGAGTCAGTCCAGCTCACCCTCCCAGCTGCAAGTTTTTCTTATTCAAACTATAATCCTTTGGCTAACAGAGAACTCTCCCTACGGACGATGGGAAAGAAAAGCGCCCAAACTGGAATGGCAGATGGCTTTTAGTTGTATGGATCATGTAATAGCCTCAGAATGAAATAAAGAAACCAGGCTTTTTAAAAAGCCTCATATTTTTTCTCAGGCTTTTAATTCTATCCCTACCATAAAAGGGTAGCTGTGTTAGGCTGTAACTTTAAAAACAACACATAGTCCTGTGGCACCTTATAGACTAACAAAAATATAAAGGATCATGAGCTTTTGTGAGTAAAACCCACGTCATCAGATGAGTGCGTAACTAGTGCAAATCCAGAATAACCACCCTGACTTACTCCACAGTGCTAGTCTGAATGTACGTAGATGGAAATGAGATCAGAATTGAGGCCTACAGCAAATAGGCCGTTTCTCTGTTGTTACTCAGACAAAGCTACATGGGGAAAATTACCTGATGTCAAAGGGTCCCAGCCTGTCCATGCCCTAGAAATGAATCTCCTGGCTTTGAAATTATCCTTTTCCTGTTGAAGGCTGTGTCTGATGGATGCCAGCGTACCATAAACAACTCCCTGACCCTGCCTTCCCCATTCTTGCTGCTTTGTACTTCATTCTTGCATGTAGCTCTCAGGAGTTCTGAACTTCACAGAGCCAGTTTTCTATGGACTTACCAGTGTGAATAGTAATACGCTGCACTTTTCATTTTCAACTCATTTTGCAAACACCGCCCTTACAACTCCTAAAGGTGCCAACTTTCTATCTGCAGAAAACTAAACACTTTTTCCCTGTACCCTGCCCCATCCCTTCCCAGGGTCCTCCCCCCTCCCTCCATTGCTCCTTGTTCCCCAGCACCGCTCACTCGAGCATTGTCACTGAGCTGGGGCAGGAGGTTGAGATGTGAGAGGAGGTTTGGGGTGTGGGCTCTGGGCAGCTGGATTGGGCTTAGGGCACGGGAGGTGATACGAGTTCTGGGCTGCTAGTACAGGCTCCAAGGATGGGCCCAGAAATGTGGGATTTAAGGTGCAGGAAGGAGCTCCAGGCTGGAACAGGGGGTTGGGGTGTGGGAGGGGGGGTGGGCTCTGGGGTGGGGAAGAAATGTGAGGCTTGGGAGCTGTGGGCTGGGGCAGGGGATTAGGGCTCTGGCTGGGGGTGTGGGATCTGAGGTTGGCTGGGGATGAGGGGACTCAGGTGTTGGGGTGCGGTCTCTGGGATGAAGTTTGGGGGGGCTCAGGGCTGTGGCAGAGGGTGGTGGCAGGAAAAAGGAAG